>NC_134353.1:274058471-274368471 GCF_048569485.1 Anomaloglossus baeobatrachus | reverse complement strand
CTACATGCTCTGCATGTAAGCTTATATTGCCTGAACCGGCCCATACTGTAATGGTTCTTATGTGGTGGTGCCTCAGCCTGGAGTCGCCCCAGGCTGAACCCCACCTCTGCAGCAGGTCTCACAGAGCGAGGCTGCAGGCTGTTTTTTATTATCCACTGCTGGTGGGCTCGTACGGCGAGCTCATAACCACTGTGGCCCCTCAGCTTGGAGGCTCATTCATGGTCCCTCCAGCTGCTCCGGGTTCGGTGGCTGACCCCTGGGGGAATCTTTTTTCCAGGGGTCGGCTGTCCCGGCATCTGCTGAGCATGCAGCCCCCTTCTCAGGGCGTTCTCTGCTTGCTCAGCAAAGCTCACAGACCCCGTCCTCCTGACAGGGAGACGCAGGGTCCCCTGTCCTCCCCGTCCCGCAGCTCCGATACGAGCTGACTCTCTGGACGAGGAGGATGTCTCTATCAGGGGCTCGGACGCTGCCTTAGGTACTTTGATCCGTCCGTAGGTGACGCGGATGCGAATGATTGGATTGCGTCCATTATACTTGTATTGGACCTCCATCCGCCTGTATCAGGGGAGTATTCCCCGCTGGCAAAAGGCATCAGTATACCTTTAAGGAGTGTGTTCCTTAACCACTCCAGTTTTCAGGCCGCTGCGTCCAAGCCCGCAGCCTGTCCTGCAGATCCCACAGCGGGGTTCTGCTGCCTGTCTCCCCCTTCCATCAGAGGTGGTCAAGGAGTGTACTCATTCGCCAAGGGTGGCCACTCCGGTGTCTAGACTTTCAGCCCGGATAGTTGTATCAGTGGCTGACGGCACCTCTATAAGGATCCCACGGTACATTAATTTTGTACTGGACCTCAATCAGCCGGAGTTACCTTATCTAGGTGAACACAACGTGTGTTCCTTAAACCACTCCAGTTTTCAGGCCCCTGTGACCAGCCCAGGGTCCGTCCGCTCTGACAGTCGCTTCCCATGAAGCGTGATTCTGAGGACTGTGTTTCCCCTGTCCACCAATGGTGGTCAAGAGGTGGGCTCATTCACCTCAGGTGGCTCAGCCCGGACCGTTATGTCAGTGGCTGATGGCTCCTCAGAGGAGATGCATTCCCTCACAGGGACTCTATGCCCAAGACGGTTGCCTGAACTTCCAGACTTCAGTCTTTTCATCCTCTGCCAAGTCTGCCATGCTGGACACCGCACGGCGGTGGTCTTGGCTACTTTCCTCGCTATCCGCAGGCTCCTGTGGCTTCGGAAATGGAAGGCAGAGGCCTCTATAGAGGGTCCTTACTGGGTTCCCCTTGGTGGGACCAGTCTCTTCGGAACCAACTAGATGAAATTCAGGAAGCTCTCGGCGAGGAGAGTTCTTCCTTGCCACAAACCTAAACCAGGGAACCTGTCCAGGGCAGGAATCAGTTGAGGTTTCGGTGGTTTCCGTTCCTCCATCTGATCGTCCTCTAGCTCGGCCTAGGTTCATAGAACCAATTGGCTTGAAGCTGCGTCTTTAGAAGACCGCAGGAGATGCTGCCACTTAGTCAGCTTCCTCCGAGCTATCTAGCCGCCAACCTCCTCCTGGTCGGTGGCAGGCTCTCTCCACTTGGCAACGTATGGTTCTAACACGTCTCCGTTCAGTGGGGGCGGGATTATATCTCCCATGGCTACAGGATGGAATTCTGTCCACCCGCCAAACAGATTTTTTCTGTCACCTCCTCCCGGCTCCAAGGCTTCTCACAGGCCGTGCATTTCTTGCAGGCCAATGGAGTAATTGTACCGGTTCCCGACTGGGAACGGTTCTGAGATTTTTGTTTAAATCTATTTCCAGTCCCCGAACAGGGTGGTGCCTTCCGGCCTGGATCTTTAGCTTTTCAAGCATGGTCAGGTGTGGCGTTTTCACATGGAGTCTCAGTCTTGTTCCGTGTGTTTTTTTTCACCGGACCAATCAAGAACCCAAGGAGATTCCCTAGCAGTCATCGGCATCACAGATGCCTTTCTGCAGGGGTCAATCGCAGGTTCACACCAGCGTTGACTACGTTTTGCCATCAGAGTGGTCCAATTCGTGGCTCTTCCCTTGCGGTTAGCCACGGCCCATCGAGTATTCTCATGGGGCTGCTGTGATTAGGGTCCTGCACCCCTAAGGTTTGGCAGTGATCGTTTGCCCTGGACGGCCTTCTTCTCAGGGCTTCATCCAGTGCAGACTCTTAGCAGAGTACTTCGCTTACTCTCGCCACTCTAACCTATTCGGGTGGCTTGTCATTCTGTTCAAGTCCACTCTGACTTCGAACCAGAGGTTCTTAGGGACGCAATTCGAGACTGTCGGCTCTTGTGAAGCCGCTCTTAGTCGATCAGTAGTCCCTCCGCTGGCGGTCGACGTCGTTCTATCAGACACCAAATACAGGTGCTGGTCAGACGGTGGCGTCAATGGAAGCGATTCCTTGCCCGCCTGCGTCCTCTGAGACTGGATGTTTTCCGCTGTACACGCGAACTCCCTCCTTCCACGGTGTGGTGGCTTTGCCACTGACCGGGGGCTTGTTTGCAGTGGTGGTTTCGGCCACTCTGTCTCAGGGACGCTCCTTCCTGGCCCCGTCCCGGGTGATCCTCACCAGGGTGCTGGTCTTTCCGCCTTGGGAGCAGTATATCTCCACCGCGGAGCGCAGGGCGCTTGGACTCTGTCCGAATCAGCCCTCTAGATCAATGGGCTGGAAATCAGAGCTGTATTCTAGCTCTCTAAGCCTTCACCATCTGTTGGCGGCTAGGCACATTCGAGTTCAGTCGGATAACGTGACAGCGTTTTCCTACGTCAACTTCCAGGGCGGGACACTCAGCCGCCTGGCAATCTTGGCGCCTCAACATTCTTCAGTGGACAATGGACTCCTAGTCCACCGTATCCGCAGCCCACATCCTAGATGTCAAACTGCGAGGCAGACTATTTCAGCTGTCCAACCGTGGTCCACAATCCTCAGGTTTTGCAGTAGACACACTGGTTCATGTTTGATCCAGCTTCGCCTCTACCTCTTGCCCAGAGGCCTGCGCAAGATCAGTAAAAAAAAAAAAAAAAAAAAAAAAAAAAAGGGGACGTCGGGTCATTCTCTTACTCCAGACTGCCCCAGGCAGGCTTGGTATCCTGACCTGCTCCTTCTGTCCGTTGGGTTGCCATGGCATCTTCCGGACCGTCCAGACCTTTTCTCAAAGGTCCGGTTTTTTCCGTCAGAATTCTGCATTCTCAGATTGACGGCGTAGCTATTGAGTCCTGGATCTTAGCGACTTCTGGTATCCTTCCTGAAGTCATCTCCGCTATGACTCGAGCTCCAAGGTGTCCTTGGACCTTTTTAGCCTTGCCGACCCTCCTGTCCCTTCCACAGTCCGGTCTACAGCTAGGACTATCCCTCAATAACTGACAGGTCTCGGCTCTGTCAGTATGTGCCAGCGGCGTATCGTCCGGCTGGCTCCGGTGCGCTCCTTTTTAAGGGCGCGTCTCACATCATTCCGCCTTTCCGGCGGCCTATGGAACCCTGGGACCTTCATCCGGTCCTCCCGGTTCCCGGAAACCCCCCTTTGCGCCTCTTAGGGAGGTTTCTTTGTTTCATCTTTCACAGGAAGTAGTCTTTCTAGTGGCTATAATTTCCCGCCAGGGAGTTCTGGCTGCACTCTGAGTCACCCCCTTCTTTGGTCTTTTGCATCAAGACAAGGTGGTCTCCGTCCGACTCCGGATTTTTTTCCCTAAGGTGGTTACTGCTTCCACCTTATCCGGGGCAATTTTCCTGCCTTCCTTTTGTCCGGCTCCTGTTCATCGCTTTGAGGAAGCGTGGCATCTCCTGGATCTGGTGCGGCCGCCCCGGATCTATGTGTCTCGCACCGCCGTTATTAGGCGGTGCACCTCTCTCTCTGGTACTGACTGCTAGTCAACGTAGCGGTCTCGGTATCTAAGCCGACCCTGGTTCGTTGGCTTAGGTCGGCCATTTCCGAGGCCTACAAGGTACTCAAGTGCCTTCCCCGCCGGGGATCAGAGCACATTTGATCAGACCGGTCCGTGCCTTTTGGGCTTTCAGGCACCAGGCTACGGCTCAGTAGGTCTGTCAGACTGCAGCTCGAATTAGTCTGCGTACTTTTTCGAAGCTCTATCCAAGGCATGCTCTTGCTTTGGCAGACGCGGGCTTGGGCTGACGCATCTTTCAGGCGTCTGTCGCCCATTTGTGAAGTTGGGTTTTCCTGCTTCTCAGTTGTCTGTTTATTCCCACCCATGGACTGCTTTAGGACGTCCCATGGTCTGGGTCTCCCATAGGAACGATAAAGAAAAAGAGAATTTTGTTACTTACCGTAAATTCTTTTTCTTATAGTTCCGTCATGGGAGACCCAGCACCCTCCCTATTGCCTGTTGGCAGGTTTCTTGTTCCGTGTGTCTTCACCGGCTGTTATTGTTGTAGACAGAGATCCCGGTTCTTCCGGATTTTCCTCTCTCTTCTTGTGGGTGGATGTCCTCCTTCAGCTTTTGCACTAAACTGGCTAGGTCTGGCTAGCAGGGGGTGTATATGCTAGGGGGGAGGAGCTACACGTTTTGAGTGTAGTAACTTTGTGTGTCCTCCGGAGGCAGTAGCTATACACCCATGGTCTGGGTCTCCCATGACGGAACTATAAGAAAAAGAATTTACGGTAAGTAACAAAATTCTCTTTTTTTTTTTTTTTTGCAATTTTCTGCATTTGGAATTTTTTTGCCATTTTCCAGTACACTATATGGTAAAACTTTTTTTCGTTGAAAAGTACAGCTCGTTACGCAAAAAATGAGCCCTCACATGACCATATTGACTGAAAAATAAAAAAGTTACGTCTCTTAGAATAAGAATGGCGAAAAAAAAAAAACGGAAAGCGAAAAATCGGCCGGTCGTGAAGGGGTTAAATCTACCATTAGACACCATTCGTTGTCTGAGCCTTGTACAGTGCCTTGCAAAGTTTGCAGACCCTGTGAACTTTATCCAATTATATATTATATTATATTATATTATATTTTTATTTTTTTTTTTAACTTTACAAACTTAAATGCATTTTATTGGGATATTGTGATTTATCAAACACAAAGTAACAAGTAATTGAAGTGATACATGGTTCTCAGCTCTTTGCTGCAGTTAGTGCTGCATGTCTTTTAGGGTATGTTTCTATCATCTTTGCATACTAGAGGTTGAAATATTTGGATCGGTGAACAGCAATTTTTAAGTCTTGCCACATATTCTTCGGGGATTTAGGTCTGAACTGTGACTGGGCCGATCACATATGCATATGCTTTTGATCTAAAACATTCCATTGTAGCTGTGCCAGTATGTTTAGGGTCACTGTCCTGGTGAAGGTTGAACCTAAGCCCCAGTCTCAAGTCTTTTTCAGCCTCCAACCGTTTTTACTCTGATTGCCCTGTATCTAGCTCATCTATCTTCCCATGAACTCTGACCAGCTTCACTGTCCCTGCTAAAAAAAAAAAAAAATCATCCCACAGCATGATGCTGCCTCTAACATGTTTGATAGTGGGGATGGTATTTTTTAAAATATGCAGTATTAGTTTTCCTGCACACATAGCATTTTACATTTAGCTAAAAATAGTTCTACTCTGCTCTCATCTGACCAGAGCACCTTCTACATGCTAGCTGTGAACCCTACTTTCTTCAGCGCTCTATTGGGAGACCCAGACGATTGGGGGTATAGCTACTGCCTCCGGAGGCCACACAAAGCACTACACTAAAAAGTGCAAGGCCCCTCCCCTTCTGGCTATACCCCCCCGTGGTATCACGGGTTCTCCAGTTTTCAAGCTTTGTGCGAAGGAGGTCAGACATCCATGCATAGCTCCACAGATTTTAGTCAGCAGTAGCTGCTGACTATTTCGGATGGAAGAAAAGAGGGCCCATATAGGGCCCCCAGCATGCTCCCTTCTCACCCGTTGATGGTGTTGTAAGGTTGAGGTACCTATTGCTGGTACGGAGGCTGGAGCCCACATGCTGCTTTCCTTCCACATCCCCCTGGGGGGCTCTGAGGAAGTGGGATCCTGCCGGCCTCAAAGCTCTGACGCCGGGCTCCATCCACAGACCCATTTGAACCTGCTGGATACGGAGCTGGAGTACCGTTCAGGGACATGGCCCTGCACCATTACAGGTACTCTGTGTCCCCGTACACACAGGCACAGCACACTCCAGACTTGCTGGGTGTGCTAGTGCGCCGGGGACAGTAAAGGGTTACAGTCACTGCAGCTTTGCTGAGTGACTTTGTGTATTGGGAACTACCGCGCCGGACGCTCCGGGAGCGGCGGCGCGGCTGGGACTTGTAGTTCGCCGGGGACTGGGCGCCGACCGCGCTTTTACGGCGGCGGCGCTTATAAATCCAGTCCCCGGCTTCTGCGGCCTAGTGCCGCTTCGTTCCCGCCCCCTCCCTGTCACTCAGGGAAGGGGACAGACGCTGAGCAATCAGCAGCGCCGAGGGCTGGAGCCTTTTTACATGCTCCAGCCCTCTCACTGCACACTGTCGGACGCCGGATTCCCGCTCTGACTTGGGGCACGCCCACGGCCCGCCCCTCCTCACACGAGCTGGGGAAGACGCCGGCAGCCATTACTGCAGTCCGAGCTCGGACTTTCGGCAACCAGGCAGGACGGTGGCGACCATACACCCGCTTATAGGCGGGCGGTAAGCGGCACACATAGGGCTCACCCCAATATATACTGCAGTGTGTACATGTGTATTTTAACTGCATAGGTCGCTATATGCCCGCTTGGAGAGCGACACATCAGCAGCAGGAAAGCAGGTGTGCTAAGGCACAGGCTTTCTAGGCTGCTTGTATTGCACGTACTGAAGTGTTCATTTGTGTTTATGCTTGTATGCTATACACTGCACTGTACAGTCGCTAGTCTTAGCTATATTCTCCTGGAATGGCTAGACTACAGCAGCAGAAAACCAAGGGTGCTGGGGCACAGGTTTTTTTCTATGCTGCTTGTATTGCATGGGCTGCAGTGTGCATTTGTACTTGTGCTTGTATGCTATACATTGCACTGTATGGTCACTCTTCTGGGCTATATTCCCCTAGATGACTAGTCTACAGCAGCAGAAGAGCAGAGGTGCCAGGGCACAGGCTTCTATGCTGCTTGTATTGCTTGTGCTGCAGTGTTCATTTGTACTTTATGCTTGTATGCTATACATTGCACTGTACGGTCACCAATCTTGGCTATATACTTCTAGATGGCTAGTCGGCAGCGGCAAAAAAGCAACACAGATTTTCAGTGCTGTTTTTTACTACATGGGATGCTGTTCATGACACCGTCCCATTGTGTGCATGCTCCCCTGTAGCACTTCGTCTGCCGGCGTCTCTAGCACTTCGTCTGCCGGGGTCTCTACTAGTCGTGGCCAAAGAAACCACCTGTCATCCCTGTCCAAGGACAGGGACGGAGTTGCAGTTTCGACAGATATATTGTCATAAGATAGAGACTTGCAGTCCAGACAGGCCATGGGCAATCTTCCTGACCAACCTCATTTGGAACGGGGGGGTCCCAGGAGGACTCTCTGTATGATAAGGCAGCTCTCCAGGACTTTGATCCTGACATCGCTATCAATCCGGATACACCGGATGGTAACGCCATACGGAATGATCCTATAGCGTCCATCAATGGAAGGTTGGATTTTTCTCCCTCAGCTCCCCCAGTGGAGGAGTCAGCTTCACAGCAGGAGAAGTCCCTTTTCAGTATCTCAAACGGATATTGAGTATTTTTCTGGCCACGCTGACTTCAGAGAAGCAGTCCAGAAACACCACGCTTACCAGATAAGCGTCTTCTCCAAACGTTTTTAAGATACACGTTATCCCTTTTCCCCTGACGTGGTCAAGCGCTGGACCCAGGGTCCAAAGGTGGATTCTCCAATCTCCAGGCTTGCGTCTAGAGCCACAGTTGCACTGGAGATGGGGCTTCACTTAAAGATGCCATTCACAGACAGATGGACTCTGGTTGAAATCTGTCTAGGAGGCTATCGGCGTGTCGGTTGCTCCGGCATTCACAGCCGTATAGGCAACCTAACCTTTTCAGCTGTTCTTGCACAGCTGGCCTTGTGCACATGTACATCTGTACCGCAGAGGCGTCCGTAACTCCGCAATGTCTGCACTGCGACTTACCCTATTAATGCTGTCCTAAGAGTACAGTCGAGGTTTCGGTCCTTCCCAAGCTCGGGCAGGTCCCAATTGTCCTCGTGCAAAAGGGCTACAAAACCTCAGACGGGCTCAGATTCCGGCCGGGCTCAATCACGCCCAAGGAAGGCAGCCGGAGGAACCGCTACCAAGGCGGTCTCCTCATGACTCTCAGCTCTCTCTCTCCGCATCCGCGGTTGATGGCAGACTCCCCCGCCTTTGGCGACATTTAGCTGCCACAGGTCACAGACCGGTGGGTGACGGACATTGTGCTCACGTGCACAGGACAGTGTTCTGTTCTCGTCCTCCGACTCCATTCTTCAGAACGGCCCCACCTCCCCACCGAGCAGATGCCCTGCTGCAGGCGGTGGACGCTCTAAGAGCAGAAGGAGTGGTGATCCCTGTCCCCCCTCAGGAACGAGGGCGAGGGTTTGTACTCCAATCTCTTTGTGGCTCCAAAAAAGGACGGCTCCTTCCGTCCTGTTCTGGACCTAAAACTGCTCAATAAGCATGCGAACGCCAGGCGGTTCCGGATGGAATCCCTCCGATCCGTCATTACCTCAATGTCTCGAGGAGACTTCCTTGCCTCAACAGACATCAAAGATGCCTATATCCACGTGCCAATTGCTACGGAGCACCAACGTTTTCTACGTTTTGTGATAGGAGACGACCATCTTCAGTTCGTAGCTCTGCCATTCGGTCTGGCGACAACCCCACGGGTGTTCACCAAGGTCATGGCAGCAGTGGTAGCAGTCTTGCACTCTCAGGGACACCCGGTGATCCCTTACTTGGACGATCTACTCGTCAAAGCACCCTCCCTCGAGGCATGACAACGCAGCCTGAATGTTGCGCTGGAGACTCTCCAGACTTTCGGGTGGATCATCAATTTGGCAAGGTCAAATCGGTCACCGACTCAATTCACTAACGTATCTCGGCATGGAGTTCACACTCTATCAGCGATAGTGAAGCTTCCGCTGAACAAGCAGCGTTCACTGCAAACAGAGGTGCAGTCTCTCCTTCAAGGCCAGTCGCACCCCTTAAGGCGCCTCATGCACTTCCTAGGGAAGATGGTGGCAGCCATGGAGGCAGTTCCCTTTGCGCAGTTTCATCTGCGCCAACTGCAAGGGGACATTCTCCGCCAATGGGACGGGCAGTCAACCTCCCTGGACAGGAAAGTCTCCCTTTCCCAGACGGCCAAGGACTCTCTGCAATGGTGGCTTATTCCCACCTCATTGTCACAGTGAAGATCCTTCCTACCCCCATCCTGGGCAGTGGTCACGACAGATACGAGTCTGTCAGGGTGGGGAGCAGTTTGTCTCCGCCACAGGGCTCAGGGGACGTGGACTCAGCAGGAGTCCACCCTTCAGATCAATGTTCTGGAAATCGGGGCAGGGTATCTTACCCTACTAGCTTTCCAGCAGTGGCTAGAAAGAGAGCAGATCCGAATCCAGTCGGACAACTCCACAGCGGTGGCATACATCAACCACCAAGGAGGGACGCGCAGTCGGCAGGCCTTCCAGGAAGTCCGGCGAATCCTCATGTGGGTGGAGGACACAGCATCCACCATATCCGCAATTCACATCCCGGGCGTAGAAAACTGGGAAGCAGACTTCCTCAGTCGCCAGGGTATGGACGCAGGGGAATGGTCCCTTCACCCGGACGTGTTTCAGGAAATCTGTCGCCGCTGGGGGGTGCCGGACGTCGACCTAATGGCGTCTCGGCACAACAACAAGGTCCCGGCATTTATGGCACGATCGCGCGATCACAGAGCTCTGGCGGCAGACGCCTTAGTGCAAGATTGGTCGCAGTTCCGGCTCACATATGTGTTTCCACCTCTGGCACTCTTGCCCAGAGTACTGCGCAAAAAATCAGATCCGATTGCAGCCGCGTCATACTCGTCGCTCCAGACTGGCCGAGGAAATCGTGGTACCCGGATCTGTGGCATCTCCCGGTCGGCCGACCGTGGTCACTACCAGGCTGGCCAGACTTACTGTACCAAGGGCCGTTTTTCCATCGGAATTCTGCGGCCCTGAACCTGACTGTGTGGCCATTGAGTCCTGGATCCTAGCGTCTTCAGGATTATCCCAAGGGGTCGTTGCCACCATGAAACAGGCTAGGAAGTCCACCTCTGCTAAGATCTACCACAGAACGTGGAAGATTTTCTTAACCTGGTGCTCGGCTCAGGGAGTGTCTCCCTGGCCATTTGCATTGCCTACTTTTCTTTCCTTCCTGCAATCGGGGTTAGAAAAGGGCTTGTCGCTCGGCTTCCTTAAGGTGGAAGTCTCGGCACTATCCGTGTTTTTTCAGAAGCGTCTAGCACGTCTTTCTAAGGTGCGCACGTTCCTACAGGGGGTCTGTCATATCGTACCCCCGTACAAGCGGCCGTTAGATCCATGGGATCTCAACAGGGTATTAGTTGCTCTCCAGAAGCCGCCTTTCGAGCCTCTGAAGGAAGTTTCCTTTCTCGCCTGTCACAGAAGGTGGCGTTTCTCGTTGCGATCACATCGCTTCGGCGAGTGTCTGAGCTGGCAGCTCTGTCATCCAAGGCTCCCTTCCTGGTGTTCCACCAGGACAAGGTAGTGCTGCGCCCCATTCCGGAGTTTCTCCCTAAGGTCGTATCCTCATTTCATCGTAATCAGGATATATCCTTGCCTTCCTTTTGTCCTCATCCGGTTCACCGGTATGAAAAGGACTTACGTTTGTTAGATCTGGTGAGAGCACTCAGACTCTACATTTCCCGCACGGCGCCCATGCGCCGTTCCGATGCACTTTTTGTCCTTGTCGCTGGTCCGCGCAAGGGGTTGCAGGCTTCTAAAGCCACCCTGGCTCGATGGATCAAAGAACCAATTCTAGAGGCCTACCGTTCTGCGGGGCTTCCGGTTCCTTCAGGGCTAAAAGCCCACTCAACCAGAGCCGTGGGTGCGTCCTGGGCATTACGAAACCAGGCTTCGGCTCAACAAGTGTACCAGGCAGCTACCTGGTCCAGTCTGCACACTTTCACCAAGCATTATCAGGTGCATACCTATGCTTCGGCGGATGCCAGCTTAGGTAGAAGAGTCCTGCAGGCGGCAGTGACACCCCCGTAGGGGAGGGCTGTTTTGCAGCCCTAACATGAGGTATTTCTTTACCCACCCAGGGACAGCTTTTGGACGTCCCAATCGTCTGGGTCTCCCAATAGAGCGCTGAAGAAGAAGGGAATTTTGTTACTTACCGTAAATTCCTTTTCTTCTAGCTCTTATTGGGAGACCCAGCACCCGCCCTGTTGTCCTTCGGGATGTTTTTGTTGTTTGCGGGTACACATGTTGTTCATGTTGAACGGTTTTTTCAGTTCTCCGATGTTACTCGGAGTTAATTTGTTTAAACCAGTTATTGGCTTTCCTCCTTCTTGCTTTGGCACTAAAACTGGAGAACCAGTGATACCACGGGGGGGTATAGCCAGAAGGGGAGGGGCCTTGCACTTTTTAGTGTAGTGCTTTGTGTGGCCTCCGGAGGCAGTAGCTATACCCCCAATCGTCTGGGTCTCCCAATAAGAGCTAGAAGAAAAGGAATTTACGGTAAGTAACAAAATTCCCTTCTTGCTTTTTGCAAACGCGACATTTTATGGCTTTCAAAAAAAATGGCTTTCTCTCGCCATCTCTTCCATGAAGGCCAGATTTGTGAAGTATACAGCTAAAAGTCATCCTGTGGACAGATTCTCCCACCAGATCTGTAGATCTCTACAGCTCCTCAGTGACCATGGCCTCTTGGTTCCTTCTGTAATTAGTAGTCTCCATGCTCAGGATGTGCGTTTAGGCGGACGGCTGTGCATTGGTAGGCTTGTACCTGTGCCATACTCCCATGTCTGGATGATGGATTGAACAGTGCTCCGATATTGAGATGTTCAGAGATTCAGCTTTTTTGTTTGTTTGTTTTGGTTTTTTTTTTGTTTTTTTAAACTAACCTTGCTTTACTAGTCTCAACAATTTTATCCCTCACCTGTCTGGTGTGTTCCTTGGTTTTCATGCTTTTTGACCCCTAATATTCTCAAAGAAACCTTCTGAAGCCTTTACAGAACAGTTGTCATTATACTGAGAAAAAATTACACACAGGTGGACTCAATTTACTAATTGATTTCTGGAGGCAATTGGTAGCTCAGGGTTTTATGTAGGGGTATCAGACTACAGGGGGGCTGAATAAAAATGCACATCAGTTTTCAGTCTTATATTTTTAACATAACCCTGTATAATTTCCTTTTACACTTCACAAATACTTGCTATTTATGGTATATCACTTACAATCCTAATGAAATACACTTGTTTGTGGGTATAACATAAAAATATGGAGAAGTCCGAGAATACTTTTTCAAGAGATTGTAACGGTCTAATTAGACCGTTACAATTAGTTTTTTCATTGTTGGCTGCTGCAGTTTTTGTTCTCTCATCTCCCCAATGATCTGATACTTTGGGTTCACTGGTTTTAAACTGATCATGACGGCATACTTCTACTTTTGGATCAGTCTGGTCCTAGCAATCAGAACAAACACTTTACTAGATTTTTTTTTCTGCATGTGCATTAAAAAAAAAAAAAAAAAATTTAAACCACTTCACTTTCTTCATACTTACAACTTATATAGTGCCAGATTGTTTATGACGATCAGGTTTGCCAAGATTGAATTGGGATACCCAAACAGACCAGTTTGGGTTTAGAATTGTCCTCCAAGGCTGGGTTCATATTGCCTTTTAGCCATTGACAGTAATAGTGTAGCAAGAGTCAATGCCCTCAGTCAGACATCATCATTTTCAGCCATAGCTGCCTATTTGAGGCTGTCTCCAAGGCACAGACAACTAGGTTTTGGCGGCCAACTCAAATTGGTAGATATGGCTGAAAATGTCTGACCTAAGGGCACAGTGACTCACGCCACATCATTCCCATCAATGGCCTGAACCCCCTTTTGCCAGCCTAAATTGAGCCCATGACCAGGCTAAAACACCATGTGACCCCAGTCCAAGGCTTTAAAGTGAACCTGTCTGGTGCAATATGTTCCCAGAACCATGAGCAGTTCTGGGTACATATTGCTAATCCCTTCCTAACTGTCCCTGTATACGCTAGCATAGAGAAAGGGACTTTATCCTAATGAGCATGGGGACTAGTCCCAAAGGCATTATATACCCCGACTAGTCCGCCCTCTTGATACACCCCTGTGAGCGTGCTGACATGCTATTCAATGCAGCATCACCAGCGGTGAAGCGCGTACCTGTGTTCGCTGTGACTGGGCTTCTGAATGCTGGGCACTTCACGTCATGCGCAGTATGAACCTGGGTGTATGCGTCCTGGCTTCAGAGTGGTTTACTGCGCATAACTGGAAGTGCCTGGCATTCAGAAGAGCGAACACAGGTATGCGTGTCATTGTTGGTGATGCTGAATAGAATAGCATAGTACGCCCCTGTGGGCGTACTAACATGGTAAGAGGGCGGACTAGTCACTTCACTCATTAGTATAAGATAAAGGGATATTTAGAAAGTTTCTAAAGATTTTATCTATGCTAGTGTATACAGGGACGGTTAGGCAGGGAATAGCAATATACACCCAGAACTGCTCGAGGTTCTGAGTGCATATTGCGCCTGACCGGTTCCCTGAAAGGGTCCACATTACTAAAATGGCAAAGTCTTCTCTTGGCTCTAAAATTGAACACATTTCATGAAGAAAGTGAATGATGCATAATCGGTGGCTGAATTACTGGGACGCTGGGATAATTTCACTTCATCTTGTGGTAATTTTTTTTTTTTTTTTTCTTTTCTTATTGCGGTGATTGGCTGTATAATCAACAAATTGCTTGGTAATGCTTCCTGCCCTATTGCTAATTGCTTTCCAGGCACAACTAACGCATGAAAATACCAACCTAAAGAAGTTAATTGACAATGCCGAGGTGTACAATAAAGAGCTGGAGGTGAGCTTTCGTTGCATCAGTCTATTAATACTTATGGCAACCAAGGCGAAATTCAACCTTTTGAAATGGTATAAAGAAAAATAAAATGACCTGTAATTTTAGGCAGTTTTTAATGTTGTGTTGACAAACTCCACAAAACAATATATAAAAAAAACCTTACAAAACCGCTACAGAAATCTTAGCCCTGCCCATAAATATGACCTCCCATTAAAGAGTCCACAGGTCCAAGAAGTACATTGTAGTGGATGAGAGAACGAGTGATTAGGAATATCCCCCATCCTTTCAGTACCTATAGACCTGGCCAGCCAGGGATATGGCGGACCATGCATGCAGCCCCTTGCAATGGATTTAGATTGCTTACTGGAAAATATCTTGCATATCTATTTCATGAGGACAAAGTGTGTGTGTGTGTGTGTGTGTGTGTGTGTGTGTGTCTTTACTTTTACTTTACTTTACTTTACCAATGCTAATAGTTGCCTAGAGTTTGATTGGTGGTAGCCCTCTATTAGGGTTACTTTATGATATGTGTTTCCCTACCGGCAGGTGGACATGAGTCATGTTGGAGGGGTTCAGCCAGTTGCAGACGCCTGTCCTTCAGGTTTCTGTGCCCACCATGGTTTTATATTGGGCTCAGTCGTTTCCTTCCTCCCATTTTATTTAGTCTTTTTAGATCGTTCATAAACCAGCTATAGTGCTGTGAGCCCAGCATAATGGGGTGGTCTTATTTTTTTAATGTTTCAGAATGAAGTAGAAGACAAATTAAAACTATTGCTAGAACGAGAAAAGCACATAGCAGAATTGAAGAAAGAATCCGAAATACTACAGAAGAAAGCTAGATGTTCTGATCTCATGGCATCCATGGTATGCAGATTTCTACTCAAAGCTATAACATACCACAGGTCATGTATACGTATGTCTGCATAATACCTTGTGGGATTTTTAGGGTAACGGTGAAAAACTGTGTGAAGAAGTGTTCCAGATGCAGCAATCTCTTAGTGATGCTGAAATGGTGACCCGTGACGCACAGAGGGAAGCCTCCTTCCTAAAAAGTGAGAATCTGGAGATGAAAGAAAAGATGGTAAGGGCAGTGTTACTTTTAATATAGATTAATGCACCAATAGTGCAATTGTCTGACACTTTAGAGCACCTGACAGTAGCACTATGCTTGTGCAAGATAGCGCAGTGGAAATATATGGCAGAGACCTTTTCTTGAGCCATCGGTTGTGCTAAATTGTGTCTAGTATTCATAGGAAACTAGGTTCACGAGCGCCATTAATTTCTACAGCACTTCCCAAATATAATAATCACTGTCCCCATTGGGGTTCACAGCATAAATTCCCTATTAACCCCTTAACAACCGCGGGCAGTAAAATTACGTCCTAAATGTCATAATGTTACTGCCCGCGGTCCTCCGGTGGCAGCATGCCGCGATTGGCGCACATCTCAGCTGATTTTCACAGCGGAGATGTGTGCCTGCTAGGCACGAGCAGAATCGTTATCTGCTCGTGCCGATTAACCCCTTAAATGGCGCTGTCAATACGTGACAGCGCCATTATAAGCGCGATCGCGGTAAAGTTTTACTTACCGCCCGATACCGGAAGTCACGTGACGCGATCACGTGACTTCCGATAGTTGTCATGGTAGCACAGGGTCATGTGATGACTCCTGTACTACACATGACTTGCTTTCACTTTCGCTGTGCCAGCGGCACAGCAAAAGAGAGCGTATCTGCGGTTTACAGCTATGTAGCTGTGATCAGCAGATACTGCAGAGCGATCGGATTGCTGATCGCAATAGCCCCCTAGGGGGACTAGTAAAATAAAAAAAAAAGTTAAAAAAAAGTTTAAAAAAATTAAAAAAAACCTAAAAGTTCAAATTACCCCCCCATTCGCCCCATTCAAAATTAAAGGGTTCAAAAAGTAAAAAATATACACGCATTTTGGTAATTCCAAACGCCAAAACGAGGTGTTTTTTTTTGTCGCCACAACTTTTGAACAAAATGCAATAAGAGGCGATCAAAACTTAGCATCTGCGCAAAAATGGTACCGTTAAACGTCAGCTCGAGACGCAAAAAATAAGCCGTCACTGAGCCATAGATCCCGAAAAATGAGAACGCTACGGGTCAATGAATATGGCGTAAAACGTGCGCCACTTTTTTCGGAGAAACTTACGATTTTTTTTTAACCCCCTTATATAAAAGTAAACCTATACATGTTTGGTGTCTACGAACTCGCACTGACCTGAGGCATCACAAACACACATCAGTTTTACCATATAGTGAACACAGTGAATAAAATATCTCAAAAACCATAGTGCTATCGCACTTATTTTTTTGCAATTTTTCTGCATTTGGAATTTTTTTGCCGTTTTCCAGTACACTATATGGTAAAACTGATGGTTTCATTTAAAAGTACAGCTCGTTCCGCAAAAAATGAGCCCTCACATGACCATATTGACTAAAAAAAATAAAGTTACGTGTCTCAGAAAAATGGCGAAAAAAAAAACGGAAAGCGAAAAATCGGCCGGTCGTGAAGGGGTTAATAAGTTTTTGAAGCGTAGGAGGAAACCCATTCAAACATAGAGAAGCATACAAAATCATTGCAAATGTTCTTGGTGGGATCCCAGCTCTGCAAAGAAACAGTGCTAACCACTCAGCCACCGGGCAGATCAGTGCACTTGAAGTTTAACTCTTTTCAGAGAGTAAAGCGGGCTTTACATGCTAAGATATCGTTAATGAATTATCGTCGGGGTCACGGTGTTTGACGCACATCCGGCGTCATTAATGAGATGGCAGCGTGTAACCCTTAAGAGCGATCTTAAACTATCTCAAAAGAGGGCAAAATCGTTTGCCGTGGAGAGGTCGTCCTGAAACAAAAAAAAAAACGTTTTCAGGATGTTAGCGATGTTGTTCGTCGTTCCTGCGGCACCACACATCGCTATGTGTGACACCGCAGGAGCGAGGAACATCTCCTTACTGCCTCCATCGGCAATGCGGAAGGAGGAGGTGGGCGGGACGTTTACGTCCCGCTCATCTCCGCTTCTATTGGCCATGTGACGCCGCATGACCCCGCCCCCTTAGGAGGCGGTTCGTTGGCCAGAGCGACGTCGCAGGGCAGGTAAGTCCGTGTGACGGGTGTTAGCGAGGTTGTGCGACACTGGCAACCATATGCCCGTGTACCACAACAAACGGGGGGTGGGTACGATCACTTGCGATCTCGCTAGCGAGATCGCAGCGTGTAAAGCCTGCTTTAGACTCTGCTGCATAGTCTCCTTTTTTGCTTTTTACACTGTCAAGAAGTGGTTGTGGTGCTGGCCAGGAAAGGGAAATTGGAGCCATAAACTGAAAGTGCATCAATATAAGACAAATTTTAGCATAACTGATGGCGCAAAAATAGGTATTGTTTGACTTGACACCTTCTACCCAGCATAATCTCTGCTTGCGTAGCGGCAGTATAGGTGACCTGTTGTCTTTTAAAGCTAACCAGTCCAGCAATTTTTGCTTCCCTTTTTGAGAGCAGGTGAGCTTTGATATGTAGTAAAGCGTAGGAGTTGCGGAATAACGCTTTACATGACATGACATACAAGATTTCTTATCCTGCGCGTACACACCCGCTATCTGGTCATGTGTACAGAGATGGCTGGGGGTGTTGCGTTTCTTTAATGCATTTTGTAATTGTGTGTTGCTTAGGATGAGCTCTTAATTCGCTGTGAAAAAAGGGAGAAAGATGCCTCCGATTACGAGAAGCAGCTGGAGATTGAGAAGTGCAAATACAAAAGGATGCAGAATGACTTGCAGAAGGAATTGCAATATGCCTTTAATGAAATTAGCCAGCTCAACGGCCTTTTGATTGGAAAAGTCCCCAAAGGTTTGTCAAGTAATCGTGTATGAATATTGGTTACATACGAGACTGCAAAAATCTGGATGGATGAATCTCTTGACGGCCTTTGAGGTCCGTCTCTTGACGGCCTTAGAATATTTATATTACACAAACTGAAATTAAAGGATCTGTATATGTGAGTGATACAACTTAAATAACACAGATTCTCTTTCTTGTGTGTAGCTATATACATTATTATCTAATAGGAAACTGTTCACATGTGAATGCTAAGGCTCCTCTAATTTTGCAGAGCTTTTGTCTCGCATTGAGCTTGAGAAGAAGGTTGAAGATTATTCTAAGCAGTTGGCTAGTATTTTGGAGGAAAAGAATGATCTGGAGCAGAAAGTTGTCAGCTTGTCAGAATCCTTACATTTACATAGTGAAGTCGAAAACCTTAAGGACCAGGTGAGTTTATTCCCACTGACTCATTAGATCAATGCTACATACTAAGGCTATGTGCTCACTGAGCGTTTTTCGCTGCGTTTTTGTGCGGTTTTGGGCTCAAAACTCCATGACTTTGCTTCCCCAGGAAAGTCTATGACTTTTCATATTTGTCCGCACACTTTTTTTTTGTTTTTTTCTTTTTTTTTTTTCAGCTGCGTTTTTGAGATTAAAAAAAAAAAAAAAAATGGACCTGTCAATTCTTTGCTGTGTTTTTTCATTCTTTTTTCCTCCCATGCAATGCATTGGAAAAACTCACTGCAACGCGGTAAAAATGCATGCGTTTTTGTGCATTTTTGCTGTGGGTGCGTTTTAGCGGCCAAAAACGCTCAGTGCGCACAGCCTAAATCTTACCTAGTGGTTTTCCACTACTTGGACAACCCCTTCTCAATACTTGTTTCCTCTTTGTAAAATAACATTGCAGCCAATCAGCACTGGCTTCACTCTCCACCTTTAGACAAATCGCATACATTCATAGAAAATGTGCGGTTTCTCACTTCCTCGGGTTGTATATGATGTGTCTGAAGGTGGAGTGTGAAGCCAGTGCTGATTGGCCACATGGATCATGTGACATGGCAATGTCATTTGATCCCCAGGAGAGGCAGGGCCAACACCTGGATGGGTGCCAGAGGCAAATATATAGGGCTGTATTAAGTTGTTTTGCTGTGATTTTTATTCATAAAAGTTCAAAGCCGTTTTGGGGTGTGTGTGTGTGTGTGTGTGTGTGTGTGTGTGTGTGTGGTTTTTTTTTTCTTGTTTACGGTATCGGCAAAATATCATACACACTTGTTCGTTTTTTGGTTGTGTTTTTTGTTTTTTTTTTTTTTTGTTTTTTTACTTCCACCCATATAAAACAATAACAATAATAATGTTGTTGTCACATAAGCATCAATAGTATGCTAATATAATAGAAATACTATATTGCCGTAGTATTTTATAATTGGAGGGATGTGCTCATTTTCTTATAACACGTACCACATATTGGGATAGGATCTTAGAAATCCACTTCAAACATAAATTAAATTGTGACAATTTAATATTAAAAGCAATTAATGTCCTACTCAAGCATGATTCCCCTGACGAAGCTGCTATGCAGCGTAACGCGTGGGGCTCGTTCCATGATACTCCCTATTGAAGCAACTGCTTTGCTTCTTTAGCACCACAGCTATTTTGGGTCCCTACCCTCTTCATGCGGTTCCCTGCTCACATACTTGCCTGACTAATCCATCATGATACTGAGCCTGGCTGGTAACTGTGTAGCTTAGGGTTAACCCCTTATATTACCTTTCACACATGTAATTTTCATGGGAGGGTTACCCTTGACTTGCTACTATTTCTTCGGCGCTCCATTGGGAGACCCAGACGATTGGGTGTATAGCTACTGCCTCCGGAGGCCACACAAAGCATTACACTAAAAAGTGTAAGGCCTCTCCCCTTCTGGCTATACACCCCCCGTGGGATCACGGGCTGCTCAGTTTTCAAGCTTTGTGCGAAGGAGGTCAGACATCCACGCATAGCTCCACTGTTTAGTCAGCAGTAGCTGCTGACTATATCGGATGGAAGAAAAGAGGGCCCATATAGGGTCCCCAGCATGCTCCCTTCTCACCCCACTTGCGGTTTGTTAAGGTTGAGGTACCCATTGCGGGTATGGAGGCTGGAGCCCACATGCTGCTTTCCTTCCCCATCCCCCTGAGGGGCTCTGTGGAAGTGGGATCTTACCGGCCCCCAAACCCTGAGGCCGGGCTCCATCCACAGACCCAGAGACCCTGCTGGAGGAGCTGAGTACCGTCAGGGACAAGGCCCTGCAACATTCAGGTACTCTGTGTCCCCGCACAGACAGGCCACGCACACTCCAGACTTGCTGGGTGTGCTAGTGCGCCGGGGGCAGTAGCGCTGCGCGCTCGGGTTAGAGTTACTGCAGCTTAGCTGAGTGATTTTTATGTGTTGGGAACTACCGCGCCGGCCGCTCCGGGAGCGGCGGCGCGGCTGGGACTTGTAGTGCGCCGGGGACTCGCGCTGACCGCGCTTTTACGGCGGCAGCGCTCATAAATCTAGTCCCCGGCTTTTGCGGCCTAGCTCCGCTTCGTTCCCGCCCCCACCCTGTCAATCAGGGAAAGGGAGAGACGCTGTTCTATAGTCAGCGCCGAGGGCTGGAGTCTTATTTACATACTCCAGCCCTCTCACTGGGCACTGTGGGACGCAAGTTTCCCGCTCTTGGTCTAAAAACGCCCAGGGCCCGCCCCTCTCCACAGGACGACGGCAGCCATTCCTGCATGCAGTCTGGCTGGAGAACGGACACAGGCTCTGGGGGACTCAGACAAGGGGCTCTGGCGACCACACACCCGCGTTTATGCGGGCGGTAAGCTGCACATAAGTGCTGGCCCCACTAGTGCCACAGTGTTATTTGGTGCACTTTTTCCCTGTACCATATATATTTATATTGCACTGTACGGTCGCTTCTTGGCTTATACCCTATATTGCTCTGAGGAGACAACAACATGTCATCCGCAAAACGCAAGGGTGCCAAGGCACAGGCGGTATGCACTGCTTGTGCCGCATGTGGGGCTAATCTACCGGCAGGTTCCAATGACCCCCATTGTGTGCAATGTTCAATCCCTGTGCCACTTCGGCAGCCGGAGTCTATGGTAGTAGTGGCCCAGGCAGAGACGCCTGTGAACCCTGCCCCGGTGACTGGGACAGAATTTGCAATTTTTGCTGATAAGATGTCTGTGACTATGACAAAAATCCTGGAGACCTTGCAGTCCAGGCCAGTTACTCAGACCATGGACACTGCTGTGTCTATGCTCCCCGGTCCCCCTCAGTTGGAACTAATCCGTACTTCAAGGGGGTCCCAGGCATCACAGGCTGAAGACTCTGACTCGGATGACAGTCCCAGGCAGCCTAAGCGGGCTCGCTGGGAAAGACCCTCGACGTCATCACACTGGTCAGGGTCTCAGCGAGAAGAGTCTCTGTATGAGGAGACAGAGGTGGGTGATCAGGAATCTAATCCTGACACCGCTCTCAATCTAGATACCCCTGATGGTGACGCTATGGTAAATGACCTTATAGCGGCCATCAATAGACTGTTGGATATTTCTCCCCCAGCCCCTTCAGCAGAGGAGGCAGCTGCACAGCAGGAGAAGTTCCATTTCCGGTATCCCAAGCGTAAATTGAGTACTTTTCTGGACCACTCTGACTTCAGAGAATCAGTCCAGAAACATCATGCTTATCCAGACAAGCGTTTCTCCAAACGTCTTAAGGATACACGTTATCCCTTTCCCCCTGACGTGGTCAAACGCTGGACCCAGTGTCCAAAGGTGGATCCCCCAATATCCAGGCTTGCGGCTAGATCCATAGTTGCAGTGGAGGATGGGGCTTCACTTAAAGATGCCAATGACAGACAGATGGACCTTTGGTTGAAATCTGTCTATGAAGCTATCGGCGCGTCGTTTGCTCCAGCATTCGCGGCCGTGTGGGCACTCCAAGCTATTTCCGCTGGTCTGGCACAGGTGGACTCTATCATACGTCCAGCAGTGCCGCAAGTGGCGTCCTTAACTACGCAAATGTCTGCGTTTGCGACCTACGCTATCAATGCGGTACTGGACTCTACGAGCCGTACCTCAATGGCGTCCGCCAACTCTGTGGTTTTGCGCAGAGCCTTGTGGTTAAAGGAATGGAAAGCAGATTCTGCTTCCAAGAAATGTTTAACCAGCTTGCCACTATCTGGAGACAGACTGTTTTGGTGAGCAATTGGCTGAAATCATTAAACAGTCCAAGGGTAAGGACTCCTCCTTACCCCAGCCCAGATCAAGCAAACCTCAACAGAGGAAGTGGCAGTCGAGGTTTCGGTCCTTTCGAGGCTCGGGCAAGCCCCAATTCTCCTCGTCCAAAGGGACTCAGAAGGAGCAAAGGAGCTCAGATGCCTGGCGGGCTCACTCACGCCCCAAGAAAGCAACCGGAGGAACCGCTTCCAAGCCGGCTGCCTCATGACTTTCGGCCTCCTCTCTCCGCATCCTCGGTCGGTGGCAGGCTCTCCCGCTTTTGCGACATTTGGCTGCCACAGGTCAAGGACCGGTGGGTAACAGACATTTTGTCTCACGGGTACAGGATAGAGTTCAGTTCTCGTCCTCCGCCTCGGTTCTTCAGAACTTCCCCACATCCCGACCGAGCAGATGCCCTTCTGCAGGCGGTGGGCTCTCTAAGAGCAGAAGGAGTGGTGATCCCTGTTCCTCTTCAGGAACAAGGGCAAGGTTTTTACTCCAATCTCTTTGTGGTGCCAAAAAAGGACGGCTCATTCCGTCCTGTTCTGGACCTAAAACTGCTCAACAAGCATGTGAACGCCAGGCGGTTCCGGATGGAATCCCTCCGCTCCGTCATTGCCTCAATGTCTCAAGGAGATTTCCTTGCATCAATAGACATCAAAGATGCTTATCTCCACGTGCCGATTGCTACAGAGCACCAACGCTTTCTACGTTTCATGATAGGAGACGACCATCTTCAATTCGTAGCTCTGCCATTTGGTCTGGCGACAGCCCCACGGGTTTTCACCAAGGTCATGGCGGCAGTGGTAGCAATCTTGCACTCTCAGGGACACTCGGTGATCCCTTACTTAGACGATCTGCTTGTCAAAGCACCCTCTCAAGAGGCATGCCAACTCAGCCTGAATGTTGCGCTGGAGACTCTCCAGACTTTCGGGTGGATCATCAACTTTTCAAAGTCCAATCTGTCACCGACCCAATCACTAACGTATCTTGGCATGGAGTTTCATACTCTCTCAGCGATAGTGAAGCTTCCGCTGGACAAGCAGCGGTCACTACAGACAGGGGTGCAGTCTCTCCTTCAAGGTCAGTCGCACCCCTTAAGGCGCCTCATGCACTTCCTAGGGAAGATGGTGGCAGCAATGGAGGCAGTCCCGTTTGCGCAGTTTCATCTGCGCCCACTTCAGTGGGACATTCTCCGCCAATGGGACGGGAAGTCAACATCCCTGGACAGGGAAGTCTCCCTTTCCCAGACGACCAAGGACTCTTTGCAGTGGTGGCTTCTTCCCACCTCTTTATCACAGGGAAGATCCTTCCTACCCCCATCCTGGGCAGTGGTCACGACGGACGCGAGTCTGTCAGGGTGGGGAGCAGTTTTTCTCCACCACAGGGCTCAGGGTACGTGGACTCAGCAGGAGTCCACCCTTCAGATCAATGTTCTGGAAATCAGGGCAGTGTATCTGGCCCTACTAGCCTTCCAGCAGTGGCTGGAAGGAAAGCAGATCCGAATTCAGTCGGACAACTCCACAGCGGTGGCATACATCAACCACCAAGGAGGGACACGCAGTCGGCAAGCCTTCCAGGAAGTCCGGCGGATTCTGATGTGGGTGGAGGACAGAGCATCCACCATATCCGCGGTTCACATCCCGGGCGTGGAAAACTGGGAAGCAGACTTCCTCAGTCGCCAGGGTATGGACGCAGGGGAGTGGTCCCTTCACCCGGACGTGTTTCAGGAAATCTGTTGCCGCTGGGGGGTGCCGGACGTCGACTTAATGGCGTCTCGGCACAACAACAAGGTCCCGACCTTCATGGCGCGGTCTCGCGATCAAAGAGCTCTGGCGGTAGACGCCTTGGTGCAAGATTGGTCGCAGTTCCGGCTCCCTTATGTGTTTCCACCTCTGGCACTCTTGCCCAGAGTGCTACGCAAGATCAGATCCGATTGCAGCCGCGTCATACTCGTCGCTCCAGACTGGCCGAGGAGGTCGTGGTACCCGGATCTGTGGCATCTCACGGTCGGCCAACCGTGGGCACTACCAGACCGACCAGACTTACTGTCCCAAGGGCCGTTTTTCCATCGGAATTCTGCGGCCCTGAACCTGACTGTGTGGCCATTGAGTCCTGGATCCTAGCGTCTTCAGGATTATCCCAAGGGGTCGTTGCCACCATGAGACAGGCTAGGAAGCCCACGTCTGCTAAGATCTACCACAGAACGTGGAAGATATTCTTATCCTGGTGCTCTGCTCAGGGAGTGTCTCCCTGGCCATTTGCATTGCCTACTTTTCTTTCTTTCCTGCAATCTGGGTTAGAAAAAGGTTTGTCGCTCGGCTCCCTTAAAGGGCAAGTCTCGGCGCTATCCGTCTTTTTTCAGAAGCGTCTAGCACGACTTTCTAAGGTGCGCACGTTCCTGCAGGGGGTTTCATATCGTACCCCCGTACAAGCGGCCGTTAGATCCATGGGATCTGAACAGGGTACTAGTTGCCCTCCAGAAGCCGCCCTTCGAGCCTCTGAGGGATGTTTCACTTTCTCGACTATCACAGAAAGTGGCTTTTCTGGTAGCGATCACATCTCTTCGGAGAGTGTCTGAGCTAGCAGCGCTGTCATCCAAGGCTCCTTTCCTGGTCTTCCACCAGGACAAGGTAGTGCTGCTCCCCATTCAGGAGTTTCTCCCTAAGGTGGTATCCTCTTTTCATCTAAATCAGGATATCTCCTTGCCTTCCTTTTGTCCTCATGCAGTTCATCGGTATGAGAAGGATTTACATTTGTTAGATCTGGTGAGAGCACTCAGAATCTACATTTCCCGCACGGCGCCCCTGCGCCGCTCCGATGCACTCTTTGTCCTTGTCGCTGGTAAGCGCAAAGGGTCGCAGGCTTCCAAAGCCACCCTGGCTCGATGGATCAAAGAACCAATTCTTGAAGCCTACCGTTCTGCTGGGCTTCCGGTTCCTTCAGGGCTAAAGGCCCACTCAACCAGAGCCGTGGGTGCGTCCTGGGCATTACGACACCAGGCTACGGCTCAACAGGTGTGCCAGGCAGCTACCTGGTCGAGTCTGCACACTTTCACCAAACATTATCAGGTGCATACCTATGCTTCGGCGGACGCCAGCCTAGGTAGAAGAGTCCTGCAGGCGGCAGTTGCCTCCCCGTAGGGGAGGGCTGTCTTTGCAGCTCTAACATGAGGTATTTCTTTACCCACCCAGGGACAGCTTTTGGACGTCCCAATCGTCTGGGTCTCCCAATGGAGCGCCGAAGAAGAAGGGAATTTTGTTACTTACCGTAAATTCCTTTTCTTCTAGCTCCTATTGGGAGACCCAGCACCCGCCCTGTTGTCCTTCGGGATTTTTGGTTTTTTCGGGTACACATGTTGTTCATGTTGAACGGTTTTCAGTTCTCCGATGTTACTCGGAGTGAATTTGTTTAAACCAGTTATTGGCTTTCCTCCTTCTTGCTTTAGCACTAAAACTGAGCAGCCCGTGATCCCACGGGGGGTGTATAGCCAGAAGGGGAGGGGCCTTACACTTTTTAGTGTAATGCTTTGTGTGGCCTCCGGAGGCAGTAGCTATACACCCAATCGTCTGGGTCTCCCAATAGGAGCTAGAAGAAAAGGAATTTACGGTAACAAAATTCCCTTCTTTTGTGCATGGGCATTTTTTTTATATAGACCTGTTAATATTAACTAGCAGGTTGTGAAGTTTCTAACTATTCCTGACTTACCTTGCAGGAATTTGTTTGAGGGGCTTTATTGTCTGTGGCTGTGTAATAACTACCGTATATACTGGCGTATAAGACGACTTCTTACCCCCTTAAAATAATGGCTACAGTGGGGGGTCGTCTTATACGCCGGATATACGGGGGGGGGGGGGGGGTGGTGTGTGTGTGTGTGTGTGTGTGTGTGTGTGTGTGTGTGTGTGTGTGTGTGTGTGTGTGTGTATGTATGTATGTATGTATGTATGTATGTATGTATGTATGTATGTATGTATGTATGTATGTATGTATGTATGTATGTATGTATGTATGTATGTATGTATGTATGTGTATGTATATATGTATGTATGTGTATATATATATGTATGTATGTGTATATATATATGTATGTATGTGTATATATATATGTATGTATGTGTATATATATGTATATGTATATATGTATATATGTATATGTACACTGCAGCGTCCAGGGGAGGTGGGGGCAGCAGCTCTGGAGCACAGGGGCTGCAGCCTTTGATCTCCTGCACCCGCTCATATAATATGCACAGCCGCTGTCCATCTCCAGTGGTGCTGAAATCGCACGCAGTGAGGGGCTGGGGCAGCGGTGCATATTATATGAGCCTGCGTCCCAGTGTGATCGCACATGCCCACACCTGTGTTAGATTTGGCCCCCAGGCTGCTGCTCATTCTAAAATAAAAAATCTTTACTTACCCCTGCAGCGTTTCTCCCCATGTCCCTGCTTCCACTGTGATCAGGCAGGCAGAGAGCTCAGGCTGCTGTGCCGATCACATGACCGCACTGAGAACCAGGAAGTGGAAGAACAGAAGCACGGAGGGAGACAGAAGGAGCTCAGCGCTGGAGGAGATAAGGAAAGAGGGTTTTATTTTACTATGGGCAGCAGCCTAGGGGCCATATCTGACACAGGGGGACTTGTGCGATCTATAGGGACCATGGGCAGCACTATGGGGGAGATATCTAACACAGGGGGACTTGTGCGATCTATATAGGGGCCATGGGCAGCACTATGGGGGCGATATATAACACAGGGGGACTTGTGCGATCTATATAGGAGCCATGGGCAGCACTATGGGGGAGATATATAACACAGGGGGACTTGTGCGATCTATAGGGACCATGGGCAGCACTATGGGGGAGATATCTAACACAGGGGGACTTGTGCGATCTATATAGGGGCCATGGGCAGCACTATGGGGGAGATATCTAACACAGGGGGACTTGTGCGATCTATATAGGGGCCATGGGCAGCACTATGGGGGCGATATCTAACACAGGGGGACTTGTGCGATCTATAGGGACCATGGGCAGCACTATGGGGGCGATATATAACACAGGGGGACTTGTGCGATCTATATAGGAGCCATGGGCAGCACTATGGGGGAGATATATAACACAGGGGGACTTGTGCGATCTATAGGGACCATGGGCAGCACTATGGGGGAGATATCTAACACAGGGGGACTTGTGCGATCTATATAGGGGCCATGGGCAGCACTATGGGGGAGATATCTAACACAGGGGGACTTGTGCGATCTATATAGGGGCCATGGGCAGCACTATGGGGGCGATATCTAACACAGGGGGACTTGTGCGATCTATAGGGACCATGGGCAGCACTATGGGGGCGATATATAACACAGGGGGACTTGTGCGATCTATATAGGAGCCATGGGCAGCACTATGGGGGCGATATCTAACACAGGGGGACTTGTGCGATCTATAGGGGCCATGGGCAGCAGCATGGGGGCGTTATCTAACACGGGAACGTGTGCAATCCATAGGGGACCATAGGCAGCACAGGGGAACGTGTGCCATCACAAGGGGGCTATATTCAATATAAGGGGGCCATATCCAGATTAAGGGGGCTAATTTTAGGATGGGGGGCTATGAGGGACATATACCCTATATGATTTGTTAGAGGGACACTGGCATTATAAGATGGACCCCATTTAACATTAAAAAAAAAATTCTCTTTTCCTTCACCAAATTTGGGGGTGCGTCTTATAATCAGGTGCGTCTTATAAAGCGAAAAATACGGTATATATCATACAGCAGGGGTCGGGAACCTATGGCTCGCGAGCCAGATATGGCTCTTTTGATGGCCGTATCTGGTTCGCAGACAGGGCTCCTACCTGTCTATGGGCAAATGCCGGGGCCCTGGAGAGCCGGGGGGGGCCCACTCGGCCTCGTCAGTTCTCCTGTCCCTTGGCCGGGGCCCACTCGCCTTTATAGTTCTGCTGCCCCCGGCCGAGTTCCGGGGACCGCAGTCCTCGGCAGCAATCTGCGGCGCCGTCACTTTAAGGCGCGCAGACATCCTGTTTTGAATTTCATCTGTGGGCGGAGCTACCGCCTTCTCAGTCCCACAGATGAAGGAGGCGAGCTTCTGTCCGGCGCTGTGTGGGCCCCCTCTCCACCGTGACCTAATCGGGTAAATGCCCTCCCCGCCTCCCCATTATGGGCCCTGGTGAGCTGCTTCTAACCCCCCAGATGTATGCCCTGCCAATCCCCCCCCCCCCCCCCGCCGATGCCGCGGGTGCTGTACCCGCCGAGCCGCGGGTGCAGGCCCCACAGAGCAGCAGAGTTGTTTGTATTTGTCTGTATGTAGCAGAGTTGTGTGTGTTTGTCTGTATGTAGCAGAGTTGTGTGTGTTTGTCTGTTTGTAGCAGAGTTGTGTGTGTTTGTCTGTATGTAGCAGAGTGTAGTACCATTGTTTCAGTCCAGTTGTGGCTTTATACAGCAGGGAGGAGCATTCCTTGCTGTACTAAGTGAACATTGGAGCGATTGATCTGTCAATGGCCCTTTAAAAACATTTTGTACGGCTCTCGCGGAATTAAAATTAACATGTTGCAATCAAAGCAGACTTTTTTTCATTTGGGAGCGGGGTAGTCTTATACAGTGAGTATATCCCAAATTCTATATTTTTAGGGCAGAAGTTGGGGGTCGTCTTATACGCCCAGTCGTCTTATACGCCGGCATATACGGTATTCTGTTTTTGGATCCGTGGTTAGGATTATTTATATGTATACTTGCTAGTTAAATCCTGGGAATAATCTTGATTTATGAATATCTTTATCATAGTGTGTGTGTGTGTGTGTGTGTGTGTGTGTGTGTGTGTGTGTGTGTGTGTGGTTTTTTTTTCTATAGATTCAATAAATATTTTTTTTTTTTTTTTTTTTTTTTTTTTTTCCCCTCATTGGATGTGCGCTTCCATTATGTGTTCTCTTCTTATTGATTCTGCTTTTTCACACATGAAGCAGCACTCATTGTTGGTTATATGGGGCTGTGCACCCCTTCCCCGCTTTATGCATCTACTCAACCATAAACTTTTTTTTTTTTTTTTTTCTTTTTTTTTTTTCCCCCATATAATTTGATCAAATTATGTTTTGTATGGTTTCACGAAAATCTAGCACTGGTGGCCTACACTCCTTGTTTGCTTTCTAGGTAGAAGCAAAGCTGAACTTTGGGATCTTGTAAAACGTACGAAAACCGGCGTTTTTGTGTGTTTTTGTGTTTTGTTTTTTTTTTTTTTTTGTGGTTTCCGGTTTTAAAGGCAGGAAAAAAAATCAGCAAAAATTCAACATTTGAAAATTAGCCTGTGTTCTTTTACCAGGTGGAAACATACAGATTGAGAAGGAGTTGTCTGAGTAGTAGAGAACCCCCATTAAAGGGAACCATGAGATGTTTTGGGTGCATAGTGGGAATCCATGCCTAACTGTCTCTAGTATCCTAGATAAAGATCTTTAGAAAAAGTATTTCTAAAGATCCTTTTATGATAAGCGCAGGGACTAGTCACAAGGGTGTTAATTGCTTTGCTCATTCCGCCCTCTTAGCATGTTAGTTCGCTCCTGTGGGAGAGCTAACATGCTACTCAATGCCCAGCGTCCCCAGTGGTGATGCACTTACCTGCGTCCGCTGTCGCTGCTTCAGAATGCCCGGCTTTACAGTCAGTGCACATGACTGGAAGTGCGGGGCATTCTGATCATTTGCACTATAAAGCCAGGTGTACTCGTCCCGGCTTCAGAGCTATAGTTCGCATGACTGGAAGTGCCAGGCATTCTGATCATGCGTTCTGAAGCGGTGACAACACACAGGTACGCGCGTCACTGCTGATGACGCTGGGCAAGGGGCATTGAATAGCATGTTGGCACACCCTTGTGGGCATGCTAACGTAAAGAAGACGGACTAGCCAGGGGAAATCACTCCCTTGTGACTAGTCCCTGGCCTCATTAGCATATCATAAAGGATCTTTAGAAATACTTTTTCATAGATCTCTTTATCTATGCTACTAGATTCATGGACAGTTAGGAAGGGATTAGCAATATGCACCTAAAACTGCTTGAGCTACAGATGGCTAAGCCATATGTGTTTAAATCTGTGATGTAAAAGAAAATGCTATGTGCGTGTGTGCGTATTTAATCTGCAGGTTAATATCACTCAATGCTAAGGCATGGTTACAGCTGCCCCTCTATGCACAAAATGGTGACTGACCCATGCGGCCGCACCCCTACGACTGAAAGCCTGAGGCTTCCGGGAGGCATGAAGTTAATTTCTTCCTGGTAGTGAGGCTCTTAGTGCAGCGATACAAGGCGTTGGAACGCTATAGCTCTGCAGATTAACCCCGCATCTGCAGGTTAATAGCATTATGGGGTTATTTATCCCAATTGTTTATAAAACATGTCCTCTTCTGAAGCACACGTAGAGACTAATTTTAATATTTTACTCCTTAGGCAGAGAGAACCTCTGAGGAGCTTATCTTATTAAAGTCTGGAAAAGAACAGTCTGCCTCTGTAATAAACGACCAAGAGCACAAGCTGCAAGAACAAAGTGAACAGCTTGAGAAGCTAACAGGGGAAATAATGCAACTGCAGGGGAAATATCAACAAGCCGAGCAGCAGTACTCTGAGCTGAAGGTGCAGCATGAAGCCATACAGGAGAGATGCTCACTCACAGCCGGAGAGCTGACTAAGAAGGACAGTGAAGCCCAATGCTTATTGATGGAAGTGGAGTGTGTGGAGCAACAAGTAAGATATATATTTTCCACCTAAATTAGCAGTGGGCAATTAATTACCCCAAGTGGCAACACGAGACTGAGTGGTACCAACAGGCCGAAATTACAAATTATTTGTAATTTAGTAATAAGAATTATCACTTAATATTCATCAGAATTAAGTATGTTGACTAGCTGCTAATACACATTACGATAGGGCTGCTTATAACATGTACTCTTACCTGTAGGGGCTAGATGAAGGCCATAATGTTGCTGATTTATACAATCCACCATAGTCTTCCCTCAATGTATTATACCCCCCAGTTTTCCCACACAAGTACTGATTGATGATTGAATATGATAGTTAAAGCTACTCTCGTAGTTGCGTTGACCCTGATGCAGTGAGGTCTGAGGCTCCTCGCAACATGTGCAATTTAGTAACGTCATAGCCCCTGCTTTGTCTAGCCTGCAGACTCCTAGGTGGAATGGTGTAAGAGGGAGCCAAATGCTCCCTCCTTGATCATTTAATTTACTGGTATCTGTATACTCAGGATGCAAATACCAGAGAAATTAAGAAGCTGACGGGTGGTGGCTGCATGCTGCAGCCCGTGGGCCACTGCAGTGATCTAGCTGCCGGAGTCCAAGGGCTACACTTTGCCCACCTCTGATCTAGACAACTTCTAATAGTTTGGTTTCATCCTCAATGTAGCTTTCAGCCATGCTGAAGAACAAAGATTGTTTGCTCCTGGCTATACAGGTAATTCTGCTTTTAACACTATTTTACTATGAAATGGGTGCTACGATTGACGTTTCAACTAATTTGTGATATTTATCTACAGGTGATGGAAACTCGTCTGAAAGAATTCGATGAGTTGTTCAAATCGACTAGCACGGAGAATGACAAACTCCAAGATCAAGTGAAGCAGGTAGTGTGTGTGTGTGTGTGTGTGTGTTATCTATAGACTGAAGCACTATGCACGTTATAATTCTCTTGTCAATCAATCCAAGTGAGAGCCTATGTAAAATTCATTACAAAGCTGTCAGCAACAAGACTTCATCAAAAGACAAAGCAGGCCAGATTGCAATTACCAGGGTCTGCAAATCACAATGAGGACCACTCCCAAGGCACGTTTCTTTGCGAACATTTCACATGTCAATAGTGAGCAGGTTTTGTGCTTATGGTATTCCTGCTGCTCTCCTGAGTAGATTAGATTAATAACATTCTGTTTTGTAAATCGGTCGTCTTGATCTTTACCAAGGAGGTGCTGCTCACAGGACACTTAATGCAGAACATCCTAAAGTCATGTCACATTGGTAAAGATGATACAAATTGGCACTGCATAAAAAGGCCCATATTTGTGGAACTGTATGCCAGGCAATAAGTAAAATACCCTGGGGAGCAGCAGTAATAAAGGGAATCTGTCAGCAGCTTTTTGCTATATAATCTGAGGCCAGCATGATATAGGGGCTGAGATACTGATTCTAGGGATGACCTTTATCAGGTTGTGTGTTCTAATAATAAAAGCGAAAAAAATATTCATTTCTTCGTCGTTCCTATGGGAGACCCAGACCATGGGGTGTATAGCTTCTGCCTCCGGAGGACACACAAAGTACTACACTAAAGAGTGTAGCTCCTCCCTCCGAGCATATACACCCCCTGGATAACCAAATATAGCCAGTTCAATGCTTTGTGTTCAGGAGGCACACATCCACACATGCATTCTCATCTGATTTTTGATTTTAAAGAGTTTGAAGAAAAGCGGGTCCAAGCTGGACCCCCGGCATGTCCCTTCTCACCCCACTGTGTCGGCGGTGTTGTTAAGGTTGATTTCAAGGCTGGAGCCTTACATGCCGCGCTCCTTCACCATCCCTCGGGCTCTGGCTTGAAGTGGGAGCCAGCACGGTTCTCACTGCTTTGCAGCAGACCGGTCTCCATCCGCAGCCCTTTCAGGACCCTGCCGGACGGAGCACTCATCCCTCAGGGACCTGGCCCTGCGTCTCACAAGCTAAGTATTTGAGACGTTATTGTCAGGGGGTCCCTTGCATCTTATTGTTGGGGAGAGTGTGTCAGGTTACTTTGGTGACATTTCCGTCCGGTTCTCTGGTTTTCACCTGAGAACCGCGCCGAGGGTGCCTGCGCGCCGGCCGCATTGTAAAATTTAGGCCCCGGCTTCGGCTGCGGCCTACTTTTGTTTTCACTGCCCCTGCATGTCAGTCATGCAGAGGGACAGTGCGGCGCCGCCCACCGACCGTTCAGCACAGGGGAGGACACTCCTCTCTGAGGAGATGTTTCCCTCCCCTGTATATCTCCTTGGCCCTCCGGTTCCCGCTCTTGGACTAGGCCCCGCCCCCCCTCCTCACTCCGGCGCCATTTTATCAGCGTTCTCACACTGATCGGCGCTGGCTGCTGCAGATCTGCAACCTGTTGGGGGTCCGAGCTGTGGGATCCGGAGGGCACACAAAACGGTCTGGTAAGCCACAACCTCTGGTTGTGGACCTTCTTATACACTCTCTGGGGGTCATTCTGAAGGAGTGTGTTCTTTACTGCAGAGCCTCCACCTCAGCAGCATGTCTCACACTAGGAGCAAGGCTGTACTCAATATGCACTGCATGTAAGCTCGTACTGCCTGAACAGAGCACATATCCACATTGTGATGCCTGCTCTAACATGGTGGTGCCTCAGCCTGGAGTCTCCCCAGTGGTCCCTCCGGCTGCTCCGGCCCCGGTGGCTGAACCCCCGGCTTGGGTAGAATTGTTCTCTAAGTCTATCTCCCAGTCCTTTGCCGACTCCATGGGACAGCTGTCCAGGACTCTGCTGAGCATGCATCAGCCCTCTTCTCAGGGCGCCTCTGCTGCTTCGGCTCGCTCTGCAGAGCTCACAGAGGATTCTTCATCTGCTCCCAGACCCCGTCCTCCTAAAAGGAGACGCAGGGTCCCCTCTCCTTCCTCGTCCCGCGGCTCTGATTCACGAGCTGACTCGCAGGACGAGGAGGATGTCTTTACTGGGGGCTCGGACGCTACCTCCATGTGCCCCATTGATCTGACCGAGAGTGATGCAGATGTTAGTGATTTGAATGCGTCCATTAATTCTGTACTGGACCTCAATCCGCCAGTATCAGAGGAGCAACCCTCTCTGGCAGAAAAGCACCAGTTTACCTCGCCTAAGAGAACAAGGAGTGTGTTCTTTAACCACTCCAGTTTTCAAGCCACTGTGTCCAAGCCCAGAGCCTGTCCTGACAAACGCTTCCCAAAGCGTGGTTCTGATGACCATTTTCCTTTTCCACCAGAGGTGGTCAAGGAGTGGGCTCACTCACCAAAGGTAGACCCTCCGGTGTCTAGACTCTCAGCCCGGACAGTAGTATCTGTGGCTGATGGCACCTCACTTAAGGATCCCACTGACCGCCAGGTTGACCTCCTGGCCAAGTCTGTCTATGAAGCGGCAGGGGCCTCGTTCTCCCCATCCTTTGCAGCAGTGTGGGCTCTCAAAGCCATCTCTGCTTCCCTAGAGGAGATGCATTCCCTCACTAGGGACTCTATGCCTGAATTGGTTGCCTTAACTTCCCAGGCTTCAGCCTTTTCAGCCTACGCCATGTCTGCCATGCTGGAGGCCTCTCACCGCACTGCGGTGGCCTCCGCTAATTCCCTCGCTATCCGCAGGATCTTGGGGCTTCGAGAGTGGAAGGCAGATGCTTCCTCAAAGTACCTTGCTGGGCTCCCATTTGCTGGGTCCAGGCTGTTCGGTGAACAACTGGATGAAATTATTAAGGAGGCTACTGGCGGGAAGAGTACTTCCTTGCCACAGACTAAATTCAGGAAACCTGTCCAGGGCAGGAACCAGTCGAGGTTTCGTTCCTTTCGTTCCTCTAACTGGTCGTCCTCTAAGCCCTCGTCCACTAACTCAGCCAAGGACCAGAAGCCCACCTGGCGCAAGAAGCTGCGTCCACAAAAGTCCGCAGGAGCTGCTGCCACCAAGGCAGCCTCCTCTTGACTATCTGGCCGAGCCAGCAACGTCCTTGGTCGGTGGCAGGCTCTCCCACTTTGGCGACGTGTGGTTTCAACACGTCTCCGATCAGTGGGTGCGGGATATAATCTCCCACGGCTACAGGATAGAGTTCTCTTCCAGCCCGCCAAACAGATTTTTTCTGTCAACTCCCCCCTGCTCCAAGGCCGCCGCCTTCTCTCAGGCCGTGGCATCCTTGCAGGCCAACGGAGTAATTGTACCGGTACCCGCCAGGGAACGATTCAGAGGTTTCTACTCAAATCTCTTCCTAGTCCCCAAAAAGGACGGTTCCTTCCGGCCCATCCTGGATCTCAAGCTTCTCAACAAGCATGTTCAGGTGCGGCATTTTCGCATGGAGTCTCTGCGATCAGTCATTGCCTCAATGACCCAAGGAGATTTCCTGGCATCCATCGACATCAGAGATGCCTATCTGCATGTGCCAATTGCAGTTTCACACCAGCGTTGGCTACGTTTTGCAATCGGAGAGGAACATTTCCAATTCGTGGCTCTCCCCTTCGGGTTAGCCACGGCCCCTCGGGTATTCACCAAGGTCATGACAGCAGTGGTTGCGGTTCTGCACCTCCAGGGGTTGGCAGTGATTCCTTACCTGGACGACCTTCTTGTCAAGGCTTCATCCAGTGCAGACTGTCAGCGGAGTGTCTCGCTCACTCTCGCCACTCTTGTTCAATTCGAGTGGCTTGTCAATCTGCCCAAGTCCACTCTGACCCTGACCCAAAAACTCACGTACCTAGGGATGCAATTCGAGACTCTGCCGGCACTTGTCAAGCTGCCCTTAGTCAAACAGCAGTCCCTCCATCTGGCGGTGCGCTCTCTGTTGAGGCCCCGCCGTCATTCCATCAGGCACCTCATGCAGGTGCTGGGTCAGATGGTGGCGTCAATGGAAGCGGTTCCCTTTGCCCAGTTCCATCTGCGTCTTCTGCAGCTGGACATTCTCCGCTGTTGGGACAAGCGGACTTCTTCCTTGCACAGGTTGGTGGCTCTGTCGCCACAGACCAGGAGCTCTCTTCAGTGGTGGCTTCGGCCCCTCTCTCTGTCTCAGGGACGCTCCTTCCTGACCCCGTCCTGGGTGATCCTCACCACGGATGCCAGTCTATCCGGCTGGGGAGCAGTATGTCTCCACCACCGGGCACAGGGCACTTGGACTCCGTCCGAATCAGCCCTCTCAATCAATGTGCTGGAAATCAGAGCTGTGCTCCTAGCTCTCGTAGCCTTTCACCACCTGTTGGCGGGCAAGCACATTCGAGTCCAGTCAGACAACGCGACAGCAGTTGCCTACATCAATCACCAGGGCGGGACTCGCAGCCGCCTGGCAATGTTGGAAGTTCAACGTATCCTTCAGTGGACGGAGGACTCCAAGTCCACCATATCCGCAGTCCACATCCCAGGCGTAGAAAACTGGGAGGCAGATTATCTCAGCCGTCAAACCGTGGACAGCGGCGAGTGGGCTCTGCATCCGGCAGTGTTCCGGTCGATCTGCCGCAAGTGGGGCACTCCGGAAGTGGATCTAATGGCATCCCGGCACAACAACAAGGTCCCGGTTTACGTGGCTCGCTCCCACGATCCTCAGGCCTTTGCAGCGGACGCGCTGGTTCAGGATTGGTCCCAGTTCCGTCTGTCTTACGTGTTTCCCCCTCTAGCTCTCTTGCCCAGAGTCCTGCGCAAGATCAGAATGGAGGGCCGTCGGGTCATACTCATTGCTCCAGACTGGCCCAGGCGAGCTTGGTACCCAGACCTGCTCCGTCTGTCCGTAGAGGTGCCGTGGCATCTCCCGGACCGCCCAGACCTTCTCTCACAAGGTCCGTTTTTCCGCCAGAATTCTGCGGCTCTCAGATTGACGGCGTGGCTCTTGAGTCCTGGATCCTGACGGCTTCCGGCATTCCTCCCGAAGTCATCTCCACTATGACTCAGGCTCGGAAGTCTTCCTCGGCCAAAATTTATCACAGGACTTGGAGAATTTTCCTGTCCTGGTGTCGGTCTTCCGGCCATGCCCCTTGGCCTTTTTCCTTGCCGACCATCCTGTCCTTTCTACAGTCCGGTCTGCAGCTAGGACTATCCCTCAATTCCCTCAAGGGACAGGTCTCGGCTTTGTCAGTGTTTGTTCCAGCGGCGTATCGCCCGGCTGGCTCAGGTGCGCACCTTTTATGCAGGGCGCATCTCACATCATTCCACCTTACCGGCGGCCTTTGGATCCCTGGGACCTTAATCTGGTCCTCACGGCCTTGCAGAAACCCCCCTTTGAGCCTCTTAGGGAGGTTTCTTTGTTTCGTCTTTCACAGAAAGTCGTCTTTCTAGTGGCCATAACTTCCCTCAGAGTCTCTGATTTAGCTGCTCACTCTTCGGAGTCACCTTTTTTGGTTTTTCATCAAGACAAGGTGGTTCTTCGCCCGACTCCGGACTTTCTCCCTAAGGTGGTATCTCCTTTCCACCTTAACCAGGACATTTCATTGCCTTCCTTTTGTCCGGCTCCTGTTCATCGCTTTGAAAAAGCGTTGCATACTTTAGATCTGGTGCGGGCGCTCCGGATCTGTGTCACGCACCGCTGTTCTTAGGCGGTGCACCTCTCTCTTTTTTTGTGCTGACCACAGGTCGGCGCAAGGGCCTCTCTGCTTCTAAACCGACCCTGGCTCGTTGGATTAGGTCGGCCATCTCTGATGCCTACCAGTGTACTCAGGTGCCTCCCCCGCCGGGGATCAAGGCACACTCGACCAGAGCTGTCTGTGCCTCTTGGGCTTTCAGGCACCAGGCTACGGCTCAGCAGGTCTGTCAGGCTGCCACTTGGTCTAGTCTGCACACCTTTTCGAAGCACTACCAAGTGCATGCTCATGCTTCGGCAGATGCGAGCTTGTGCAGACGCATCCTTCAGGCGGCTGTCGCCCATTTGTGAAGTTAGGTTTCGCCTACTTCTCAGTTTTTCTGTTTATTTCCCACCCATGGACTGCTTTGAGACGTCCCATGGTCTGGGTCTCCCATAGGAACGACTAAGAAAAAGAGAATTTTGTTTACTTACCATAAATTCTTTTTCTTGTAGTTCCGTAATGGGAGACCCAGCACCCTCCCTGTTGCCTGTTGGCAGTTTCTTGTTCCGCGTGTTATCACCGGCTGTTGTTGTAGACAGAGGCTCCGGTTGTTCCGGTTTTTTGCTCTATCTCTACTTGTGGGTGGCTATTCTCCTTCAGCTTTTGCACTAAACTGGCTATATTTGGTTATCCAGGGGGTGTATATGCTCAGAGGGAGGAGCTGCACTTTTTAGTGTAGTGCTTTGTGTGTCCTCCGGAGGCAGAAGCTATACACACCATGGTCTGGGTCTCCCATTACGGAACTACAAGGAAAAAATTTACGGTAAGTAAACAAAATTCTCTTTTTTAATATGGGAAACAGGATACCATAGGTGTATGCTGCTGCCAATAGGCAAGAAAAAAGTTGGCTACACCTCCTATATAGTATACCCCCACCAACCGTAGCCAAGCTGATTTGACTCGCCCACCCCAGGGCTTTGGGTGACCCGGTGTCAGGCCGGACTAGTCCCGGGTAGTCAGCGATGGCGAGGCCCAACTCTGTGACCCTGGCGGGGTCAATTAATATGGCGGCTGTGGGGGTGATGATCAATAATAAAGTTTGTGGAAATATATATATTCGTGACGCCACCTGTGGATTGCAGCTATGGAGCCGCCGCTGCTGGATGGGGTCTCCGGGGCTGATGTAATGGCAGCTATGGTGGTTCTGCTCCCCACAGGTGGAGCGATACCCCGGGGCAACCGTTGGTGCTTGTAAGAGTCTATGGTGGTTTTGTGAATGATGTGGTGCAGGGCCGACAGGGCAGTGAAAGGAACAGACGACACAGGGCTTGCAGTTCAGATGTTTTACTCAGTTTCTGAGTCCAGGTGTCTACAAACCAGTTGCCCAATGGTATGCTGGGATCCACTGTCGGGGACCTCTGCCGATCCCAGGTAACTCTTTGGGTCAATACCAGTGCACCACTTTTGGGTCTCTTTCCTTGACTGGCTTCACAGCCTTGACTTTGATAGATGAACTTGTCTTGGCCTCTACCATAGAATCTGGTCAAGGAATCTTGCCCTCTTCCCAGGGGGATCTACGGCAGGTTGTGGCCCTGGGCGCTTGCAACCACCCTGGGCCTCGGTGTCACTTTATGAGGAAATTTCTTTCTTCCCTCTGTGTGGTGACCGTCCCCCGAATGCAGCCAGATCCCTCCACCCGATCTTCCTGAGGAGCAGGCTTGCGCAAATATGCCCTTCCGTGGCCCTGGGATCCTCTCCTCTGTCTGTGGTGTCACCTGGGCCTAGCTGGGCCCCAGGATCTCCACCAGGAACCTTCTCTCTTTACTGTCTCGGCTCACTCTCCTGAGGTAACTACCTCCCTCTCCTTCTCCCTCTCTGACTACACTCTTTACTAACTGACTTTGAACTTCCTGTTTCTACTTTTACTTCCTAGTTGGCTCCTCCCACTTTCCTTGTTGCTAAGCCCCCACCCCATGGGAGGAGAGATGAGTCTTACGGCCCCCCGACTACAGCATGGGGGTAGCTGCCACTATCTCTGGTCCCTGTATGTGCCTAGCAATGAGTGTTTGTGCAGATTTGCCTGTGAACCGGTATGTACCCTTGTCCTTACCTAGGATGGGACATCACACCTCTGGCTGAGGTGCAATGTCTCTGTGGCGACGGAAGCCTCAGGGGCGCCACAGATTAGTTTTATCTTAGTGTCTGTAGGAGGCAGACACAGGGCTGTACTTGGCAACGTTTCTACCATAGGAATGTAAGCCACCTGCACAGTGTCTTATACTAACTCACCTTCCGTCATTTTCATACTTTACCGCTGCTGCACCTGTCCCGCTGTGCCATCTTGTGGTAGTAAACTGGCTGGTCGACAGTCAAAAGCTACGTCACAAGTGCTCAATGCATCTCCATGAGAGCCAGAACGAAGCTCCCATAGAGATGTATTGAAGAGTGACCTCCGGTGCACTCCATTAAAGGGAAGGTGTTGTCAAAGTTTTTGTTTTTTGTTTTTTTTTTTTTTACTGAAAAAATATAAAGCAGATAATTACTCTTAACAAATCCCAAAGTACTATTCTGGTATACGTCATGAATAACGAACCTAATGGAAGTCAATAGGGAACCTGGGCATTAATTTTCTTGTTACAAATACTGTATTCGGTAAGTATTATCTAAACACTAATAGTTACTATTCGCCCATCTGTTAATAATCCGTTTTTAGATTTAGCAATTCAGCAGAGCTCCGAAATCTAACCCCACCCACACCAGGCTCTCTGTGTAAAGTCTATAAATAAAGAGGTGCTAATCAGTGGGGGAGGGGGCGTGGTCAAATTAGTGTAGCTCATGCAATAATAATACCAGGTGATAAAACCTTCACTATAAGCAAACTGCACACAGGGTAGTAATGGACACATCGTTGAACTCTGAATACAGCAGGAGATGGCAACTGACAGATTACATAGAAAAAAAACCTTCTGACAGGTTCCCTTTTTAAGAGCAAAATCTGCCCACTGTAAGAGCATTGTACATAAGACATTTAAACTACACATGGATTTGGAATTTGTTATATAAATAGACTACGAATTTCTAACCTTTCAGCTGAATTGAGCAAAGACTTTAACCCCTTCAGCCCCCGGGCATTTTGCGTTTTTCAATTTTGTTTTTGTTTTTTTTTTTTTGTTTTTTTTTTGTTTTTTTTGGTCAATCTTGCCATATAAGGGCTTGTTTTTTGTGGGGCGAGTTGTAGTTTTAAATTGAACTGTAAGTTTTACCATATAGTGTACTGGAAAACGGCAAAAAAAAATCCAAGTGCGGAAAAAAAAAAAGTGCGATCGCACAATAGTTTTTGGAAGATATGATTCACAGTGTTCACTATATGGTACAACTGATGTATGTGTGTGATGCTTGAGGTCGGTGCGAGTTTGTAGACACCAAACATGTATAGGTTTACTTGTATCTAAGGGGTTAAATTCACATGCTTGTCCAAAAAAAAGTGGCGCATGTTATGCGCTATTTCTTTGTCGCTCCATTGGGAGACCCAGACAATTGGGTGTATAGCTTCTGCCTCTGGAGGCCACACAAAGTATTACACTTTAAAAAGTGTAACCCCTCCCCTCTGCCTATACACCCTCCCGTGGACCACGGGCTCCTCAGTTTTATGCTTTGTGTGGAAGGAGGCACACATCCACTCATGAATTCTCAGACTTATTTATGTCGGTTGGAAGAAAAGAGGACCCCCACGGGGACCCCGGCATGTTCCCTTCTCACCCCACTATGTCGGCGGTGTTGTTAAGGTTGAGGTACCCATTGCGGGTACAGAGGCTGGAGCCACATGCCGTCTCCTTCACCATCCCTTAGCGGCTCTGGGAGAAGTGGGATCCTGAGCGGTCTTCCATTTGCTGGGACCGTGCTCCATCCGCAGCCCCTGAGGGAACCTGCCGGACCGGAGCCTCTTCAACCCCAGGGACCGGGCCCTGCAACTTAAAGGTACTCTGTATCCCTGTCGGGGATCGTACAGAGAGCGCACCTTCTTCCCGGGAGCCGCGGTAGTTTTAAAACGGTCCCGGAATTTCTCCCTAAGGTGGTATCCCCTTTTCATCTAAATCAGGATATCTCCTTGCCTTCCTTTTTGCCCTAATCCAATTCACCAGTGTGAAAAGGATTTGCACTCTTTGGATCTAGTGAGAGCACTCCGGTTCTACGTGTCTCGCACGGCGCCCCTGCGCTGTTCAGATGCGCTCTTTGTCCTTTGTCGCTGGCCAGCGTAAGGGTTCTCAGGCCTCCAAGTCAACCTTGGCTCGGTGGATCAAGGAACCGATTCTCGAGGCCTACCGTTCTTCTGGGCTTCCACTTCCTTCAGGGTTGAAAGCCCATTCTACCAGAGCTGTAGGTGCGTCCTGGGCTTTGCGGCACCGGGCGACGGCTCAGCAGGTGTGTCAGGCAGCTACGTGGTCTAGTCTGCACACTTTTACGAAGCACTATCAAGTGCATACCTATGCCAGTCTAGGTAGGCGAGTCCTTCAGGCGGCGGTTGCCCACCTGTAAGAGGGGGCCGTTTTTCAGCTCTTTCGATTGAGGTATTCTTTTACCCACCCAGGGACTGCTCTTGGACGTCCCAATTGTCTGGGTCTCCCAATGAAGCGACAAAGAAGGGAATTTTGTTTACTTACCGTAAATTCCTTTTCTTTGTCGCTCCTTATTGGGAGACCCAGACAATTGGGTGTATAGCTATGCCTCCGGAGGCCACGCAAAGTATTACACTAAGTGTAAAGCCCCTCCCCTTCAGCCTATACACCCCCCGTGCTGCCACGGGCTCATCAGTTTTTATGCTTTGTGCGAAGGAGGTCAGACATGCACGCATAGCTCCACAGCTTAGTCAGCAGCAGCTGCTGACTATGTCGGATGGAAGAAAAGAGGGCCCATAACAGGGCCCCCAGCATGCTCCCTTCTCACCCCACTCTTGTCGGCGGTGTTGTTAAGGTTGAGGTATCCATTGCGGGTACGGAGGCTGGAGCCCACATGCTGCTTTCCTTCCCCATCCCTCAATTAGGGCTCTGGGTGAAGTGGGATCCTTTCGGTCTCCAGGCACAGGAGACCGTGCTCCATCCACAGCTCCTGAGGACCATGCTGGATAGGAGCCGAGTATCGTTCAGGGACATGGGAGTCCTCACTTCAGATCAATGTTCTGGAGATCAGGGCAGTGTATCTTGCCCTAAAAGCGTTCCAGCAGTGGCTGGAAGGCAAGCAGATCCGAATTCAGTCGGACAACTCCACAGCGGTGGCTTACATCAACCACCAAGGTGGGACACGCAGTCGGCAAGCCTTCCAGGAAGTCCGGCGGATTCTGCTGTGGGTGGAAGCCACAGCATCCACCATATCCGCAGTTCACATCCCGGGCGTAGAAAACTGGGAAGCAGACTTTCTCAGTCGCCAGGGCATGGACGCAGGGGAATGGTCCCTTCACCCGGACGTGTTTCAGGAGATCTGTTGCCGCTGGGGGATGCCGGTCGTCGACCTAATGGCGTCACGGCACAACAACAAGGTCCCAACATTCATGGCTCGATCTCAAGATCACAGAGCTTTGGCGGCAGACGCCTTAGTTCAGGATTGGTCGCAGTTTCGGCTTCCTTATGTGTTTCCTCCTCTGGCACTGTTGCCCAGAGTGTTACGCAAGATCAGGGCCGACTGCCGCCGCGTCATCCTCGTCGCTCCAGACTGGCCGAGGAGGTCGTGGTACCCGGATCTGTGGCATCTTACGGTCGGCCAACCGTGGGCACTGCCAGACCGACCAGATTTGCTGTCTCAAGGGCCGTTTTTCCATCTGAATTCTGCGGCCCTCAACCTGACTGTGTGGCCATTGAGTCCTGGATCCTAGCGTCTTCAGGATTATCTCAAGAGGTCATTGCCACTATGAGACAGGCTAGGAAACCAACGTCCGCCAAGATCTATCACAGGACGTGGAAAATATTCCTGTCGTGGTGCTCTGCTCAGGGGTTTTCTCCCTGGCCATTTGCCTTGCCCACTTTTCATCTCAATCAGGACAACTCCTTACCCTCGTTTTGTCCTCATCCAGTTCACCAATGTGAAAAGTATTTGCACTTGTTAGATCTGGTGAGAGCACTCAGACTCTACATTTCTCGTACGGCGCCCCTGCGCCGCTCGGATGCACTCTTTGTCCTTGTCGCTGGCCAGCGTAAAGGGACACAAGCTTCCAAGTCAACCCTGGCTCGGTGGATCAAGGAACCAATTCTCGAAGCTTACCGTTCCTCGGGGCTTCCGGTTCCCTCAGGACTGAAGGCCCATTCTACCAGGGCCGTGGGAGCGTCCTGGGCCTTGCGACACCAGGCTACGGCTCAGCAGGTGTGTCAGGCAGCTACCTGGTCGAGCCTGCACACTTTCACGAAACACTATCAGGTGCATACCTATGCTTCGGCAGATGCCAGCCTAGGTAGGCGAGTCCTTCAGGCGGCAGTTGCCCACCTGTAGGACGGAGCCGTTACGGCTCTATTATGAGGTATTATTTACCCACCCAGGGACTGCTTTTGGACGTCCCAATTGTCTGGGTCTCCCAATAAGGAGCGACAAAGAAGGGAATTTTGTTTTACTTACCGTAAATTCCTTTTCTTCTAGCTCCAATTGGGAGACCCAGCACCCGCCCCTGTTTTTGTATACACATGTTGTTCATGTTAAATGGTTTCAGTTCTCCGATATTCCTTCGGATTGAATTTACTTTAAACCAGTTTATAATTTTTTCCTCCTTCGGGCTTTTGCACCAAAACTGATGAGCCCGTGGCAGCACGGGGGGTGTATAGGCTGAAGGGGAAGGGTTACACTTTTTAAAGTGTAATACTTTGTGTGGCCTCCAGAGGCAGAAGCTATACACCCAATTGTCTGGGTCTCCCAATAGGAGCTAGAAGAAAAGGAATTTACGGTAAGTAAACAAAATTCCCTTTTTTCCAAAACCCGTAGTGTTAGTGTTTTCTGGATCTATAACTCAGTGACTTCTTATTTTTTGCGTCTTGAGCTAACATTAACGGTACCATTTTTGCACAGATGCTATGTTTTGATCGCCTGTTATTGCCTTTTGCGCTAAATTTTTGGCGACCAAAAAACGTAATTTTGGCATTTTGGAATTTTTTTGCTGCTACGCCATTAACCAATCAGATTAATTGATTTTATATTTTGATCGGGCATTTCTGAACGCGGTGACACCAAATATGATGTTGTTGTTGTTGTTTGTGGGTTTTTTTTTATAACCCTTTTAATTTTCAATGGGGTGAAAGGGGGATTTGAACGTGTGTGTGTGTGTGTGTGTGTGTGTGTGTGTGTGTGTGTGTGTGTGTGTGTGTGTGTGTGTGTGTGTGTGTGTGTGTGTGTGTGTGTGTGTGTGTGTGTGTGTGTGTGTGTGTGTGTGTGTGTGTGTGTGTGTGTGTGTGTGTGTGTGTGTTTTTGTGTTTTTGTGTTTTTGTGTTTTTGTGTTTTTGTGTTTTTGTGTTTGTGTGTTTGTGTGTTTGTGTGTTTGTGTGTTTGTGTGTTTGTGTGTTTGTGTGTGTGTGTGTGTGTGTTTGTGTTTGTGTTTTTGTGTTTGTGTGTTTGTGTGTTTGTGTGTTTGTGTGTTTGTGTGTTTGTGTGTTTGTGTTTGTGTTTGTGTTTGTGTTTGTGTTTGTGTTTGTGTTTGTGTTTGTGTTTGTGTTTGTGTTTGTGTTTGTGTGTGTGTTTGTGTGTGTGTGTGTTTGTGTGTGTGTTTGTGTGTGTGTTTGTTTGTGTGTGTTTGTGTTTGTGTGTGTTTGTGTGTGTGTTTGTGTGTGTTTGTGTGTGTGTTTTTTTATATAGTACCATAGGGGGCTATAGCAATCTGATCGCTCTGCCGTATCTCCAGATCACAGCTGCAGAGCTAAGATCTGCAGATATAGTGCTTTACTTTCAATGCCGGCAGTATTCCGGCATTGAGAGAAAGTGACTCATGTTAGCTACAGGCATCATCACATGACCCTGTACTACAATGTCAAGCACTGGAAGTCACGTGATCATGTCACGTGACTTCCGATGGGTGCGGAGTAAGTCAGCATAATGGCGGCGCACATATACATCTCGCTGCCAGATTTTGGCAGCGAGATGAAAGGGGTTAATAGTGGGTGGAAGTGATTCCACCCACGACTAGCAAGCACACGTAAGCTGTTGAAATCAGCTGATATGTGCGCAGATCGCTGCGGCCTGCCCACGGCAGAAGGTGGGGATTAACCTCTCACAATCCATGACCTAGCCAGTACGTCATGGGTCATTAAGGGGTTAAACTTGCCTGAAAGATTTCATTCTGCCTTACACTAGACAATGAAAAGATTGGGGTGGAGATGGCTGGTCTCGAAGGACATATTTCCCAGTTTTTGATACTATATGAGCCAACATGGCATTAAAGGGTTATTGCCATCTCCAAGATCCTATCCGATTTATATGTAGTGAGTGTAATAATATTGGCAAATACCTCAAATTAAAAATATAGAATAGTTCTCCTAATTTCCTATGTCCCTTAACTAGTCTTCAAGGCATTGCAGGACCTCAGATATCCATGATTCCAACCACACATATAGTCAGTTGCTAGTTAGAATAAACATGGATGATACTTAAGGTCCTGAAATGCTCTGAACATTTCTAATTAAAGGGATTTGCTATTTTTTATTTTTTTTATTTTTTTTTATATTGGGATAGGGTCTTGGAGATGGGAATACCCCTTTAAGCCAATTAGTATTAATCACAGCACTTCAGCCTATACTCTTCACTTTAAACTCCCATTTTTTTCTCATTGTATATGGCTTTTTTTCTGCTTCACTTAGCTGTCCTTGGAAGTTTCTACTCTTCAGCAGCAATCAGAAAAGCAATCCGAGTTGTACAAGGAAAAACAAGATTTAGAAGAGAAGTATAATGCATTATTGTCTGTAAAGGAAGAGCTTCAGGATCAATTACGGGTCTCCTCTCTGAACGTTCTGGAACCAGAAAATGCCGAGCCTTCTAGTAAACTGCAAGAACTCCAGGATGAGCTAAGTCTTGCCATGCAACATCGAAATGAACTTCTTGATAAGATGCAAGACCTTGAAGCAGAGAAGAACAACTTAAAGCAAGACTTAAATGAAAACATTGAACTGGTAATGACTGTCTATTATTCGCTTTTACAACTGGGCTTCCATATTTAGCTCGGTGGCCATGTGGCTGCCTCTTCTGTTTCGTTTTGTATTCCCGATTAATTTTTTATATCTGTATCATTTCATTTTGGTACCATAACAGTCCATTGAGACGCAGGATGAGTTGAGGAATACACAGGAGGAACTCAAGCAGCAGAAGCATCTTGTGGCTGACCTAAGAAAACAGTTTGACTCTGATGGAGATGCTTCACGACAAGCAGAAAGCCAAAAAGACATTCTAGAAGGAAAGGTTAGTTAAAAAGGTGTAAAAAAAAAAAAAGAAAAATTGAAAAATGTAAATTATTAATGTTTTTGTTTAAAATATTTTATGAATTGTTTTCAATTGAGCAGAATTCTGGTGTAAAAGGCCTTTAATGTCGCAATATTTTTGCGCAGATCATCAGGATGCGCAAAAATATTGTGACTTTTGGTGTTTTCATGCCAGGCCCAGTCAACTATGCCAATATGGGTAGAACATGGTGTGGGTATGCTCGCCCATCAAATTCATGAAGTGTCCCACCCCACCTTATTTAAGAAACTTACTTCAGTCCCCCTAGAGGCACACACCAGTTAATGAATTAGGTGCATCAGTAATGTGGTGTGCTCCTCTAGAAGGGGTTATCTGGGAGGGTTTTTTTTTTTGTTCTTTTTTTTTTTTTTATTCTTATGGACCTAAAGAATGTACAAGCAGGTAACTTTTAGCTACCTACCTGTTCTCCCTGGGCCCGATCTTTGCCAGCTCAGAGTGGTTACAGACCTCTTCTGCCGGAGATTCTGCTGCGTTCGCTGACCTCCCGTTGACAGAGCAGATGCTTCTCTTCTACTCTGCTCTATTGATGGGTGTGATTGCAGGTGTTAGTTGACACAAAGCACTCTTGCTGGCCTTTCTATTGCTTCTGAGTGCTCTGCTCTGCATTTGGCAGAACAGGCAGATTATTTGCCCTATGAGAGAAATTAAAATAGTCCCAAATAAGCCTTTAATGAATTGGGCTCGTTATACTCAAGCAAGCTAGATCATTGAGACTGGTGTATGCAATGCCTGTCTGAATGAATCGGCACCTTAGACCATTCCAAGAAACAATTGAGATCTATACTTGGCTCCTTTCTTTGCTTACAATTCTTGAAACCCCTCTAGCAGTTTATTTCTGAAAGAAACCAATTCTGCTAGATGGGCTTATTTGGCATTTTTTCATTGATCCCTAGCAATTTCCTACAGAACCATCATGTTTTGTGGACCTAGAGTTGACTTCCCTTAACTTGCAACTTTATGTGATCTACTCAGTTATAAAGCTTCCAATAGTGCAATACCTTACCCCAATGTAATTTACTAGATTCTGGTACAATATCATCCCTCATCGTTTTGGATCCCACTTTAATTGTGGGGACATTTTAAGCTCTTACGACTTGTTCCAAAGGCACAGATAATTGACTCGTTATCGAGGTAACTATTATGTATCTTCGCAACCGAAAAGGGGGAGCAACTTTGTGAAGGGAGGGTTCATCAACCTGACTGATTCTGTGTAAAATGACATTTTATGCTTTTATTGTTTTAAGCTTTCTGTGCTGACTGAAAAACTACAACAAAATGAAGCCAAGTGTGAAAGTCTTACTAATGAGAAACAAGAACTTGAAAGAGTCCATCAGAGCCTGATTTCTGAGATGACGGTCCTCCAGGAACGTATGTACGCTGCAGATCTGGCCATGTCTAAGCTGGAAGAAGAAAATACTGAGCTGAAGCAAAACAAGCCAAAATCGTGGGAACTGAACAGGGAAAATCTGAGAAGTGATCCCAATACACCAGTGAAACAGGTTAGTAACAGATGTCATAACTTTAGATGCTTTAAGAAATCTGGAGCATGTGGAATGTGAAACATGCATGACATCGGAGTATTGGGTGCAACTATTAGATGCCTTTCTGTTACAGGAGGAGGATGGGAGAGACCTCCAGCTTCAAGATCAGATGCTGGCCATGCTTCAAGAGAAAGATGCTGTGCATGAAACCTTGAAAAACCTAACGGCTGAAAGAGACCAACTGAAACTGGACTTGCAGGAGAACATAGAAATGGTAAGGAATGCAAAGAATCAGATTCCTCCAGGACCCCTGCAGGGTCTCCTGGGGTTTGTGCTTCATGGGTGTTTTTATTCTATTACAGTCCATAGATACACAGGAAGAACTAAGAAACGCCCTAGATGAACTAACGGCCAAAACTCAGTTATCTGAATCTCTGCGCACCGAACTGAATGAACTCAAGGTTGGAGAAAATGTAAGACCTTTTGTTACAATTCCAAAAACCTCTTTCTATTTAAAGGGAATTTTACAAGAATGTTTTTACTATATGTAGTAGTATGGCCGTATAGTTCCTTGTACAATAATAGAAGTATCTGCTCCTTGGCAGTCAGATGTCTCAGGAAAACAGTCTTTAAGCACATGAAAACGAATAAGGCAGTGTATTGAGGATGTGTCTATGCCCTTAGAGAACATAAACAGTTATAGTTATACTAGGATATATACAGCCATATCCACAGTTTGGGTAAAAAAAAATATCCTTATGTTCCCTTTTTAAATCGCTTAAAAATCAAGAGGTTTTTACAAAAAAAAGTCAAGTATAATAATTCCAGGCTCATTTGCCACCCTATTGTTCAGAAGTCCGGTGTGAGCATAGGCTGATGTTGTTTCCCTCCAACAACAGCATGATTGGCTGAATTCTGCTGGTATTGTTTCATGTACTAGTTTTGCTTATTAATTTCCCCTTAGGGAGAGTCCAACAGAACTGTGCTTCAGTGTGAGGTCGAAGAAAAGGGCAAGATCATCAAGGAGCTTGAAACCAAAATGGAAGATGTTCTTCGAAACCTCCAAGAAACTGGTAATTGCAATCATACAATCTATATGTAAGCATGTCATTCTTATGTAGAAACCTCTCACCGCTACTCTGATCTCTATCTAGAGTCAAAGCATATAGAGATGGTGGAAACACTGGACTTGATCACAAAGGAAAAGGACAATTTAATCTCTTCCTTGACCGCCGCCAACAACAATTTGGTTAATGATCTTGCAATGTATAAACAGGTAATTTTCTGAAATGGAGTGGGGTCTTGGGTTTTTTTTTTTTTTGTTTTTTTTTTTTTTCCCCCAGAATTTTTATTCTATCTTTTTTTTTTTTTTTTTTTTTAAGGACAAATCAACCCAGGACCAGGCATTACAAGTATCTATTGAGATGCCCACAAATGATCAGGTTGATACCGCAGCCAGGCAAGAAGAAATTGAAACTGAGAGAAATCAGCTGAGCGAGGCCCTCTGTCAATTGCAGCAGCAGCTCAACATAATTTCCCAAGAAAAAGGGGAACTTCAGCAGTCAATCGATAATTTCAAGGCCGAGAATGTAAGTGGGAATTTGGCTCACTGAGGGTTCAGACTACTACTGCTGCTTTTTGAAGTCTATGGAAAGGGAGGAGGGCAGAATTGGAGATGAAGCAGCTTCCCGTATGTGTTTCATCTTGCCACAGTGCTGAATTCACAACTAGGGTGCCTCATAGTAGCCTCCACACTTTTCTTAACATCTGCTATATAGGAAAGAGAGCAGGAATTATCTGTGTGTGGGAGAAAGCATAACTAGTGTCCACCTGAGCATTGGAGAAGAGGCCTGCATAGCGCAAAAATCCAGGATGCAAGTCAAATGGCCAGAGATAGACCTGTGGACCTCTTTTATTCTGAAACTAAATTAACACTTTAAAAGGAACCTAACAAATGATTCATGCTGCCCAAAACATGGCCAGCATGTATTAGTCGCTGGCTGCATGATTTCAGGCAGATGTGTTTGATTCTGAAGCATTGCAGTATTTCAGAGTGAAACACGCGTTCAGTGACGGCTGGGGACTAAGCTATAGGGTACACTACTCAGAAAGGCGGATACTTTGGCCGCTTCTCACTGACAGTGACAAACAGGTCTTTCCCTATTCACGCACTCTGGAAAAAACCCTTGCAGGCAGAAGCTGCCAGGACCCATCTTTCTGACTAGTCACCTATGCTGCTTGATACCGGATGTTTTTCAAAGTATATTTTTCACTGAAACGCCGCAGCATTTCTGAGTGAAACATATCGGGCTAAGATCCATACACACCGTGTCTGATGCATGCGGCCTGTGGCTCGAGCATCATGTATCCATTGTCCGGTACTCTTGAGATGCAGTGTCGGATAACAATCTTTGTTTTAATTCGAAGCCATCTGCTGACTACTTATTTATAGTATAGCATGCTTGGAACCAATTTTTTTTCATAGATTTTTTTTTTTTTTTTTTTACTTTTTTTAAAGGAGGCCATGAGTTCCGAAAGGGAATGTGATCTGAAAAATGAAATTGAGAAGCTGACGGAGCAACTAAAGGCCGTTCAAGAACAACAGTTAGTGATTGCAGAATCTGAAGCAGCAGTAGATTATACGGATATGGAGACAAATGTGCCTGAAGAAAATGTCCCAAAGAATCCCACCTTGTTAGAAGAAATGCAGGGAGAGAATTTGGAGCTTCTTAGTAAGCTTGGATTACTTCAGGAAGAATTGCAGAAGGAGACTGCACACAGAGATGACCTGCAGCGCAAGCTGGAGGGGGTGATTAATGAGAACGCCCGGCTCCAAGAAAACCTGGAATCCGTCTTATCTTGCGTGAGTCAACTCGTAAAGTTGTTTGCAATCTTTAATTTTATTCACTGTGCTTTTTTGATTCATAGCCTTTTTAACAGCTAAAAGGGAATCTGTCACCAAGTTTTTGCTACCCCACCTAAGACAATCATGCTGTAGGAGCAGAGACCATGAATGCAGTGATGTGCCACTTTGCTGCAGTTTCGATAAAATTCCAGTTTTTATCTGCTACAAATTTACCAGTTCTGACTGAGCTTTGTATAACCCTATCCACACCACTGATTGGCAGCTTGAAAGCTGCCAATCGCTGGTTGGTGCAGGGTTATGCAGTACAGGTTTACCAGTCCTCTATGATGATTAAAACTAGGATTTTATGAAAACTACATTGCAGTTCAATTATTGATACATTGCTGGAATCATGCTTTCTGCCCCTACATTTTGCTGCTCTCAGATTAGAGGTTGTCCAGTACCAGAACTGATCTACATCCATGATCTTATTTTAGCTATATTAGCTTTTATCATAACTGACAACTTCCTCTCTAGACTTTGTGGATTATTATTTATAAAGCACCATTGATTCCATGGGGCTGTACATGAGAAGGGGTTACATACCGAATACATATAAAAGTTACAATAGACAGACTGGTACAGAGGGAAGTAGACCCTGCCCCTGCGGACTTGCATTCTATAGGATATTGGGGAGGAGACAATAGGTGGGGTGTTGGTGAGGTGGTTGTTCTGGCACTGTGATTGCGCGGTAGGGTCATTTAAAAATTATAGGCATCTCTGAACACATGAGTTGAAGTTCCATTTGACGCTTGCAAGTGTAGTAGATAATCTGACGTGTTGAGGCACCAAATTCCAGAAGACTGGGGATGCTCAGGAGAAGTCTTGGGGGCGATTGCATGAGGAGCGAATGAGAGAAGAAAATCTTGGGAAGACTGGAGATTACGTGTTGGAGTGTTGCGGGAGATTAGTTTTGAGATATATGGAGGAGACAGATTATGGATGGTTTTGTAGGTCCGTGTTGGTAGTTTGAATTTGATACGGTGGAAGATTGGGAGCCAATGCAGGGATTTGCAGTGGGGAGAAGTTGGGTGGTAGTAATGAGTAAGGTGGATCAGTCGGGCATCAGAGTTAAGGATCGACTGGAGAGATGCGAGGGTGTAGATTGAGAAAGGAAAGGACAGATTTTGGAAATATTTTTGAGTTTAACCCCTTCACGACCATGGACGGAAAGATCCGTCGTGGTGCCCTGGGCCTTAACGACCAAGGACGGATCTTTCCGTCATGGCGTAATCGCGGCACCGGAGCCTCCGGTGACTGCGATCGGTTAACACAAACCGCAGATTCGGGGAGGAGGGGACCTGTACCTGACCTCAAAAGGTGTGGTGCCTCCTCCCCGGACCTACGGAGGCTGTGATTGGTTGAGCGGCGTTCGTCAGCCAATCACAGCCACTGTAATGTTCCAGCCACTTAAAGTGACTGAAACATTGAAATCCAGCCCTGGCCAGTGCAGCTATAGCACTGGCCATTGGCTGGAGCTGGGTGACCTCACTGGATCACCCTCCCCCAGCTCCAGTAACTCTGATTGGAGAGATCGGCCTTGTGACTGCTGTCTCCAATCACAGTGGACCTGTTGCCGGTGACCGCCCCATCAGCTTCACTTCCCGTTCCCTGGCCTGCAACACAGTGAGTGTACACAGTGCAATGGCAGGGCGACAAGCTCCGGTCCCATGCTGTTATGGGACCGGAGCATGGGACCCGGACGTTGCCGCGCTGCCATTGAACGTCATGAAACCGGCCTCCCGATCCGCCGCTGCCCTCCGCGATCTGCCACCCGCACCCCCACCCCTCGTATCTGCTGCCCGCACCCACACACCTCCCGATCTGCCGCTGCCCTCTGCGATCTGCTGCCCGCACCCTCACCCCCACACCTCCCGATCCGCCGCCCTCCATCTGCCACAGTGCCACCGGTCCCCCCTGATCTGCTGCCTGGCCCCTTTCCCTCGTGATCGGCTGCTCGTCCCCTCACCTCCGTGATGTGCTGCCAGCCCCCTCCACTCGAGATCGGCTGCCCGCTTCCTCCTCCGTTATGTGCTGCCCGGCCCCGCCCCTTCTCCGTTATGTGCTGCCCGCTCCCCCCCACCTCTCACCCCCGTGATCGGCTACTTGCCCCCTCCCCTGTCACCGCCGTGATGTGCGCTCCCTCCCCTGTCACCGCCGTGATGTGCGCTCCCTCCCCTGTCACCGCCGTGATGTGCGCTCCCTCCCCTGTCACCGCCGTGATGTGCGCTCCCTCCCCTGTCACCGCCGTGATGTGCGCTCCCTCCCCTGTCACCGCCGTGATGTGCGCTCCCTCCCCTGTCACCGCCGTGATGTGCGCTCCCTCCCCTGTCACCGCCGTGATGTGCGCTCCCTCCCCTGTCACCGCCGTGATGTGCGCTCCCTCCCCTGTCACCGCCGTGATGTGCGCTCCCTCCCCTGTCACCGCCGTGATGTGCGCTCCCTCCCCTGTCACCGCCGTGATGTGCGCTCCCTCCCCTGTCACCGCCGTGATGTGCGCTCCCTCCCCTGTCACCGCCGTGATGTGCGCTCCCTCCCCTGTCACCGCCGTGATGTGCGCTCCCTCCCCTGTCACCGCCGTGATGTGCGCTCCCTCCCCTGTCACCGCCGTGATGTGCGCTCCCTCCCCTGTCACCGCCGTGATGTGCGCTCCCTCCCCTGTCACCGCCGTGATGTGCGCTCCCTCCCCTGTCACCGCCGTGATGTGCGCTCCCTCCCCTGTCACCGCCGTGATGTGCGCTCCCTCCCCTGTCACCGCCGTGATGTGCGCTCCCTCCCCTGTCACCGCCGTGATGTGCGCTCCCTCCCCTGTCACCGCCGTGATGTGCGCTCCCTCCCCCACCTCTCACCCTCCCCGATCTGCTGCCTCCTTCATCTCCTGTGATCCAGCTGCCTAGATCCATCCTGTAGGGTAACTATCCCCAATCTCACCTCCCACTCCCCTTCCCACCCATCCCCCCTCCCCCATCCTCCCTCCCCCCATCCTCTGCCGCTCCTGCATCCACTGCGCCCTCTCCCATCCGCCGTCTCACAATCACAGATGCTCCCTTTATATGCCGCTGCCCCCCCATCTGCTGCCCCCCACCCCCCCATCTGCCGCTGTTTTGTTTTTTGTTTTTTTTTTCTATGCCATGGGGGTCTAGCTTCCAAAATGGGGTCACATGTGGGGGAGCTCCACTGTTTTGGCACCTCAGGGGGTCTCCAAACGCAACATGGAATACGCTAATTATCCCAGACAATTTTGCGTTTGAAACGTCAAATGACGCTCCTTGCCTTCCGACCCCTGCTGTGCGCCCAAACATTTTATTTCCACCACATATGAGGTGTCTGTGTACTCAGGAGAAATTGCACAATACATTTTATGGTGCAATGTTTCCTGATACCCTTGTGAAAAAAAAGCTACCTGGTTGAAGTAACAATTTTGTGGTAAATTTTTCTTTATCGTTCCTTATGGGAGACCCAAACCATGGATGTATAGCTTCTGCCTCCGGAGGACACACAAAGTACTACACTCAAACGTGTAGCTCCTCCCTCCGGGCTATATACACCCCCTGGATGACAATCTACCCAGTTCAATGCTTTGTGTTTCAGGAGGATCACACACTTGCATTCTCTGATATTTTTTTATTTTAATTTTTAAAGATTTGGAAGAAAAGCGGGTCCAGTCTGGACTCCCGGCATGCCCCTTCACACCCCACTCTGTCAGGTGCTGTTAAGGTTGACTTTATAAGGCTGGAGCCTTCACATGCCGCGCTCCTTCGCATCCTCTGTCGAGGCTCTGTTTGAAGTGGGAGCCTCCACGGTCCTCTGCTTGCAGAAGGCCGGTCTCCATCCGCAGCCCTGTCTGGTCCCTGCTGGAAGGAGCGTTAACCCCCACTCAGGGACATGGCCCTGCGTCTCAAAAGCTAAGTATTGAGACGTTTTTTCAGGGGTCCCGGGTACTTTTATTGGGGGGACAGTATGTGCTTTAGCGTTACTGTAAATTCCGGCCGGTTCTGGGGGTTTCCCCTGAGAACCGCGCCGAAGGTGCCTGCTCGTCGGCCGCATTTTAAAATCTAGGCCCCGGCTTCAGTTTGGGCCTAGTTTCGGTTTCGGCTTCTCTGCATGTTTTGCATACAGCGCCGCCCACCGCCCGACCAGCAGAGGGGAGGGCACTCCTCTCTGGGGAGATGTTCCCTCCCCTGTATCTCTCCCTGTATCTCTCTGCCCTCCGTTTTTCCCGCTCTTGGGCTTATACACGCCCCCCCTCCTTCTCCCAGCGCCATTTTCTCAGCGTTCTTACACTGGAAGGCGCTGGATGCTGCAGCTGCATACTGTTAGGAAGGCTGACGCTTCACAGGGTCTTTGAGCGGTGGAATCCGGAGGGCACACAGAGAGCGGGCTGGTAAGCCACAACCTTCGGTTGTGGACTTTTATTACACTCTCAGGGCATTCTACAGGAGTGTATTCTTGCTGCAGAGCTTCCATCCTCAGCAGCATGTCTGTCACCCGAAGCAAGGCTGCTAACATGTATGCTATATGCACTGCATGTAAGCTCATTCTGCCAGAGCCAAGCACATACCCACATTGTGATGCCTGTGCTAACATGTTTGTGTCTCAGCCTGGAGCTTCCTCAGGGGTCCCTCCGGCTGCTCCGGCCCCGGTGGCTGAACCCCCGGCTTGGGTAGCTTCCTTTTCACAAGCTTTATCCCAGTCTTTTGCCGACTCCATGGGGCAGCTGTCCCGGACACTGCTGTCCATGCATCAGCCCCCTTCTCAGGGTGCCTCTGCGGCTCCGAGCTCTGCAGAGCACTCAGAGCATGTCCTAGGACCCCGTCCCCCTAAACGGAGACGCAGGGAACCTTCTCCTTCCTCGTCCCACGGCTCTGATTCACAAGCCGAGGTGCAGGGCGAGGAGGATTCGTTTACTGTGGGCTCAGACGCTACCTCTATGTACCCCATTGACTTGTCTGAGGGTGATGCGGATGTTAGTGACTTGATTGCGTCCATTAACTCCGTACTGAACCTCAATCCACCAGAGTCAGAGGAACAAGCCTCTCTGGTAGAGGTACACCAGTTTACCTCTCCTAAGAAACCTAGGAGTATGTTTTTTAACCACTCCAGCTTTCACACCACTGTCAACAAGCCCAGGGCCTGTCCTGACAAACGTTTTCCGAAGCGTAGTTCAGACGACCGTTTCCCTTTTCCACCAGAGGTTGTTATGGACTGGGCCCAGTCCCCAAAGGTAGACCCTCCGGTGTCCAGAATCTCAGCCCGCACAGTCGTAGCTGTGGCTGATGGCACTTCTCTTAAGGATCCCACTGACCGCCAGGTTGACCTTCTGGCCAAGTCTGTATATGAGGCGGCAGGAGCCTCGTTCTCCCTGTCTTTTGCGGCAGTGTGGGCTCTTAAGGCAGTCTCTGCCTCTCTGGCGGAGATTCATTCCCTCTCCAGGGACTCTATTCCTGAGACGGATGCCTTAACTTCTCAAGCTTCGGCTTTTGCATCCTACGCCATGTCTGCCATCCTGGAGGCTTCTCACCGCACGGCGGTGGCTTCCGCTAACTCCCTCGCGATCCGCAGGATCTTGTGGCTTCGAGAGTGGAAAGCAGACGCTTCCTCAAAGTACCTTGCGAGTCTCCCCTTTGCTGGGTCCCGGCTGTTCGGGGAACAGCTGGATGACATAATTAAGGAAGCTACTGGCGGGAAGAGTACTTCCTTGCCACAAACTAAAGCCAAGAAACCTGTCCAGGGCAGGAACCAATCGAGGTTTCGTTCCTTTCGTTCCTCTAACTGGTCATCCTCTAAGCCCTCGGCCTCGTCCACTACCGCAGCCAAGGATCGTAAATCCAACTGGCGCGCAAAGCCGCGTCCTCAAAAGACCGGAGGAGCCGCTGCCACTAAGGCAGCCTCCTCGTGACTATCTGGCCGCACCAGCAACGTCCTTGGTCGGTGGCAGGCTCTCCCACTTTGGCGACGTGTGGTTGCAACACGTCTCCGATCAGTGGGTGCGGGATATCATCTCCCACGGCTACAGGATAGAATTTTCTTCCAGCCCGCCAAACAGATTTTTTCTGTCCACCCCCCCCCTGCTCAAAAGCCGCCGCCTTCTCTCAGGCCGTGGCATCCCTGCAGGCCAACGGGGTAATTATTCCGGTTCCCTCCCGGGAACGGTTCAGAGGTTTCTACTCAAACCTCTTTCTAGTCCCCAAGAAGGACGGTTCCTTCCGGCCCATCCTGGATCTCAAGCTTCTCAACAAGCATGTTCAGGTGCGGCATTTTCGCATGGAGTCTCTGCGGTCAGTCATTGCATCAATGACCCAAGGGGATTTCCTGGCATCCATCGACATCAGAGATGCCTATCTGCATGTGCCTATTGCGGTTTCACACCAGCGTTGGCTGCGCTTTGCGCTCGGAGAGGAACATTTCCAATTCGTGGCTCTCCCCTTCGGCTTAGCCACGGCCCCTCGAGTATTCACCAAGGTCATGGCAGCAGTGGTTGCGGTCCTGCACCTCCAGGGGTTGGCAGTGATTCCTTACCTGGACGACCTTCTAGTCAAGGCCTCATCCAGTGCAGACTGCCAGCGGAGTGTCTCTCTCACTCTCGCCACGCTAGTTCAGTTCGGGTGGCTTGTCAACCTGCCCAAGTCCACTCTGACCCCGACCCAGGTGCTTTTGTACCTAGGGATGCAATTCGAGACTCTGCCGGCACTTGTCAAGTTGCCCTTAGTCAAACAGCAGTCCCTTCGTCTGGCGGTGCGCTCTCTGCTGAGGCACCGTCGTCATTCCATCAGACACCTCATGCAGGTGCTGGGTCAGATGGTGGCGTCCATGGAAGCGGTCCCCTTTGCTCAGTTCCATCTCCGTCCCCTGCAGCTGGACATTCTCCGCTGTTGGGACAAGCGGATCTCTTCCTTGCACAGGCAGGTGGCTCTGTCGTCACAGACCAGGAGCTCCCTTCAGTGGTGGCTTTGGCCCCTCTCTCTGTCTCAGGGACGCTCCTTCCTGACTCCGTCCTGGGTGATCCTCACCACGGATGCTAGCCTCTCCGGTTGGGGAGCAGTATTTCTCCATCACCGAGCACTCGGAAGTCTTCCTCGGCCAAGATTTACCACAGGACTTGGAGGATTTTCCTGTCCTGGTGTCGCTCTTCCGACCATGCTCCTTGGCCGTTCTCCTTGCCGACCATCCTGTCTTTTCTACAGTCCGGTCTACAGCTGGGACTGTCCCTCAATTCCCTCAAGGGACAGGTGTCGGCTCTGTCGGTATTGTTCCAGCGGCGTATCGCCCGACTGGCTCAGGTGCGCACCTTCATGCAGGGCGCATCTCACATCATTCCTCCTTACCGGCGGCCCTTGGATCCCTGGGACCTTAATCTGGTCCTCACGGCCTTACAGAAACCCCCCTTTGAGCCTCTCAGGGAGGTTCCCTTGTTTAGACTTTCACAGAAAGTTGTTTTTCTAGTAGCCATAACTTCTCTCAGGAGAGTTTCTGATTTGGCTGCGCTATCTTCGGAATCCCCCTTTTTGGTGTTTCACCAAGACAAGGTGGTTCTTCGTCCGTCTCCGGACTTTCTCCCTAAGGTGGTGTCTCCTTTCCACCTTAACCAGGACATTTCATTGCCTTCTCTTTGTCCGGCCCCTGTGCATCGCTTTGAAAAGGCGTTGCATACCTTGGATTTGGTGCGGGCGCTCCGAATCTGTGTCACGCACCGCCGTTTTTAGGCGGTGCACCTCACTTTTTGTGCTAACCACTGGTCAGCGCAAGGGTCTCGCTGCTTCTAAACCGACCCTAGCTCGCTGGATCAGGTCGGCTATCACCGATGCCTACCAGTGTTCTCAGGTGCCTCCCCCGCCAGGGATTAAGGCGCACTCGACCAGAGCTGTCGGTGCCTCCTGGGCTTTCAGGCACCAGGCTACGGCTCAGCAGGTTTGTCAGGCTGCCACGTGGTCCAGTCTGCACACTTTTTCGAAGCACTACCAAGTGCATGCTCATGCTTCGGCAGATGCGAGCTTGGGCAGACGCATTCTTCAGGCGGCTGTCGCCCATTTGTGAAGTTAGGTTTTGCCTACTTCTCAGTTTGGTTTATTCCCACCCATGGACTGCTTTGGAACGTCCCATGGTTTGGGTCTCCCATAAGGAACGATAAAGAAAAAGAGAATTTTGTTTACTTACCGTAAATTCTTTTTCTTATAGTTCCGACATGGGAGACCCAGCACCCTCCCTGTTGCCTGTTGGCAGTTTTTTGTTCCGTGTGTTTCACCGGCTGTTGTTAGTAGTCAGAGTTCCGGTTATTCCGAGTTTTACTCTATCTCTACTTATGGGTGGATGTCCTCCTTCAGCTTTTGCACTGAACTGGGTAGATTGTCATCCAGGGGGTGTATATAGCCCGGAGGGAGGAGCTACACGTTTGTGTAGTACTTTGTGTGTCCTCCGGAGGCAGAAGCTATACACCCATGGTTTGGGTCTCCCATGTCGGAACTATAAGAAAAAGAATTTACGGTAAGTAAACAAAATTCTCTTTTTATTTTCACAGCTCAACTCTATTAACTTTTGTGAAGCCCCCAGAGGCTCAAAGTGCTCAATAAACATCTAGATAAATTCCATGAGGGGTCTAGTTTCCAAAATGGGGTCACATGTGGGGGAGCTCCACTGTTTCGGCACCTCAGGGGGTCTCCAAACGCAACATGGTGCGGCTAACGATTCCAGCTAATTTTCTGTTCAAAAAAGTCAAATGGCGCTCCTTCCTTTACGAGTCCTGCCGTGCGCCCAAACAGTGTTTTTTCGCCACATATGAGGTATCTGCGTGTTCAGTAGAAATTGCCCAACAAATGTTGGGGGTTCATTTAATCCTGCTACCCTTGTGAATATGCAGTATTTGAGGCTAAATTAACATTTTTGTTGCAAAAAGTAAAATGTTCATTTTTTTCCTTCCACATTGCTTTAGTTACTGTGAAGCACCTGAAGGGTTAATAACCTTCTTTAATGTGGTTTTGAGTAGCCTGAGGGGTGCTGTTTTTGGCATGGTGTCACTTTTGGGTGTTTTGTGTCATGTAGACCTTTTCAAAATCGCTTCAAATGTGATGTGGTCCCTAAAAAAAAGTGGCTTTGTAAATTTTGTTGTAAAAATGAGAAATTGCTCAAACTTCGAACCCCTATAACTTCCTTAAATTTTTTTTTTTTCCCAAAATTGTTCTCATGTAAAGTAGACCTGTGGGAAATGTTATTTATTAATTATTTTGTGTCATATGTCTCGTTGGTTTTAGAGCATAAAAATTCAAAGTTTGAAAATTAGAAAATTTTCGCGAAATGTCCGTTTTTTTCACAAACGCAAAAAATATCGACCTAAATTTACCACTAACATGAAGCCCAATATGTCACAAAAAAACAGTCTCAGAATCACCGGGATCTGCTGAAGCGTTCCAGAGTTATAACCTCATAAAGTGACACTGGTCAAAATTGCAAAAAATGGCCTGGTCTTTAGGGTCAAAATAGGCTTGGGGCTGAAGGGGTTAAGACTGCAGGAGGTGGGGAGGTGTTTGTATGGTATGAAGGACAAGGCAGAGTCGAAGGTCACTCCAAGGCAGCGAACTTTGGGTACTGGGGAGAGTGTTATGTTTATTGTAATCGATAGATCAGGTGGAGAGTGTAGGTGAGATGGAGGAAATATGATTAGTTCAGTTTTGGCCACATTGAGCTTTAGGAAGCTAGAGGAAAAGGAGGATATGGCTGAAAATCACTCTGGGATTCTGGCCAGCAGAGATGTGACATCTGGGCCAGAGAGCTAGATCTGAGTTTCATCAGAATATAGGTGGTACTGGAAACCATGGGACTTTGAGTTGTACCAGGACGAATGTATAGATAGAGAAGAGTAAGGGTCCCAGGACTGAGCCTTGAGAACCTCCAACAGAAAGAGGGCGGGGTGAAGAGATGGGAGTGGAAGACACTAAGTGCGGTTGCAAAGTTAAAGAGATCCAAGTGGATGAGGTCTGACACCGAGGGAACAGTGGATCTGTAGTAGGAGGGAGTGGTCAACAGTGTCAAAGGCTGAGGACAGGTCTAGGAGTATGGAGAAGTGACTGTTAGCTTTGGCAGGAAGTCATTAGTAATTTTGGTCAGGGCAGTTTTAGTAGAGTGGTGTGGATGGAAGCCGGATTGTAGGTTGTCAGAGTTAGATGAGAGGTGGGAGGAAAGTTCAGCATGGACGTGATGTTCGAGGAGTTTTGAAGAGAACAGGAGCAGTAATTTGGGGCAATAGCTAGTAGAGTTTGGATCGAGGGAAGGTTTCTTTTAGGATGGGTGTGACTGTTGCATGTTTGAAAGTAGAAGGGAAGGTACCAGAGGTTAAAGATAGGTTGAAAAGATGTGTTAAGGCTGGGGAAAAGTGTAGTGGTGAGGTTGGGGAGGAGATGGGATGGGGTCAAGTGCGCAGGTGGTGAGATGTGCAAGCCAAGCTCTCCTTCGGTGATGGTGGGGAGGAAGCTTATGGGCGAGAGGCAATGGTCCATTATGTAAAGGAGTTGTGGGGATTGAGCAGAGAAGACTTGCCTTGTTTGATCGATCTTATCTTTGACATATGCAGCAAAGTCTTCTGTGGAGATGAGGGAGGTTGGGGGGCAGTGGTGGGCGAAGGAGGGAGGTAAAAGTATTGAACGGTTTGGGGTTGTGGGAATAAAAATTATGAGGGTTCTGAAATACTCCTGTTAAGCAGAGGTGAGGGCCGATCAAAATGTGCGGATTGCATTTTTGAATGTGGTGGAATACAATTACCATTTCCATCATACGTGGCAGTGGCCTGTAAGCCAGCACTTATCTAGCGCACACAGCTCCAGCCGAACCCCTCCTTCCTCGATCTTCAACCTCCTGCATTTTGCGCACAGCACATGTATGCAGAAAAACAAATGTTCCTATAAACGCAGAAATATCTCACAGCACACACTACACATCTCGGATACACAATGACACTGCTTTATGCTGGAGGGAGCTGAGGTGTTACATGAGCTGCAGCTCCTCAGCTTCTGCTCACAGCAGCACTAATGTAGCTGAGAGGAGTTGCTCACCAGGAGCAGTACAGACAGGATGATACTGAATTAATCTGAAGGCTCAATTTCGTAGGTTCTGGCCATCTCTCCCTCCTCATCAGAAGTGCCTTACAGGATGGAACATTGGTCACTCAGCTCTGTCATTCTGATATGGGGTGGGGGCGTTCAGTGGCCACTTTCTAAGGAAACTTTTATGCCTTGCTCTCCACGGCCAAAATCCCACCCACTTCTCGGTCCAGTGCAGAGGTGGGTGGAACTATGGGCATGGAGAGCAGTGAATATTCATGTCCTTAAACAGCAGCACACGTTCACAGCTGATTGCGCGGCTGTCTTCATTAGCTGCGTGGAGGTGACAGGAGCGGCGGTGTCTTCTGCTGCTCCTGTCACCTGCATGCAGCTGAGCTGGAAGCGACGCTGGAGGTCCGTGGATTACACCGGACATGGAGGGCTTTTTGGGGCTGATTAAATTGGTGATGAGGGAATTGGTTTCTGTTTTTATTTCTAATAAAGGATTTTTCAGGTGTGTGTGTGTGTGTGTGTGTGTGTGTGTGTGTGTGTGTGTGTGTGTGTGTGTGTGTGTACTGTAATTTACAGATTAATCATGGAAGGAATCTCGTGGAGACGCCTGATATGATTAATCTAGGACTTATTGGCAGCTATGGGCTGCCAATAACTCCTTATTACCCCGATTTGCCAACGCACCAGGGCAAATCGGGAAGAGCCGGGTACTGTCCCAGAACTGCCGCATAAAATGTATGCGGCAATTCTGGGCGGCTGCTGACTGATATTGTTAGGCTGGGGGGCTCCCCATAACGTGGAGCTCCCCATCCTGAGAATACCAGCCTTCAGCCGTATGGCTTTATATGGCTGGTATTAAAATGGGGGGGGGGGGGACCGCACGCCGTTTTTTTTTAATTTTTCCCTGCACAGTATAGACCCGCCCACCGGCTGCTGTGATTGGGTGCAGTGAGACACCTGTCACTCAGCGTGGGGGCGTGTCTCACTGCAACCAATCATAGGCGCCTGTGGGCAGGGAAAGTAGGGAATACGAAATTGTTTAATGAGCGGCCGGCTTTTTCAAAATAGTAAAAGCCGCCGCAGCAGTGTGAATGCCGTGCAGCGCCGCGCCGGGGATCGGTGAGTATGAGAGAGGAGGGGAAAATGACCGACAGACTGTGAGAGAGGGACAGAGATAGTGACGAACCGACAGAGAGAATAGAGACCGAGAGGGAGAGACCGACTGACAGAGAATAGTGATTGACAGATATTGTGACACATCACTCGTTTCCAGTGTTTTAAGTCCCCTTTACACACTGAAACTTTCTAGCGATCATGCTGCACAGCGGGAAACCAAGGACCAAAGAATGGTCCTGAACGATTTGTAGCGATCAGCAACTTCACAGCAGGGGCCAGGTCGCTGATGTGTTTCACACACTGCAATGTTGCTGGGGAGGTCGCTATTGCGTCACAAAACCGGTGACGTTACAGCGATGTCATTTGCGATGTTGCAGTGTGTAAAGCCACCTTTAGCCTACTCTCAGTTCTGTAGAGCCCTTCTATCAATATCTCGTGTCTGGGAGGCACCTTGAGCATCCGGACTGTCGGTCCTTTCAGGAGCACTTAGACACCACACACTTAGCAACCAGTTCTCATTCTTCAACTATGGGGCCAAATGTTTATTTTAAGGCTGCACATTATAAATTCGATTGGCATGCTAAATTGTTCCCCTACAAGAAAGTGAAACCAAAAATAGCTGTAGTTAAATCAGCTGAATATTTATTTATTTTTTTAATTTTTTTTTTTTTTTATTTATTAATACTAAATCTAGTCTTCTAGAGCACAGGAAGAGCTACAGAGCTGTCAAGAGGAATTAAAGCAGCACATCAATTTGGTCACTAATTTGAGAATGGAAGCTTCCCACAGCACCCCTAGAGAAGATAAAGAAACTATAACTGACCTGATGCCATGCTTGGAAGAAGAGGTAGACTTATCTCCTATTCGTATGACCAGACTTATTTACTTAAGCAGCACAGTTCTACTGGATTTTTTTTGTGATTGATTTAATTTTTTTTTTTAATAGTTTTGCATATGAACTCGTGTTTTTTGTTTTTTTTTTTTGTTTTGTTTTTTTTCCCTTTGGTTACAGGAAAATTTGTTGCTAAAGAACCCTGAATATCTACAACTTATTGAAGACAAAGAAACACTGGAACAGGAAAGGAATGGTTTAAGCTCTCAACTCGCAGGTCTTAATGAGGTTATTAAGGAAACGCAGACAACAGTTGTGTCCTTACAGAATGAAAATCTTGAAGCTGAAAGGAAAATTCTTGATCTTCAGCAGCAAATAGAAAAAATTTTGGAGGAACGGGATGATCTGAAAAACAATCAGCAATGGTATAGCTCTGAAATGAACCAAGAAAATCAGATGGTAAATATAGAACAGGTATTTAAAACAGAGGTCCCGTTACTTTCTCAAAAAGCACAGAGTATATTACTTCTATAAAAATCACTTTTTTCTTTTAACCCCTTCACAACCGACTGATTTTTGCTTTCAGTTTTGGTTTTTTTTCGCCATTCTTTTTCCGAGACGTAACTTTTATTTTTCAGTCAATATGGTCATGTGATGGCTCATTTTTTACGGAACGAGCTGTACTTTTAAATGAAACCATAGGTTTTACCATATAGTGTACTGGAAAACAGCAAAAAAATTGCAAAAAAAAGTGCAATAGCACTATTTTTGAGATTTTATTCACTATATGGTAAAACTGATGTGTGGGTGTGATGCCTCAGGTCAGTGCGAGTTTGTAGACACCAAACATGTATAGTTTTACTTTTATAGAAGAGGTTAAAAAAAAAAAATGGAACTTTGTCCGAAAAAAGTGGCGCACGTTTTACGTCCTATTCCTTGACTCGTTGCGTTCTCATTTTTCGGGATCTATGACTCAGTGATGGCTTATTTTTTGCGTCTCGAGCTGACGTTTTTAACTGTACCATTTTTATGCAAATGCTATATTTTGATCACCTGTTATTGCATTTTGCTCAAAAGTTGTGGCGACAAACGTAATTTTGGCATTTGGAATTTTTTTGCCGCTAAGCCGTTTACTGATCAGATTTTTATATTTTGATCGGGCGTTTCTGAACGCGGCGATACCAAATGTGTATTTTTTTTTATTTTGTTAAACCCTTTAATTTTCAGTGGGGTGGTGATTTGAACTTTTATGTTTTGGTTTTTTATTTTTTAAAACTTTTTTTTTTTTTTTTTTTTTAACTCTTAGTTTTATTTTACAAGTCCCCAAGGGGGCTATATGGATCAACAATCTGATCGCTCTGCCCTATCTGATGATCACAGCTATACAACTGTAAACAACAGATACGCTCACTGGGCTGCGGACCAAGTAAAACTGAAAGTAATTCATGGCATGTACAGTAGTAATCACATGACCCTGTGCTACCATGACAACTACCGGAAGTCACGTGATACCGCCAGATACCGGTAGTCACGTGACGTGAAGTGAAAGTTTATCGTGCTTATAATGGCGCTGTTGCATATTGACAGCACCATTTAAGGGGTTAAACTGCACGAGCAGATAACTATTCTGCTCGTGCCTAGCAGGCACACATCTGAGATGTGCGCCAATCGCAGCATGCTGCCGGCAGCAGACCATGGGCAGTAACATTATGACCGCTAGGACGTAATATTATTGCCCGCAGTTGTTAAGGGGTTAATATTTTTATGCATAAAAGTGAGGGGGTAAGTCAGCTATTATAATGAAGTTCTGCTTTCTTCCCAAGTAATTTTCTTTGTCGCTCCATTGGGAGACCCAGACAATTGGGGTGTATAGCTTCTGCCTCCGGAGGCCACACAAAGTATTACACTAAAAGTGTAAAGCCCCTCCCCTTCTGCCTATACACCCCCCCGTGCATCACGGGCTCCTCAGTTTTTATGCTTTGTGCGAAGGAGGCACACATGCACGCATAGCTCCACAATTTAGTCAGCAGCAGCTGCTGACTATATCGGATGGAAGAAAAGAGGGCCCATAACAGGGCCCCCAGCATGCTCCCTTCTCACCCCACTCTGGTCGGCGGTGCTGTTAAGGTTGACGTACCCATTGCGGGTACATAGGCAGGAGCCAACATGCTGTTTTCCTTCCCCATCCCTTTAGGGCTCTGGGTGAAGTGGGATCCTAATCGGTCTCCAGGCACTGGAACCGTGCTCCCTCCGCAGCCCCTGGGGAATCTGCTGGACAGGAGCTGGGTATCGTCAGGGACAAGGCCCTGCTACTGTGAGGTACTCTGTGTCCCCTTGGGGACGGCGCATGGAGCGCTTGTGTCATACACGCTGCAGCACTGCTGGGTGTGTTAGTGCGCCGGGACTACCGCGCTGACCGCGCTTGTTTGCCGGCCGCGCTTATAACTCTAGTCCCCGGCTTCTGCGGCCTAGTACCGCATATTCCCGCCCCCGGGCCTGCCAGTCAGGGGAAGGGAGGGACGCTGCACTGGACGTCAGCGCTGAGGGCTGGAGCATACTTTGTATCCTCCTCCCCCCTCACTGAGCACCGTGGGGCACCAGATTCCCGCACTTTCTTGGGCACGCCCACGGCCCCCTCCTCCTCACAGAACGCCGGCAGCCATTCCTGTCAGCACTTCTGAAGCTGGAGAGGAGAGACAAACGGCTCTGGGAGATCCAGGCAGGGAATCTGGTGGTCACACAACCGCTTTGGGCGGTCGGTAAGCCGCACCTGTTTCTAGGTGCTGGCCCCCCTGGGTGCCGAAGTGTGTATATATATATATATATATATATATATATAGGTTTATATGCTATACATTTACTCTGTACGGTCGCACTGTTGGTTTTTGGCTATATACCCTCCCGGATTGTACTCAGAGGAGACAACAGCATGTCGTCCGCAAATAGCAAGGGTGCCAAAGCACAGGCTTACTTTGCAACCTGTACCTCATGTGCGGCTATGCTACCTGCAGGTTCCACCTACCCTCATTGTGTGCAATGCTCGGCACCTGTGGCACTTACTCAGCTGGAGCCTCAGCCACTAGTGGGACTCTCGGCCCAGGTAGAAACACCGGCTGCCACTGTCCAGGTGACAGGGACGGAGTTTGCAGTATTCGCTGACAAACTTTCTGAGACTATGGATAAATGGTCTGCTAAGATACTAGAAGCCTTGCAGTCCAGGCCGGTAACACAGGCCCCGGGCACTGTTGAATCATTGACCCCAGGCCCCCCTCGGTTGGAGCAGCAAAGTGCTCCTGGGGTGACTCATAGGTCCCAAGGTGAGGTCTCTGACACGGACCGCAGTCCCAGACCGCCTAAGCGGGCTCGCTGGGAGCTTCCCTCGACTTCATCACACTGCTCAGGGTCTCAGCAGGAGGACTCTCTAGAGGATGAAGCGGAGGTGGCAGATCAGGACTCTGATCCTGAAGCCGCTCTCAACCTAGATACACTAGAAGGGGACGCCATAGTGAACGACCTTATAGCGTCCATCAATCAGGTGTTGGATCTTTCTCCCCCAGCTCCTCCAATTGAGGAGTCAGCTTCTCAGCAGGAGAAATTCCGTTTTAGGTTTCCCAAGCGTACAATGAGTACGTTTCTGGATCACTCCGACTTCAGAGAGGCAGTCCAGAAACATCGAACTTGTCCAGATAAGCGCTTTTCTAAGCGCCTTAAGGACACACGTTATCCCTTCCCCCCTGACGTTGTCAAGGGTTGGGCTCAGTGTCCCAAGGTGGATCCTCCAGTCTCCAGACTGGCGGCTAGATCCATAGTTGCAGTGGAAGATGGGGCTTCACTCAAAGATGCCACGGACAGACAGATGGAGCTCTGGTTGAAATCCATCTATGAGGCTATCGGCGCGTCCTTTGCTCCGGCATTCGCAGCCGTATGGGCGCTCCAAGCTATCTCAGCTTGTCACTCGCAGATTAATGCAGTCACACGTGCCTCTGCTCCGCAGGTGGTGTCATTAACCTCTCAGGCGTCGGCGTTTGCGTCCTACGCCATTAATGCTGTCCTGGACTCTACAAGCCGTACGGCGGTAGCATCCGCCAATTCGGTGGCAGTCCGCAGGGCCATGTGGCTACGTGAATGGAAGGCAGACTCTGCTTCCAAAAAGTTCTTAACCGGGTTGCCATTTTCTGGCGACCGCCTGTTTGGTGAGCGATTGGATGAAATCATTAAACAATCCAAGGGAAAGGACTCATCCTTACCCCAGTCCAAACCAAAGAGACCTCAACAACGGAAGGTACAATCGAGGTTTCGGTCCTTTCGGCCCGCGGGCAGGTCTCAATTCTCCTCGTCCAACAGGCCACAGAAGGGTCAGACGAACTCCGATTCATGGCGGTCTAAGTCACGTCCTAAAAAGACCGCCGGAGGAACCGCTCCCAAAGCGGCCTCCTCATGACTTTCGGCCTCTTCACACCGCATCCTCGGTCGGTGGCAGGCTCTCCCGCTTTTGCGACACCTGGCTGCCACAGGTACAAGACCGTTGGGTGAGAGACATTCTGTCTCACGGTTACAGGATAGAGCTCAGCTCTCGTCCTCCGACTCGTTTCTTCAGAACCTCTCTGCCCCCCGAGCGAGCCGATGCTCTTCTTCAGGCAGTGTGCACTCTGAAGGCAGAAGGAGTGGTGATCCCTGTTCCTCTTCAGCAACAGGGTCACGGTTTTTACTCCAACCTGTTTGTGGTGCCAAAAAAGGACGGATCTTTCCGTCCTGTTCTGGACCTAAAACTGCTCAACAAACACGTAAAAACCAGGCGGTTCCGGATGGAATCGCTCCGCTCCGTCATCGCCTCAATGTCCCAAGGGGATTTCCTAGCATCAATCGACACCAATGGAGGCAGTTCCTTTTGCGCAGTTTCATCTGCGTCCACTTCAATGGGACATTCTCTGCAAGTGGGACAGGAAGTCGACGTCCCTCGACAGGAACGTCTCCCTTTCTCAGGCAGCCAAAGCCTCTCTTTGGTGGTGGCTTCTTCCCACTTCATTGTCGAAGGGGAAATCCTTCCTACCACCATCCTGGGCGGTGGTCACAACGGACGCGAGTCTGTCAGGGTGGGGAGCGGTCTTTCTCCACCACAGGGCCCAGGGTACCTGGACTCAGCCAGAGTCCTCCCTGCAGATCAATGTTCTGGAGATAAGGGCAGTGTATCTTGCCCTAAAGGCGTTCCAGCCGTGGCTGGAAGGCAAACAGATCCGAATTCAGTCGGACAACTCCACAGCGGTGGCATACATCAACCACCAAGGCGGAACACGCAGTCGGCAAGCCTTCCAGGAAGTCCGGCGGATTCTGCTGTTGGTGGAAGCCACAGCATCCACCATATCCGCAGTTCACATCCCGGGCGTAGAAAACTGGGAAGCAGACTTTCTCAGTCGCCAGGGCATGGACGCAGGGGAATGGTCCCTTCACCCGGACGTATTTCAAGAGATCTGTTGCCGCTGGGGGATGCCGGACGTCGACCTAAATCTCGGCATGGAGTTTCATACTCTTTCAGCGATAGTGAAGCTTCCGCTGGACAAACAGCGTTCACTACAGACAGGGGTGCAATCTCTCCTTCAAGACCAGTCACACCCCTTGAGGCGCCTCATGCACTTCCTAGGGAAGATGGTGGCAGTGCCACTATGAGACAGGCCAGGAAACCAACGTCCGCCAAGATCTACCACAGGACGTGGAGAATATTCTTATCCTGGTGCTCTGATCAGGGTTTTACTCCCTGGCCATTTGCCTTGCCCACTTTTCTTTCCTTCCTTCAATCCGGATTGGAAAAGGGTTTGTCGCTCGGCTCCCTTAAGGGACAAGTCTCAGCGCTCTGTGTTTTTCCAGAAGCGCCTAGCCAGACTTCCAAAGGTACGCACGTTCCTGCAGGGGGTTTGTCACATAGTCCCTCCTTACAAGCGTCCGTTAGAACCCTGGGATCTGAACAGGGTGCTGATGACTCTTCAGAAACCACCCTTTGAGCCAATGAAGGATATTTCTCTTTCACGCCTTTCGCAGAAAGTGGTCTTCCTAGTAGCAGTCACATCACTTCGGAGAGTGTCTGAGCTAGCAGCGCTGTCATGCAAAGCTCCTTTCCTGGTGTTTCACCAGGACAAGGTGGTTCTGCGTCCGGTTCCGGAATTTCTCCCTAAGGTGGTATCCCCCTTTCATCTCAATCAGGATATCTCCTTACCTTCTCTTTGTCCACATCCAGTTCACCAATGTGAAAAGGATTTGCACTTGTTGGATCTGGTGAGAGCACTCAGACTCTACATTTCTCGTACGGCGCCCATGCGCCGCTCGGATGCACTCTTTATCCTTGTCGCTGGCCAGCGTAAAGGGTCACAGGCTTCCAAATCAACACTGGCTCGGTGGATCAAGGAACCAATTCTCGAAGCCTACCGTTCTTCTGGGCTTCCGGTTCCCTCAGGGCTGAAGGCCCATTCTACCAGAGCCGTGGGTGCGTCCTGGGCTTTGCGGCACCAGGCTACGGCTCAGCAGGTGTGTCAGGCGGCTACCTGGTCGAGCCTGCACACTTTCACGAAACACTATCAGGTGCATACCTATGCTTCGGCAGATGCCAGCCTAGGTAGGCGAGTCCTTCAGGCGGCGGTTGCCCACCTGTAGGAAGGGGCCGTTTTACGGCTCTATTACGAGGTATTATTTTACCCACCCAGGGACTGCTTTTGGACGTCCCAATTGTCTGGGTCTCCCAATGGAGCGACAAAGAAGGGAATTTTGTTTACTTACCGTAAATTCCTTTTCTTCTAGCTCCAATTGGGAGACCCAGCACCCGTTCCTGTTCCCTTCGGGCTGTTGTTCTTTGTGTACACATGTTGTTCATGTTGAATGGTTTTCAGTTTTCCGAACTTCCTTCGGATTGAATTACTTTAGACCAATTTATAAGTTTCCTCCTTCCTGCTTTTGCACCAAAACTGAGGAGCCCGTGATGCACGGGGGGGTGTATAGGCAGAAGGGGAGGGGCTTTACACTTTTAGTGTAATACTTTGTGTGGCCTCCGGAGGCAGAAGCTATACACCCCAATTGTCTGGGTCTCCCAATTGGAGCTAGAAGAAAAGGAATTTACGGTAAGTAAACAAAATTCCCTTCTTTGGGGGGATTCTTCTGATGTTTCTTGGATATGGCTTGTGAGAATAGTCTTAGGGCTGACTATGTTCCTTGTGATGCAAAGGAGCTGGTGATATATTATATTCCCCACATTATCTAAGTTTTTGTTTCATGATTTCAGAAGGCTACAGTGATCTGAAGTTGCTTCTTCAGTTTTTCACCTCTTGACCACATAAACAGAACATGTATATTTTGCGTCTGAGCCTATGGATTCCAGTTATCTTTTATCTCCAGCTATAATAAATGAACAACCTTTTTAACTTCTGTATTATTTTTAATTAAATGTTGCAGAACACTGAAGATGGCAACATGCAAGACATGGAAGCACAGCTTGCCTCCTTGAGAAATGAGAAATCAAACATTGAGGAAAAGCTTCTCAATCTTCAGCAGCACACGGAAATGATGACAAACGAGAGCGATGAGCTGAGGGTCACAATTCAGAGCCTGCAGTCAGAAAGGGAGCAGCTGAACGAAGACCTGAGAGAGAAGGTACTAATGGCAAGTATTGGCTTTTCTTTATCGTTCCTATGGGAGACCCAGACCATGGGTGTTTAGCTTCTGCCTCCAGAGGACACAAAGTACTACACCTAAAAGTGTAGCTCCTCCCTCTGAGCTTATACACACCCTGGAGAACCAGATCTAGCCAGTTTATCGCTTTGTGTTCTGGAGGCATACATCCACACATGCATTCTCATTTGATTTTTGGAAAGAGTTTGAAGAAAAGCGGGTCCAAGTCTGGATCCCCGGCATGTCCCTTCTCACCCCACTGTGTCGGCGGTGTTGTTAAGGTTGATTCCAAGGCTGGAGCCTTACATGCCGCGCTCCTTCACCATCCCTCCTGGGCTCTGGCTTGAAGTGGGAGCCAGCACGGTTCTCCATGCTTGGCAGGAGACCGGTCTCCATCCACAGCCCTTCAGGATCCTGCTGGACCGGAGCACTCATCCCCAGGGACTTGGAACCCTGCGTCTCTGCAAGCTAAGTACCTGAGACGTTTATATATTGGGGGTCCCTGTACTTTATTGTTGTGGGAGAGTGTGCTGATTGTGTTTTATGACATTTCCGGCGGGTTCTCTGGCTGTCGCCTGAGAACCGCGCCGATGGTGCCTGCGCGCCGGCCGCACCGCTCAAATTTAGGCCCCGGCTTCGCCGGAGGCCTAGTTTCGGTTTCTCTGCCCTCGCATGTCACTCATGCAGAGGGACAGACTCTGCTCCGCCCGGCGGCCATTCTGCACAGGGGAGGGACACTCCTCACTGCAGTGTATGTCCCCTCCCCTGTAGGTCTCTATGGCCCTCCAGATCCCGCTCCTCAAGCAAGTCCCACCCCCTCTCCGCTCCGGCGGCCATTTTCTCAGCGTTCTCCCTGCGATCAGTCATTGCAGCGCTGGTCTGCAGCATCCCTGCTGAGGTGCTGTGCTTGGGGGTCCGGGCTTCGGGATCTGGAGGGCACACAACACCGCTCCAGCGGTCTGGTAAGCCACAACCTCTGATTGTGGACCTCTGTATATACTCTCTGGGGGTCATTCTCTGGCAGAGCCCCTACTCCAGCAGCATGTCTCACACGAGGAGCAAGGCTCCAAAGCTGTATTCAGTATGCACTGCATGTAAGCTCCTACTGCCTGAATCGAGCACCTATCCACATTGTGATGCCTGCTCTAACCTGACGGTGCCTCAGCCTGGAGTCTCACTCCCAGTGGTTTCTCAGGCTGCTCCTGCTCCTGTGGCTGAACCCCCGGCTTGGGTAGAAGCCTTTTCTAGGTCTATCTCCCAGTCTTTTGCTGACTCCATGGGACATCTGTCCAGGACTTTGCTGAACATGCATCAGCCCCCTTCACAGGGTGCCTCTGCTGCTAGGGGTCTCTCAGGACCGGAGCTCACAGAGGATTCATCATCTGGTCCCAGACCCTGCCCTTCTAAGAAGAGACACAGGGTTCCCTCTCCTTCCTCGTCCCGCGGCTCTGATTCAGGAGCTGACTCGCAGGACGAGGAGGATACCTTTACGGGGGGCTCGGAGGCTAGGCTAACTCCATGTACCCCATTGATCTGTCCGAAAGTGACTCAGATGTTAGTGATTTGATTGTGTCCATTAATTCTGTACTGGATCTCAATCCGCCAGTATCAGAGGAACAACCCTCTCTGGCAGAAAAGCACCAGTTTACCTCGCCTAAAAGGGGTAAAGAGTGTGTTCTTTAACCACTCCAGTTTTCAGGCCGCTGTGACCAAGCCTAGGGCCTGTCCTGACAAACGCTTCCCAAAGCGTGGTTCTGATGACAGTTTTCCCTTTCCACCTAAGGTGGTCAAGGAGTGGGCTCATTCCCCAAAGGTAGACCCCCCCCCAGGTGTCTAGACTCTCAGCCCGGACCGTTGTGTCGGTGGCTGATGGCACCTCCCTTAAGGATTCCACTGACCGCCAGATTGACCTTCTGGCCAAATCTGTATATGAAGCGGCAGGGGCCTCGTTCTCCCCGACTTTTGCAGCAGTGTGGGCTCTCAAAGCCATCTCTGCTTCTCTAGAGGGGATGCATTCCCTCGTCAGGGAATCTATGCCCGAAATGGTTACCTTAACTTCCCAAGCTTCAGCATTTTCATCCTATGCCATGTCTGCCATGCTGGAGGCTTCTCACCGCACTGCGGTGGCTTCGGCTAATTCCCTCGCTATCCGCAGGATCTTGTGGCTTCGAGAGTGGAAGGCAGATGCTTCTTCAAAGAAGTACCTTGCTGGACTCCCTTTTGCTGGGTCCAGGCTGTTCGGTGAACAACTGGATGAAATTATTAAGGAAGCTACTGGCGAGAAGAGTACTTCCATGCCACAAACCAAGGCCAGGAAACCCGCCCAGGGTAGGAATCAGTCGAGGTTTTGTTCCTTTCGTTCTTCCAACTGGTCGTCCTCTAAGCCCTCGGCCTCGTCCACTAACTCAGCCAAGGACCAAAAATCCAACTGGCGCCCAAAAGCGCGTCCACAAAAGACCGCAGGAGGTGCTGCCGCCAAGGCAGCGTCCTCGTGACTATCTGCCCGCTCCAGCAACATCCTTAGTCGGTGGCAGGCTCTCCCACTTTGGAGACGTGTTGAAACCACGCGTCGCCAATCAGTGGGTGCGGGATATCATCTCCCACGGCTACAGGATAGAATTTTCTTCCAGCCCGCCAAACAGATTTTTTCTGTCAACTCCCCCCTGCTCCAAGGCCGCCGCCTTCTCTCAGGCCGTGGCATCCTTGCAGGCCAACGGAGTAATTGTACCGGTTCCCGCCCGGGAACGGTTCAGAGGTTTCTACTAAAATCTCTTCCTAGTCCCCAAAAAGGACGGTTCCTTCCCGGCCCATCCTGGATCTCAAGCTTCTCAACAAGCATGTTCAGGTGCGGCATTTTCGCATGGAGTGTCTGCGATCAGTCATTGCCTCAATGACCCAAGGGGATTTCCTGGCATCCATCGACATCAGGGATGCCTATCTGCATGTGCCAATTGCAGTTTCACACCAGCGTTGGCTACGTTTTGCAATCGGAGAGGAACATTTCCAATTCGTGGCTCTCCCCTTCGGGTTAGCCACGGCCCCTCGGGTATTCACCAAGGTCATGGCAGCAGTGATTGCGGTTCTGCACCTCCAGGGGTTGGCAGTGATTCCTTACCTGGACAACCTTCTAGTCAAGGCTTCATCCAGCGCAGACTGTCAGCGGAGTGTCTCGCTCACTCTCGCCACTCTAGCCCAATTCGGGTGGCTTGTCAATTTTCCCAAATCCACTCTGACTCCGACCCAGAGTCTCACGTACCTAGGGATGCAGTTCGAGACTGCCGGCACTTGTGAAGTTGCCCTTAGTCAAACAGCAGTCCCTCCAACTGGCGGTGCGCTCTCTGCTGAGGCCCCGCCGTTATACCCTCAGGCGCCTGATGCAGGTGCTGGGTCAGATGGTGGCGTCCATGGAGGCTGTTCCCTTTTGCCCAGTTCCATCTGCGTCCTCTGCAGCTGGACATTCTCCGCTGTTGGGACAAGCGGCCTTCCTCCTTGCACAGGTTAGTGGCTCTGTCGCCACAGACCAGGAGCTCTCTTCAGTGGTGGCTTCGGCCCCTCTCTCTGTCTCAGGGGAGCTCCTTTCTGGTCCCGTCCTGGGTGATTCTCACCACGGATGCCAGTCTATTCGGCTGGGGAGCGGTTTGTCTCCACCACCGAGCGCAGGGCACTTGGACTCCGTCCGAGTCAGCCCTTTCGATCAATGTGCTGAAAACCAGAGCCGTGCTTCTAGCTCTCCTAGCATTTCACCACCTGCTGGCGGGCAGGCACATCCGAGTCCAGTCAGACAACGCGACAGCGGTTGCCTACATCAACCATCAAGGCGGGACACGCAGCCGCCTGTCAATGATGGAGGTACAACGCATTCTTCAATGGGCGGAGGACTCCAGGTCCACCATATCCGCAGTCCACATCCCAGGCGTGGACAACTGGGAGGCAGATGATCTCAGCCGTCAAAGCGTGGACGGTGGCGAGTGGTCCCTGCACCCGGCAGTATTTCAGTCGATCTGCCGCAAATGGGGCACTCCGGGCGTGGACCTAATGGCATCCCGTCACAACAACAAAGTTCCTGTTTACGTGGCTCGCTCCCACGATCCTCAGGCCTTCGCCGCAGACGCTCTGGTTCAGGACTGGTCCCAGTTTCGTCTGTCCTACGTGTTTCCCCCTCTAGCTCTCTTGCCCAGAGTCCTGCGCAAGATCAGAATGGAGGGTCGTCGAGTCATCCTCATTGCACTGGACTGGCCCAGGCGAGCTTGGTATCCGGACCTGCTCCAACTGTCCGTAGAGATACCGTGGCATCTCCCGGACCGTCCAGACCTACTCTCGCAAGGTCCGTTTTTCCGCCCGAATTCTGCGGCTCTCAAATTGACGGCGTGGCTCTTGAGTCCTGGATTTTGACGGCTTCTGGTATTCCCCCTGAAGTAATCTCCACTATGACTCGGGCCCATAAGTCTTCCTCCTCTAAGATCTATCACAGGACTTGGAAAATTTTCCTGTCCTGGTGTCGCTCTACCGACCATCCTCCTTGGCCATTCTCCTTGCCGACCCTTCTGTCTTTTCTACAGTCCGGTCTGCAGCTAGGACTGTCCCTCAACTCTCTCAAGGGACAAGTTTCGGCTCTGTCAGTTCTGTTCCAGCGGCGTCTCGCTCGGCTGGCTCAGGTCCGCACCTTCATGCAGGGCGTGTCTGACATCATTCCGCCTTACCGGCGGCCCTTGGACCCCTGGGACCTTAACTTTGTTCTCACGGTCTTGCAGAAACCCCTCTTTGAGCCTCTTAGGGAGGTTTCTTTGTACCGTCTTTCACAGAAAGTGGCCTTTCTGGTTGCCATAACTTCTCTCAGGAGAGTCTCTGATTTGGCTGCGCTCTCCTCGGAGTCACCTTTTTTAGTCTTTCATCAAGACAAGGTGGTTCTCCGTCCGACTCCGGACTTCCTTCCTAAGGTGGTCTCTCCTTTCCACCTTAACCAGGACATTACCTTACCTTTTTTTCTGTCCGGCCCCTGTTCATCGCTTTGAAAAAGCTCTACATACTCTAGATTTGGTGCGTGCTCTCCGGATCTGTGTCTCGCACCGCTGCGCTTAGGCGGTGCACCTCTCTTTTTGTGCTAACCACAGGTCGGCGCAAGGGCCTCCCTGCTTCTAAGCCGACCTTAGCCCGTTGGATTAGGTCGACCATCTCGGACGCCTACCAGAGTACGCAGGCGCCTCCCCCGCCGGGGATCAAAGCACACTCGACCAGAGCTGTCGGTGCCTCTTGGGCTTTTAGGCACCAGGCTACGGCTCAACAAGTCTGTCAGGCTGCCACTTGGGCTAGCCTGCATACCTTCTCGAAGCACTACCAAGTGCATGCTCATGCTTCGGCAGATGCGAGCTTGGGCAGACGCATCCTTCAGGCGGCGGTCGCCCATTTGTGAAGTTGGGTTCTGCCTACTTCTTAGTTTTTCTGTTTATTCCCACCCAGGGACTGCTTTGGAACGTCCCAAGGTCTGGTTCTCCCAAAGGAACGATTAAGAAAGAGAATTTTGTTTACTTACCGTAAATTCTTTTTCTTATAGTTCCGTCTTGGGAGACCCAGCACCCTCCCTGTTGCCTGTTGGCAATTTTCTTGTTCCGCGTGTTTTCACCGGCGATTGTCGTGGACAGTCTCCGGTTGTTCCGGCTCTTGCTCTGTTCTACTTGTGGGTGGCTATTCTCCTTCAGCTTTTGCGCTAAACTGGCTGTGACTGGCTCACCAGGGGGTGTATAGGCTCAGAGGGAGGAGCTACACTTTTAGGTGTAGTACTTTGTGTGTCCTCCGGAGGCAGAAGCTAAACACCCATGGTCTGGGTCTCCCAATACGGAACTATAAGAAAAAGAATTTACGGTAAGTAAACAAAATTCTCTTTTTTTTTGTTATCTTCTGCTGCGAGTACCATGGATGTGAGTCTTCTCTACTGAACAGCCATGTTGGCCAACCCTTTCTGGTTGGAATATGTCATGGGAAGCCAAATCTTAAGACCTTTTATATGTATATGTACAGCACACCCACGAAGATGAGGCCACTTCACTACACAAGCTGGATGCTAATGTATCAGTCTTGCCATAACGTATTTCAGCCAAGGGGACACAGGTGATGGCAGAGAAAAAAAAACACCTGCATAAAGCTACTTTCACATATCAGTTTTTTCCATCAGGCACAATCCGAAAAAATAAAAAAACTGATCCAGCGCCAGATCCGTTTTTATTCCCATTGATTTGTATTAGCGCCAGATTGTGCCTGATGGCTTTGCGTTGTATCCGGCTTTTGCCGGATCCGTCGTAATTGGCTAATGCGGCGGCTGAGTGGAACGTCTCTTGTAACGTTTTTGTTTTGTCTGACAAAAAAAGATACGGCGTGATTTACAATGGAAGCCTATGGATGCCGGATCCGGCGGCCGCCCCAGTTTTGTTTTTGTTTTTTTTGTGTTTTTTAAAAATGAGCATGCTCCAATTTATTGTACAACACTGATCCAGCAGAAAAAAACGGACGAAACGGATGCGCCAGATCAGTTTTGACAGATCAGGTATACCGGATCCGTCAAAAAAAAGGATCCGGCGCATCAGTTTTTGAATATTCTGCGCCGGATCCGTTGCATCAGGCACACGCCGGATCGTGCCTGATGCCAAAAAAACTGGTGTGAAAGTAGCCTAAGATATGAGAATACAAAATCTGTAGAGGTCATTGTTCAGTAACCTCATTAGCTCCTATAAATAAGTGTTTTAATGAGGCAAAAGATCTTAACATGGTTTCTTTTAACTACAGCGTGTTGTCTTACAGAATTTGTGAGCAGTTTCTCAATCTTCCTGTTTCTTCATTACAGGCTATAGAAAATCAGGATGATCTTAGAAAGGCACGAGACGCTCTCCAGCAGCAGGTACAGAAGGTAGAAGAGCTGACATGTAAAATCGCATCTTTAGAACAAAAGGTACGCTGCTTGTATCAATGCTACATTTTGTCCATATTCCACAGATATCTGGAATCTTTATAAGTCCTTTTTTTCTTCCTCCTTTTTATTACCAGTCGTCTTCAGTCGAGAACCAATTGCAAGAAACTGTTTTGCTTTTGAAGGAAGCCAGTAGTGAGCGAGAGATTATTGAGCTGTCAAAGCAGAAAGTGATGTTAGATCTGGAAGATCTGCACAAAGAAATGGAGACCAAACACCTGGCTGTGGACGAGGCTGAAAAAGAAAGATCTGAAGCCGAACACAAGATACTTGACCTCACTGTGCAACTGCAAACTACGTTCGAGGAGAGGAACCAAATGCAGCGGACAAATGAAGAATTGCAGAAACTGGTAATTAACAAAATGAAGAGAAACTTTATACAATATTTTAACGCTTTTGCTAAAAGGACAAAAATCTCACTTGTGACATTAACCCCTTCAGCCCCGGGGCATTTTCCGTTTTTGTTTTTTCCTTTCTTCTGAGAGCCGTAACTTTTTTTTTTTTTTTTTCCGTAAATTTTGCCATATGAGGGCTTGTTTTTTGCGGGACAAGTTGTACTTTTAAATGAAACCATAAGTTTTACCATATGGTGTACTGGAAAACAGCCAAATAATTCCAAGTGTGGAAAAACTGCAAAAAAGTGTGATGGCACAATAGTTTTTGGGATGTTTTATTCACGGTGTTCACTTTATGGTAAAACTGATGTGTGGGTATGATGCCTGAGGTCAGTGCGAGTTTGTAGACACCAAACATGTATAGGTTTACTTGTATCTAAGGGGTTAAAAAGAATTCACAAGCTTGTCCAATAAAAGTGGCGTACGTTTTGCGCCATTTTACGAAAACCGTAGTTCTCATTTTTTGGGATCTATGGCTCAGTGACTGCTTATTTTTTGCGTCTCGAGCTGTCGTTTCTAATGGTACCATTTCTGCGCAGATGCTACGTTTTGATCGCCTGTTATTGCATTTTGCGTAAAACTTGCGGAGACCAAAAAACGTAATTTTGGCGTTTGGATTTTTTTTGCCACTACGCTGTTTACCAATCAGATCAATTGATTTTATATTTTGATCGGGCATTTCTGAACGCGGTGATACCAAATATGTGTATTTATTTTTTAACCGTTTCATTTTCAATAGGTGGGTGTGATTTGAAACTTTGGGGTTTTTATTTTTTAACTTTTTTTTCTTTGTCGCTCCATTGGGAGACCCAGACAATTGGGTGTATAGCTTCTGCCTCCGGAGGCCACACAAAGTATTACACTTTAAAAAGTGTAACCCCTCCCCTCTGCCTATACATCCTTTCGTGGATCACGGGCTCCTCAGTTTTATGCTTTGTGTGGAAGGAGGCACACATCCACTCATGCATTCTCATATTAGTTATGTCGGTTGGAAGAAAAGAGGGCCCCCACGGGGCCCCCGGCATGTTCCCTTCTCACCGCACTACGTCGGCGGTGCTGTTAAGGTTGAGGTACCCATTGCGGGTACAAAGGCCGGAGCCTCATGCCGTCTCCTTCACCATCCCTTAACGGCTCTGGGAGAAGTGGGATCCTGAGCGGTCATCCATTTACTGGGACCGTGCTCCCTCCGCAGCCCCTGTGGGAATCTGCCGGACCGGAGTCTATTCAACCTCAGGGACCGGGCCCTGCAACTCCAAGGTACTCTGTGTCCCCATTGGGGACTGTACAGGGAGCGCACCTTCTTCCCGGACGCTGCGGCAGCTGCTGAATTGAGAAGGCCGGCGGACTTCCGCGCCGACCGTGCCTGCTTGTCGGGCACGGTCTCAAATTTAGTCCCCGGCTTCATCGCGGCATAGTCGCAAAAATCCCGCCCCCGGGCCTGCCTGTCAGGGGTAAGGGCGGGACTGCCGACCTGACGTCGGATGTGAGGGCTGGAGCATCCTGCATGTTTCCTCCCCCTCACTGATCACTGTGGGGACCTCAGATTCCCGCACTTTCCTGGCGCCGCCCACGGCTCCACTCCTCCCCTGAGAGCTCCGGCAGCCATTTTTCTTCGTCGCTCCATTGGGAGACCCAGACGATTGGGTGTATAGCTACTGCCTCCGGAGGCCACACAAAGCACTACACTAAAAAGTGTAAGGCCCCTCCCCTTCTGGCTATACACCCCCAGTGGGATCACTGGCTCACCAGTTTTCGGCTTTGTGCGAAGGAGGTCAGACATCCACGCATAGCTCCACTGTTTAGTCAGCAGTAGCTGCTGACTATATCGGATGGAAGAAAAGAGGGCCCATATGGGGCCCCCAGCATGCTCCCTTCTCACCCCACTGGTGGTTTGTAAGGTTGAGGTACCTATTGCTGGTACGGAGGCTGGAGCCCACATGCTGTTTTCCTTCCCCATCCCCCTGAGGGGCTCTGAGGAAGTGGGATCTTACCGGCCCCAAAGCCCTGAGGCCGGGCTCCATCCACAGACCCATTGAACCTGCTGGATGTGGAGCGGGAGTGCCGTTCAGGGACATGGCCCTGCACCATTCAGGTACTCTGTGTCCCCGTACACACAGGCACAGCACACTCCAGACTTGCTGGGTGTGCTAGTGCGCCGGGGACAGTAAAGGGTTACAGTCACTGCAGCCTAGCTGAGTGACTTTATTTATTGGGAACTACCGCGCCGGACGCTCCGGGAGCGGCGGCGCGGCTGGGACTTGTAGTGCGCCGGGGACTTAGCGCCGACCGCGCTTTTACGGCGGCGGCGCTTATAAATCCAGTCCCCGGCTTTTGCGGCCTAGCTCCGCTTCGTTCCCGCCCCCACCCTGTCAATCAGCAGCGCCGAGGGCTGGAGCCTTATTTACATGCTCCAGCCCTCTCACTGGACACTGTGGGACGCCGGTTTCCCGCTCTGACTTGGGGCACGCCCACGGCCCGCCCCTACTCACACGAGCTGGAGAAGGACGCCGGCAGCCATTCCTGCAGTCCGCGCTGATCTTAGATGGCGACACTCGGACTCTGGGCAACCAGGCACAGGACTAGGGCGACCACACACCCGCTTATAGGCGGGCGGTAAGCGGCACCTGAAGTGCTGACACTAAATACCGCAGTTTTGTCCATTTGTATTTTGTGCTTACACTGCATAGGTCGCTATTTTTGGCTATATGCCCTCTTAGATGGCGACACATCAGCAGCAGGAAAGCATGGGTGCTAAGGCACAGGCTTTCTAGGCTGCGGGTATTTCACGTACTGAAGTGTTCATGTGTATTTATGCTTGTATGCTATACACTGCACTGTACGGTCGCTAGTCTTGGCTATATTCGCCATAGAATGGCTAGACTACAGCAGCAGAAAAGCAAGGGTGCTGAGGCACAGGTTTTTTTCTATGCTGCTTGTATTGCAGGTGTTGCAGTGTTCATTTGTACTTATGCTTGTATGCTATACATTGCACTGTATGGTCGCTATTCTGGGCTATATTCCCCTAGATGGCTAGTCTACAGCAGCAGAAAAGCAGGCTTTCTATGCTGCTTGTATTGCATGTGCTGCGGTGTTCATTTGTACTTTATGCTTGTATGATATACATTGCACTGTACGGTCGCCATTCTTGGCTCTATAAGTCGGCAGCAGCATATAAGCAACACAGGCTTTCGATGCTGTTTTTACTGCATGTGATACTGTTCCACGGCACTGAACTCCATTGTGTGCAATGCTCCCCTGTAGCACTTGGTCAGCCGGGGTCTCTACTTGACGTGGCAAAAAGAACCACCTCTCAACCCTGTCCAAGGACAGGGACGGAGTTGCAATGGGATAGAGACTTGCAGTCCGGACAGGCCATGGGCAATCTGGATCATTGCTCCCTGGCCACCCTCATTTGGAATAAAATCGGTGCTCCGGGGGGGGTCCCAGGAGGCTCTCTGTATGATGAGGCAGACGTAGCTCATCAGGACTTTGATCCTGACACCGCTCTCACTCCGGATACACCGGATGGTGACGCCATAAGGAATGATCCTATAGCGTCCATCAATGGAATGTTGGATCTTTTCTCCCTCAGCTCCCCCAGCGGGGGAGTCAGCTTCATAGCAGGAGAAGTCCCATTTCAGTAGCTCAAACGTATATTGAGTATTGTTCTGGCCACGCTGACTTCAGAGAAGCAGTCCAGGAACACCACGCTTCCCAGATAAGCGTTTTCTCCAAACGTATTAAGGATACACGTTATCATTTTCCCCCTGACGTGGTCAAGCGTTGGACCCAGGGTCCAAAGGTGGATTCTCCAATCTCCAGGCTTGCGGCTAGAGCCATAGTTGCAGTGGAGATGGGACTTCACTTACAGATGCCATTGACAGACAGATGGACTCTGGTTGAAATCTGTCTATGAGGCTATCGGCGTGTCGGTTGCTCCGGCATTCACAGCCGTATGGGCACCCTAAGCTTTTCAGCTGTTCTTGCGCAGCTGGTCTTGAGCACATGTACATCTGTGCCGCAGGTGGTGTCCTTAACCTCGCAATGTCTGCATTGCGACTTACCCTATTAATGCTGTTCTGGAAGGACAGTCGAGGTTTCGGTCCTTCCCAGGCTCGGGCAGGTCCCAATTGTCCTCGTCCAAAAGGGCTGGAAAGCCTCAGAGGGGCTCAGCTTCCGGCCGGGCTCAATCACGCCCAAGGAAGGCAGCCGGAGGAACCGCTACCAAGGCGGTCTCCTCATGACTCTCAGCTCTCTCATCTCTCCGCATCCGCGGTTGATGGCAGACTCGCTCGCCTTTGGCGACATTTAGCTGCCACAGGTCACAGAACGGTGGGTGAGGGACAGAGTTCTGGTCTCGTCCTCCGACTCGATTCTTCAGAACGTCCCCACCTCCCCACCGAGCAGATGCTCTTCTGCAGGCAGAAGGAGTGGTAATCCCGGTTCCTCTTCAGGAACAAGACACGGTTTTCCTCCAATCTGGTTGTGGTGCCAAAAAAGGATGGCTCTTTCCGTTCCGTTCTGGACCTAAAACTGCTCAACAAGCACGTGGAGGCCAGGCGGTTCCGGATGATACCCTCCGCTCCGTCATTGCCTCAATGTCTCAAGGAAATTTCCTAGCATCAATAGACATCAAAGATGCTTATCTCCACGTGCCGATTGCTACAGAGCACCACTGTTTTTCTACGTTTCGTGATAGGAAACGACCATCTTCAGTTCGTAGCTCTGCCATGCGGGCTGGCGACAGCCCCACGGGTGTTCGCCAAGGTCATGACGGCAGTGGTAGCAGTCTTGCACTCACAGGGACACTCTGTGATCCCTTACTTGGACGATCTACTTGTCAAGGCACCCTCTCAAGAGGCATGCCAACTCAGCCTGAATGTTGCGCTGGAGACTCTCCAGACGTTCGGGTGGATCATCACCTTCTCATGCACTTCCTCGGGAAGATGGTGGCGGCAATGGAGGCGGTTCCGTTTGCGCAGTTTCATCTGCGTCCACTTCCATGGGACATTCTCCGCCAATGGGACGGGAAGTCAACATCCCTGAACAGGAAAGTATTCCTTTCACAGACGGCAAGGACTCTCTGCAATGGTGGCTTCTTCCCACCTCATTATCACAGGGAAGATCCTTCCTACCACCGTCTTGGGCGGTGGTCACGACAGACGCGAGTCTGTCAGGGTGGGGAGCGGTTTTTTCTCCACCACAGGGCTCGGGGTACGTGGACTCAGCAGGTGTCCACCCTTCAGATCAATGTTCTGGTAATCAGAGCAGTGTATCTTGCCCTACAAGCCTTCCAGCAGTGGCTGGAATGCAAGCAGATCCGAATTCAGTCGGACAACTCCACAGCGGTGGCATACATCAATCACCTAGGAGGGACACGCAGTCGGCAAGCCTTCCAGGAAGTCCGGCGGATTCTGATGTGGGTGGAAGCCACGGCCTCCACCATATCCGCAGTTCACATCCCCGGCGTAAAAAACTGGGAGGCAGACTTCCTCAGTCGCCAGGGCATGGACGCAGGGGAATGGTCCCTTCACCCGGACGGGTTTCAGGAAATCTGTCGCCGCTGGGGAAGGCCGGACGTCGACCTAATGGCGTCCCGGCACAACAACAAGGTCCCAACCTTCATGGCACGGTCTCGCGATCAAAGAGCGCTGGCGGCAGACGCCCTAATGCAAGATTGGTCGCAGTTCCGGCTCCCTTATGTGTTTCCACCTCTGGCACTCTTGCCCAGAGTGCTACGCAAGATCAGATCCGATTGCAGCCGCGCCATACTCGTCGCCCCAGACTGGCCGAGGAGGGCGTGGTATCCGGATCTGTGGCAGCTCACGGTCGGCCAACCGTGGGCACTACCAGACCGACCAGACTTACTGTCCCAAGGGCCGTTTTTTCCATCGGAATTCTGCGGCCCTGAACCTGACTGTGTGGCCTTTGAGTCCTGGATCCTAGCGTCTTCAGGATTATTCCACGGGGTCGTTGCCACCATGAGACAGGCTAGGAAGCCCACGTCCGCTAAGAACCACAGAACGTGGAGGATATTCTTATCCTGGTGCTCTGCTCAGGGAGTGTCTCCCTGGCCATTTGCATTGCCTACCTTTCTTTCTTCCTGCAATCTGGGTTAGAAAAAGGTTGGGCGCTCGGCTCCCTTAAAGGTCAGGTATCGGCGCTATCCGTCTTTTTTTCAGAGGCGTTTGGCACGCATTCCTATGGTGCGCACGTTCCTACAGGGGGTTTGCCATATCGTTCCCCCGTACAAGCGGCCGTTAGATCCATGGGATCTGAACAGGGTACTAGTTGCCCTCCAGAAGCCGCCCTTCGAGCCTCTGAGGGAGGTTTCACTTTCTAGACTATCCCAGAAAGTGGCTTTTCTGGTAGCGATCACATCTCTTCGGAGAGTGTCTGAGCTGGCGGCGCTGTCATCCAAGACTCCCTTCCTGGTCTTCCACCAGGACAAGGTAGTGCTGCGCCCCATTCAGGAGTTTCTCCCGAAGGTGGTATCCTCTTTTCATCTTAATCAGGATATCTCTTTGCCTTCGTTTTGTCCTCATGCAGTTCATCGGTATGAGAACGATTTACATTTGTTAGATCTGGTGGGAGCACTCAGAATCTACATTTCCCGCACGGCGCCCTTGCGCCGTTCGGATGCACTCTTTGTCCTTGTCGCTGGTCAGCGCAAAGGGTCGCAGGCTTCTAAGGCCGCCCTGGCTCGATGGATCAAAGAACCAATTCTTGAAGCCTACCGTTCTGCTGGGCTTCCGGTTCCATCAGGGCTGAAGGCCCATTCAACCAGAGCCGTGGGTGCGTCCTGGGCATTACGACACCAGGCTACGGCTCAACAGGTGTGCCAGGCAGCTACCTGGTCGAGTCTGCACACTTTCACCAAACATTATCAGGTGCATACCTATGCTTCGGCGGACGCCAGCCTAGGTAGAAGAGTCCTGCAGGCGGCAGTTGCCTCCCCGTAGGGGAGGGCTGTCTTCGCAGCTCTAACATGAGGTATTTCTTTACCCACCCAGGGACAGCTTTTGGACGTCCCAATCGTCTGGGTCTCCCAATGGAGCGACGAAGAAGGGAATTTTGTTACTTACCGTAAATTCCTTTTCTTCTAGCTCCTATTGGGAGACCCAGCACCCGCCCTGTTGTCCTTCGGGATTTTTGGGTTGTTTCGGTTACACATGTTGTTCATGTTGAACGGTTTTTCAGTTCTCCGATATTACTCGGAGTGAATTTGTTTAAACCAGTTATTGGCTTTCCTCCTTCTTGCTTTTGCACTAAAACTGGTGAGCCAGTGATCCCACTGGGGGTGTATAGCCAGAAGGGGAGGGGCCTTACACTTTTTAGTGTAGTGCTTTGTGTGGCCTCCGGAGGCAGTAGCTATACACCCAATCGTCTGGGTCTCCCAATAGGAGCTAGAAGAAAAGGAATTTACGGTAAGTAACAAAATTCCCTTCTTTGGCATTCTGCCGGTGGAGGATTCTCAGTGAAGAGCTCTGCAGCTCCGGGGGATCCAAGGCAGGGAATCTGGAGGACACACACTCCGCTGGTTATCGGTCGGTTAGCCACACCGGTCACCCGGTGCTGGTCCCCCTAGGGTGCCGGAATAGATAGATATATATTTATATTATATTTTATTATATATTATATATTTATTATATATTTATTATATATTATATATTTATTATATATTATATTCATCTGTTCGGTCGGGCTGTATACCCCTTTTTTTTCCCCATATACCCTTAGTGATCATTCTCCTAGGAGACAACAGCATGTCATCCACAAGGAGCAAAGCTGTTAAGGCACAGGGTTTTTTTGCGGCCTGTACCTCTTGTGGGGCTATGTTACCTGCGGGTTCCACCTACCCTCACTGTGAGCAATGCTCAACCCCTGTTTCGCTTGCTCAGCCGGAGCCTCGGTCACTAGTGGGCCCCTCGGCTCATGTAGACCCCCCTGCTCCCCCTGTCCAGGCGGCAGGGACAGAGTTCGCCTCTTTTGCTGAGAAACTCTCTGAGTCACTTTCACAATCCATGGCTCAGTCTATGGACAAATGGTCTGCCAAGCTGCTAGAAGCTTTGCAGTCCAGACCGGTCCTTACACAGGCCCCGGCCCCTGTTGGAGCGTCGCCTCCAGGTCCCTCTCGGTCCGTACCGCAGCGCGCTCCCAGGTGGGGCCCTAGGTCTCACGTGGAGGACTCCTGCCCGGACCACAGTCCTAGACAGGCTAAGCGGGCTCGCTGGGAATCTTCACCGACTTCTTCACGCTGCTCAGGTTCCCAGCTTGAGGACTCTCTGGAGGACGAGGCGGAAGTCGCAGCTCAGGGCTCTGACCCTGACGTCGCCCTTAACCTTGATACACCTGAAGGGGACGCTTTAGTGAATGATCTTATCTCGTCCATCAACCAGGTGTTGGATCTCTCTCCCCCGCCTCCTACTGTAGAGGAGTCGGCGTCTCAGCAGGAGAAACACCAGTTTCGGTTCCCCAAACGTACACTTAGAGTGATCGAAAAACGCACTAACTTTAGAGATGCTGTCCAGAAGCCCAGAGCGGTTCCGGACAAGCGCTTTACTAAGCGCCTCACTGACACGCGTTACCCCTTCCCCTCTGCGCAGGGCCATGTGGCTGCGCGAATGGAAGGCAGACTTGGCCTCCAAGAGGTTCTTAACCGGTTTGCCGTTTTCTGGCGACCGCTTGTTTGGCGAACGATTGGATGAGATTATTAAGGAATACAAGGGAAAGGACTCCTCCTTACCCCAGTCCAAACCTAAGAGACCTCAGCAACGGAAAATACAATCGAGGTTTCGGTCCTTTCGTCCCTCCGCCAAGCCCCAATCCTCTTCGTCCAGCAGGCCGGAGAAAGGCCAGAGGAACTCCTATGCGTGGCGGTCCAAGTCACGCCCCCAAAAGGCCGCAGGAGGCACTGCCTCCAAGGCGGCCTCCTCATGACTCTCGGCATCCCCTAGCCGCATCCTCGGTCGGTGGCAGGCTCTCCCACTTTGGCGACGCCTGGTGGCCACATGTTCAAGACCGATGGGTGAGAGACATTCTGTCTCACGGTTACAGGATAGAGTTCAGCTCGTTTCTTCAGAACCTCTCCGCCCCCCGCTCAGGCCGACGCACTTTTTCAGGCAGTGGACGCTCTGAAGACAGAAGGAGTTGCGATTCCCGTTCCCCTTCAGGAACGTGGTCGCGGCTTTTACTCCAACTTGTTCGTGGTGCCAAAAAAGGACGGATCATTCCGTCCCGTTCTGGACCTCAAGCTACTCAACAGACATGTGAGAACCAGACGGTTTCGGATGGAATCTCTCCGCTCGGTCATCGCCTCGATGTCACAAGGAGACTTCCTAGCATCGATCGACATCAAGGATGCTTATCTCCACGTGCCGATCGCACCCGAACATCAACGCTTCTTGCGTTTCGCCATCGGGGACGAACACCTTGAGTTCGTGGCATTGCCTTTCGGCTTGGCGACAGCCCCACGGGTTTTCACCAAAGTCATGGCATCCGTTGTGGCGGTCCTACACTCTCAGGGCCACTCGGTGATTCCCTACTTAGACGATCTCCTAGTCAGGGCCCCGTCTCTGGTGGCGTGTCAACACAGCCTTACCGTCGCTCTGGCGACTCTCCAGCAGTTCGGGTGGATGATCAACTTCCCGAAATCCAAGTTGACACCGACCCAATCACTGACTTACCTCGGGATGGAGTTTCATACACAGTCAGCGGTAGTCAAGCTACCGCGGGACAAACAGCTTTCTCTGCAGGCAGGGGTGCAATCACTTCTTCGGGGTCAGTCACACCCCTTAAGGCGCCTCATGCACTTCCTGGGGAAGATGGTGGCAGCGATGGAGGCAGTGCCGTTCGCGCAATTCAATCTGCGGCCCCTCCAATGGGACATTCTCCGCAAATGGGACAGGAGGTCGGCTTCCCTCGACAGGAACGTCTTTCCCTTGCAGCCAAGACGTCACTTCAGTGGTGGCTCCTTCCCAATTCTCTATCGCAGGGAAAATCCTTCCTATCCCCAACCTGGGCTGTGGTCACCACGGACGCGAGCCTGTCAGGTTGGGGAGCGGTTTTTCTCCACCACAGGGCTCAAGGAACCTGGACTCCGATAGTCATCCCTTCAGATCAATATTCTGGAGATAAGGGCAGTATATCTAGCCCTATTGGCTTTTCATCGGTGGCTGGAGGGCAGGCAGATCCGTATCCAGTCGGACAACGCCACTGCCGTCGCATACATCAACCACCAAGGCGGCACTCGGTCGTCATGCCTTCCAGGAAGTCCGGCGGATTCTGCAGTGGGTGGAAGCCACAGCCTCCACCATCTCCGCAGTTCACATCCCGGGCGTAGAAAACTGGGAAGCAGATTATCTCAGTCGTCAGGGCATGGATGCGGGGGAATGGTCTCTTCACCCAGACGTGTTTCGAGAGATCTGTCGCCGCTGGGAAACGCCGGACGTCGATCTCATGGCGTCACGGCACAACAACAAAGTCCCGGCATTCATGGCACGGTCTCAGGATCACAGAGCTCTGGCGGCGGACGCGTTAGTTCAAGATTGGTCGCAGTTTCGACTGCCTTATGTGTTTCATCCTCTGGCGATGCTGCCCAGAGTGTTACGCAAGATCAGGTCCGACTGCCGTCGCGCCATTCTCGTCGCTCCAGACTGGCCGAGGCGGTCGTGGTACCCGGATCTGTGGCACCTCACGGTGGGTCAACCGTGGGCGCTTCCAGACCGCCCAGACTTGCTGTCACAAGGCCCGTTTTTCCATCTGAATTCCGTGGCTCTCAACCTGACTGTGTGGCCATTGAGTCCTGGCTCCTAGCGTCTTCAGGGTTATCTCAGGATGTCATTGCCACCAGGAGACAAGCCAGGAAGCCAACGTCCGCCAATATCTATTACAGGTCTTGGCAAATCTTCTTATCCTGGTGCTCTGATAACGGTTTTCCTCCATGGCCGTTTGCCTTACCCACTTTTCTTTCATTCCTTAAATCCGGAATGGACAAGGGTTTGTCACTCGGCTCTCTCAAGGGCCAAGTATCGGCGCTCTCCGTATTTTTTCAAAAGTGCCTAGCCAGGCTTCCGCAGGTCCGCACGTTCCTGCAGGGAGTTTGCCACATAGTCCCACCTTACAAGCATCCGCTGGAACCCTGGGATCTTAACAGGGTGCTAACGGCTCTTCAGAAACCACCTTTCGAGCCGCTGCGGGATGTCTCTTTATCACGTCTTTCGCAGAAGGTGGCCTTTCTAGTGGCAGTTACATCACTCCGGAGAGTGTCTGAGCTTGCAGCGCTGTCATGCAAAGCCACCTTCCTGGTGTTTCACCAGGATAAGGTGGTTCTGCGTCCGGTCCCGGATTTTCTCCCTAAGGTAGTATCTCCTTTTCATCTCAATCAGGATATCTCCTTGCCTTCATTTTGCCCTAATCCAATTCACCAATGTGAAAAGGATTTGCACTCTTTGGATCTGGTGAGAGCACTCCGACTCTACGTGTCTCGCACGGCGCCCCTGCGTTGTTCAGATGCGCTCTTTGTCGCTGGCCAGCGTAAGGGTTCGCAGGCTTCCAAGTCAACCTTGGCTCGGTGGATCAAGGAACCGATTCTCGAAGCCTACCGTTCTTCTGGGCTTCCGCTTCCTTCAGGGCTGAAAGCCCATTCTACCAGAGCCGTGGGTGCGTCCTGGGCATTGCGGCACCGGGCTACGGCTCAGCAGGTGTGTCAGGCAGCTACGTGGTCTAGTCTGCACACTTTCACGAAGCACTATCAAGTGCATACCTATGCTTCCGCAGACGCCAGTCTAGGTAGGCGAGTCCTTCAGGCGGCGGTTGCCCACCTGTAAGAGGGGGCCGTTTTTTCGGCTCTTTTTATTGAGGTATTCTTTTACCCACCCAGGGACTGCTCTTGGACGTCCCAATTGTCTGGGTCTCCCAATGAAGCGACAAAGAAGGGAATTTTGTTTACTTACCGTAAATTCCTTTTCTTCTAGCTCCTATTGGGAGACCCAGCACCCGCCCCTGTTCCCTTCGGGCTGATTGTTCTTTTGTGTACACATGTTGTTCATGTTGAATTGTTCTTTTGGTTCATGGTTTTCAGTTCTCCGAACATCCTTCGGATTGAATTTACCTTAGACCAATTTATAAGTTTCCTCCTTCCTGCTTTTGCACCAAAACTGAGGAGCCCGTGATGCACGGGAGGGTGTATAGGCAGAGGGGAGGGGTTACACTTTTTAAAGTGTAATACTTTGTGTGGCCTCCGGAGGCAGAAGCTATACACCCAATTGTCTGGGTCTCCCAATAGGAGCTAGAAGAAAAGGAATTTACGGTAAGTAAACAAAATTCCCTTCTTTTTTTTAAATTTTTATATATATAATATAATATAATTTTTTTTTTTTATTTTTTTTTTTTACTAGTCCCCCTAGGGGGCTATAGCGATCAGCAATCCGATCGCTCTTACCTATATGCAGATCACAGCTATACAGCTGTAAACAGCAGATTCAGTCACTTCCTGTTTCTCTGCTCCCAGCCGAGGGAAAACGAAAGTAAGACTTCATAGCTGCAGTCGTCATCACATGAACCTGTGCTACGATGGCAACCACCGAAAGTCACGTGATCACGCACGTGACTTCCAGTGGGGGCGGCGGTAAGTAAAAATCATGGCCGTGCGCATATAGATCTCGCTGCCAGACTTTGGCAGCGAGATTTAAGGGGTTAAATGTTGCGAGTGGAAGTGATTCCACTCGCAACATGCAGGCACACATGTCAGCTGTTGAAAACAGCTGATGTGTGCCGACCGCCGCCTGCCCGCGGCAGGGGGCGGGGCTTAACTGGACACTCTCTCTCCATGACTGATATATCCGTCCATGGTCGTGAAGAGGTTAATAGATAAAAAAAAATCTCTATTATAGACGAATATAAAATTATACTGCCACATTAATAGATCTTCTCAGACTTTTTTAAAGTTTTTTCTTGCGCAATTTGTGAGCAGTTTCTGAATCTTCTCGCTTCTTGATTACAGGCTACAGAAAATCAGGATGATCTTAGAAAAGCACAAGACGCTCTCCAGCAGCAGGTACAGACGGTAGAAGAGCTGACATGTAAAATCGCATCTTTAGAACAAAAGGTATTGGGTTTGAATCAATGTTACATTTTATGTCCATATTCCACATGTCCATATACAACATCATTTGTAAGTCCTTTCCCCTTCCCCCTCTTCTCTACCAGTCGTCTTCAGTCGAGAACCAATTGCAAAAAACTGTTTTGCTTTTGAAGGAAGCCAGTAGTGAGCGAGAGACTATTGAGCTGTCAAAGCAGAAACTGATATTAGATCTGGAAGATCTGCACAAAGAAATGGAGACTAAACACCTGGCTGTGGACGAGTCTGAAAAAGAAAGATCTGAAGCCGAACAAAAGATACTTAACCTCACTGTGCAACTGCAAACTACCTCCGAGGAGAGGAACCAAATGCAGCAGACAAATGAAGAATTGCAAAAACTGGTAATGAACAAAATGAGGAAAAACATTTTACAATGTTGCTTTAACGTTTTGCTACAAGGGCAAAAATCGCACTTGACATTAGTAAAACCCCCACATTAAAGGGAATCTGTCACCAGTTTGACCATTTTTTAAGTTGTTTGTTTTTTATTAGAACTTTTTTTCATCGAATCAAAATCATATCACTAATAAAACATCGATCATGCAGTCACAAAATCCAAGTACACCTTGATAATATGCAAGTGTTTGAAATTGCACACTATCAAATAGTGATAAAGAGTAGAACTTAAACATTCAATCTTTATTTTGTGTCCTGAGCATTTTATTACTTATTTGAAACCCCACTAATCCTAATTTGTGTGAAATGTGCTAAACTCTTAACTTTTTCCATCAACTCTATCCTAATCTAAATCTAGCAAACTCCCTGGATGCTAGCCCAGATTCATCTAGCCATACTGCCCAAATCTGATCAAACTTATTAATGGTCCCTCGTTTCCTATAAATACTTTTTTCCAAATTTTTTAGCTAATTAACCTTTTTTAATTTATTCCTTTCTAGTCGGACTCTTCCCATCTAACCAATGTTGGACTCTTAAGCCTGCTTTACACGTTGCAATTTCGCATACGATATCGTATGCGATTTGCAACGCCTCCATCGTATTTGTGGCACGTTCAATTTGTTGAACTTGCCGCACAAACAATTAACCCCCGTCACACGTACGTACCTTCCATACGACCTTGATGTGGGCGGCGAACGTCCACTTCCTGGAGTGGGAGGGAGTCGTTACGCGGCAGCCGGCCAATAGAAGCGGAGGGGCGGAGCTGAGCGGGACGTAAACATCCTGCCCACCTCCTTCCTCCCGCATTGTGGGCCAGGAGCCGCAGGACGTATGTAAGAGCTGTTCATCGTTCCCGGGGTGTCACACACTGCAATGTGTGCTACCCTGGGTACGATGAACAATCTGATGTGTAATTCTAGAGAAAGGTACGATGTGTATGCGATGAACGTTTTAACGTTCAATCGCACGTACCTGTCACACACTGCAATGTGCCTTACGATGCCGGATGTGCGTCACTTACGACATGACCCCGCCGACACATTGTAAGATACATTGCAGCGTGTAAAGCAGGCTTTAGTTTCCTCACGAAGTATAACATTCAGGCAACGGCTAATTTACCCATCTTGCTAATTTGAAGATCCTCCACATACTGCAATACACAAACCAAAGGAGTTTTTCAGTTTCCACCCCAAACCATTAATCAGGCCTACTACTTTATTCCAAAACCTTTCCAGTTCTGTGCAGGACCACTTCTTATGCAGTATTTTTGCTCCATCCACACCGAGGACACTTTGCATCCCCTCTTGCCCCAGTCTTATACAAGGATTCTGGTGTCCTGTACACACTGTGAATTGGGTATAATTGGGAAAGTCTCTGTGCCTCACTAAGAGCAGAGGGATTCTTTCCAAAATTTCCACCCACTGCCTGTTCTCTATTGGGCCAATCTTAGCCTCCCATTTCTCTTTGCTGCTCTGATCATCATGTTTCAAAATCAATGACCAGATTTGTACAATAGTGATATTACCCCCAGACGACCCCACTGACATCGCAATCAACTGCACTACCCTATTTGACTCTATGGCAACTGGATTTTCCCTTGTGACCTCTACAAAAATCCATGTCTCAGCTGAAAGTATTTATAGAAGTCTCTGGAATCAAGACCATAAATGTTCTTGTAGTTGCAGGAAAGACATAAATGTATTATCTAAAATTAGTTGCCCATGTCTCCAGAGTCTTTATTTTTTCTCTCCACCTATCAAAGTCAGCCTCCCCAAATTCTCCAACCATGGGGATTCCCATATAGATGTATATTGTGAGCAACCCTTTCTTTACTGTAGGTCTCTAATCATCCACCATATTCTGTGCATCAAGGAAAAAGTGAGGAATCTTGAAGGTGACATTTAAATGTATTACCTTCTAATGCCACATAATGATGAACCTATTCACTGCTTTCTGTAGAAGGTATTTCAGAGTGTGCATCCTCCCTCTCCAGTCCTCTAAAGGATTAAGCTTGCAGTGGCAGAAAATATTCTTTATTATAGCGCCATTTATTCCATGGCGCGTTTCATGTGAAAGGGGTATACATGGTAGGGACAAGTGCAACAATCGTTAACAAAACAAGGCACAGACAGGTACAGGAGGACAGAGGATACAGTAGGTGAGGTGGAAAAATCTTGGATGCGATGGTGGGAAGCGGAGATGAGAGGGGAGTAGAGGAGAATTTGCGAGGATCGAAGGTTACTTGTGGGTAAGTACCGGGAGACTAGGTCACAGTTGTAGGGAGGAGACAGGTTGTGGATGGCTTTGTAGGTCATGGTTAGGGTTTTGAACTTGAGTTGTTGAGCAATGGGAAGCCAGTGAAGGGATTGGCAGAGAGGAGAGGTCTGGTAGTAGCGGGGGGGACACGTGGATTAGTCGTGCAGCATAATTTTAAAATAATTGTAGGTATGCGAGACTGTTAGAAGGGAAGCCACAGAGCAGGAGGTTGCAGTAGTCCCGGCGGGAGATAAGGGCATGCACTCGGGTTTTTGCAGCTTCTCCATGAAATATTTTTGAGTTTGAGGCGGCAGGAGGTAAAGAGGGCTTGGATGTGTTGCTTGAAGGAGAGAGCAGAGTCTAGAGTTACTCCTAAGCAGCGAGCACGTAGGACTGGGGGAAGTGAGCAGCCATTGACTTTGATGGATAGGTCAAGTGGAGTGGTAGAGTGAGGAGGAGGAAAGATAATGAATTCTGTTTTTATCCATGTTCAGTTTTAGAAATTGAGCAGAGAAAAAAAAATGCTATAGCAGACACACACTGGAATTCTGGTTAGTAGGTAGGTGATGTCAGGTCCAGAGAGGTAGACCTGCGTATCAGTGTAGAGGTGATACTGAAAGCCGTGTGACTGAGCAGTCCCAGTTCAAAGGTGTAGATGGAGAACAGCAGGGGTCCTAAAACTGAACCTTGAGGGACACTGACGGATAAGGGGGCGAGATGAGGAATTCGTGTGAGAGTGGGAGACGCTGAAAGTTCCGTCGGTTTAAATTGCATTTTTCACAGTCCAAAGAATTGCTGGACACTTTAATCTCCAGATATTTAAACAGACACCTCCTGCAATCAAGTTATGAAAGAGGAACTTCCCCATCTAATAGTCAGCCCTGAGTACTCTTCAAAAGACTGAATCCCCTCAATGGTACTTTGATCTTTTTAAACTGTTGACACGGGCATACAGATAATAGGATACTGACAATAGTCTTACCTTTTTATGCCTCATAGCAGATGCCTTGTTGTTGAAATGATATTTTATCACTTTATGGTAATGGGTTCTTCCAGGCTATGGCGTGTATGATGCCTGGAAGATAGCATTGTTTTCGTCTGCCTGTTACTTGTAGTTGCTGCTCTAAAGTCCTGCACTTGCGCACCAAAAGTTAGAAAGAAGCTAAATAGAGATTAAAACAGGACAGTTATACTTAGTCTCCCACGTGGCTGTCACATTGCTTCCAAGTGCACTAATTAATACTTATGCATATTCACTGCTTCCCTCGCCCAGCCTCTGGTTGCAGTCAGAATCCCGGCGTATTTGATTTGTTGTGGAGTGTAAAGATAAATAATATGAAAAAATGATGTACTGTCCCCCCATATATTGATACCCAGCACAGATAAAGCATACGGCTACAAGCTGCAGCCCCCAGCAATGCACGTTAAAATGTTTTAAAACCGGCATGCGTCCCCCGCCCCTCCTTCCCACTTTTGATACCCAGCCAAGATAAAGTGGACAACTGAGGGCTGGTATTCTCAGGCTGGGGAGGCCCATAGTAGTTGGGCCCCCCTTGCCCAAAAATGGCACACAGAAGCCGCCCCGAAAAATGTTGCATCCACTAGATACGACAATTCCGGCCCTTTACCCAACTCATCCCGATTGCCCTGCTGTGGGGTATTACCTGTATGCTATGAAGCATACAGGTAAAACTGTTGCCAGCATCCTATTATCTGTATGCCCATATTAACAGTTTAAAAAGTTAAAAGGGGGACAAATTCCCTTTTTAATATACCTATTGAAACCCTTTTTAAATATTGCGAGTTGTCTTAGAGTTTGAGCAGTTTTTGAATCTTCTTGCTTCTTAATCACAGGCTATAGAAAATCAGGGTGATCTTATAAAGGCACGAGACGATCTCCAGCAACAGGTACAGCGGGTAGAAGAGCTGACATGTAAAATCGCATCTTTAGAACAAAAGGTATGGGGTTTGAATCAATGCTACATTTTATGTCCATATTCCACAGATCTAGCATCTTTATAAGTCCTTTTCTTCCCTTTCCTTTACCAGTCGTCTTCAGTCGAGAACCAATTGCAAGAAACTGTTTTGCTTTTGAATGAAGCCAGTAGTGAGCGAGAGATTATTGAGCTGTCAAAGCAGAAACTGATATTAGAACTGGAAAATCTACACAAAGAAATGGAGACCAAACATCTGGCTGTGGACGAGGCTGAAAAAGAAAGATCTGAAGCCGAACAAAAGATACTTGACCTCACTGTGCAACTGCAAACTACGTCCGAGGAGAGGAACCAAATGCAGCGGACAAATGAAGAATTGCAAAAACTGGTAATGAACAAAATGATTAACTTTTTACAATGTTGCTTTAACCCTTTTGCTACAAGGACAAAAATCACACTTTTGACATTAATAAAAAATAATTATTGTAGACTAAAATCAACTTATACCCCCCACATTAAAGGGAATCTGTCACCAGTTTGACCATTTTTAAGTTATTTGTTTTTTTGGGGGGGGTTTTATTAGAACTTTTTTCAACAAATCAAAATCATATCAAATAAAATCTCGATCATGCAGTCCAAAAATCCAAGTACACCTTGAAAATATGCAAGTGTTTGAAATTACACACTATAAAATAGCGGATAAAGAGTAGAATTTAAACATTCAATCTTTATTTCGTGTCCCGAGCATCCTATTACTTATTTGAAACCCCACTAATCCTAATTTGCGTAAAATGTTCTAAACTCTAACTTTGTATCAAATCTATCCTAATTTAAATCTAGCCAACTCCCTGGATGCTAGCCCAGATTCATCTAGCCATACTGACCAAATCTAATCAAACTTTTATTAATGGTCCCTCTTTTGCTATAAATACTTTTTTCAAAGTTTTTGAACAAATTAAACTTTCTCTATCGTTTCATTGGGGGACACAGGACCATGGGTTATGCTGCTGTCACTAGGAGGCTGACACTAAGTAGACATGAAAAGTTAGCTCCTCCCTAGCAGTATACACCCCGAGCCGGAGGCGGGCTCAGATCAGTTTTTAGCTTAGTGTCGTAGGAGGCTGATGTGGGCCGTCTCGGCCCCCTCAGCCACTTGCTTTTTTGCGTTTTTTTCTCTTATTTCGGCGCCGCTCAGCGCTCTCATACCTGTCCTTTTTTCTCTATGCAGGTTTTTTCGTCACTCTTACTCCGCAGCCCTGTCGGTACCACTCCCCAGGGTCGCAGGGGTTTGAGATCTTGGGCCCTCTCCCCCGTCCGCCCCCGCTGGTACCACTCCCGGGGGTGTTCGTGTGGGCAGGTTTGTCGTGGGCACCCCTGATTCGCCCGGAGGTATCACCCCAATGGGCCTACAGGGGCATTCAGCAGGGATGGATTATTGGCAGCGCGCTGTGTTTTGACGGGCCCTCACCGCTGCTCTCTGCTGCTGGGGGCTCCTTCCCCCATCATGACGTCCACTTCCCTGCCTTGTACACGCTCTCTCCCGGAGTCTGCCGTCTCCCAGGGCGAGGGCACTGTTCACAGGCAGGGGCTGGGTGCCCTGCCTGCACCGCTTCCACCTCCGCCGCCGAGTCAGGTAGGACAGTTCCCTCTCCCTGCCCTCCTCCTCGGCCGGCCCCTAACTTTAGTCCCCGGTCTCGGCCTAGCCGCGCTTGCACCTTAGCCACGCCCCCCGCCGCAGCGCTGTGACCGCCGCTTGTCTGGCCCAGCCTCCCCCCACCCTGCAGCCCCCTAGCTGATGGTGGAGGCGGTTACTTTCGGTTTCTTCGCGCCGAATCGACGCTCCTCCCCCAGCCTGCTCCAGCGTCCCCTCGCCATATTGCTGTTTCTCTGAAGCTGCAGCGCCGGCGTTTCCATATTGCACCGCATCTCTGGTAGCTCCATCCTCCAGGATCCCTCTGCTGGACTGGTGGGCGGCACACAGGACCGGGGTAAGCTCTGCTCCTCAGGAGTAGCCCTCACTAGGCAGCGTTTTTTCCCTTAATTTAGGGACGAGTTAACCCTCTCCTGTCTCCTTCCTAGCAGCACCAGGGAGAGTTTATCCTTTTCACCATGCCTAATACTAAGTCCACCCGTCCCAAGCAGGCCCCCTTTGCCTTATTCTTCGCATGCTCCTCCTGCAAAACCAAGTTTTCCCAAGGCCAGGACGCGCCACTATGCTCCGTCTGTTCTGATAACGCGCAGCACCTGCAGGACCCCTCGGCCGACGCTACTGAGACCGCAGCGCCAGATGCTACAGGCCCCTGCGTCCCGCCCTCCCCCGCATGGCTAGCGTCACTGTCCCAGTCCGTAGAGTCCCTCTCTGAGGCTTCTCGGACCATCGCGCAAGCCCTGCGCCTGCTGCCGTCGCTTACTCAGACACCCGCAGACCCGACGCTACCGCCGCCGGAGCAAGTAAGCCCCGTTGCAGGGACCTCTTCGGCTGCGCAGAAGCGTACCCGTAAGGTCTCGTCTTCAGACTCTTCGCAGGTTTCACCTTCACCACCAGGTCCGTCCCATCATTCCTCCCGGGAACCTTCTGACTGCTCCGATGATGAGGACGATGCAGCACCCCTGCTGGACACTGAGCAGGTGGCTGATATTCGGCGTATGGTGAATAGCCTGGTGGAGGCAGTGAACCAGACCCTAAAGGTACAAGTGGACCCTGTCTCCTCTCAGAGCACCCAGGTCTCGTTTAAGCGGATGAAGCGGCCCCAGAGCACTTTCAGCGGACATCCGGAATTTGCCGACTTGCTGCGCACCCACAGACAGCAGCCAGACAAGGTATTTACCAGCAGCAGGTACATTAATCTACACTATCCTTTTCCAGAAGATCTTAAAAAGGACTGGGCGGGCTCTCCTGTGGTCGACCCCCCAATCTCCCGCCTATCCTCTCACACAGTCCTTCCACTCACTGACGGTACGTCCCTCAGAGATCCCACGGACCGTACTATTGACAGGTTGGCCCGTTCCGCCTTCGAGGCGGCGGGCACTTCCCTCTCTCCAGCCTTTGCCTCGGTTTGGGTCGCGAAGGCACTGATGTCCTGGGCGGACACGCTACGCTGCGGACTCCGAGAAGTTTCTGCCAATCCGGATCTGGTCCTCATCTCCTCGCAGATTACCCTCGCGGGTGAGTACCTGCTCAACGCAGCCCTGGCATCTGCCAATTGCGCGGCCCAGGCCGCCAGCAACAACGTGGCCATCCGCCGAGCACTCTGGCTCCGTTCCTGGAACGCGGACGCGGCCTCTAAGAAGTCGCTGACTTCTCTGCCTTTCCTAGGGGAACGTCTTTTTGGAGAGAGACTGGACAAGTTGATCTCCGATGCAACGGGGGGAAAGAGTACATCTCTCCCCCAATTGCGCCCCAAGCGCATCCTAAATCGGCGCCCCGCCGCTCGTTTTCGCCCCTTTCGCAGTTTCAATTCCCCTCCCCAAGCCCGAAAAAGCCGCTCTCCCCCGAGAGACAGGCGGACCCCGTCATTCAAGACCAATCCAAGCTGGCGTTCACGCCCCCGCCAGCCCACGAAGTCTTCTTCTGCTTTCCGCCGACGCTCCTCCAAGTGACTCGCGGTCTGCGCGCTCCAGCGCCGGACTAGTGGGAGGACGTCTGTTGCGCTTCCAGCATGTGTGGATCCCCCTGACCGCGGATGCCTGGGTCAGGGAGATCATCACATCGGGCTACAAAATCGAATTCGACTCAAGGCCGCCAAATCGTTTTTTCCTCTCCCGTCCTCCCGAAGCTCCCGCACGAGCGCGTGCGTTTTTTCACGCCATAGACTCCCTCCTCCAAGCCGGAGTCGTGGTGCCAGTTCCCCCCGCAGAACGTTTCAGAGGGTTCTATTCCAACATTTTCGTGGTCCCCAAGAAAGACGGGTCCGCCCGCCCCGTCCTCGACCTAAAGCTGCTAAACAGGTCGGTGAGGTCGCGGCCGTTTCGAATGGAGTCACTCCGCTCCGTGATCGCGTCCATGGAGATCGGCGAGTTCCTGGCATCGCTGGATATTCGGGACGCCTATCTTCACATACCTATAGCCACCTCTCACCAACAGTTCCTCCGCTTCGCGATAGCGGAGGATCACTTCCAGTTCACGGCTCTTCCTTTCGGCCTCGCATCCGCTCCCAGAGTCTTCACGAAGATCATGGCGGCGGCCATGTCCGTCCTCCATTCCAGGGGTGTCATGGTCATCCCGTACTTGGACGATATGCTCATCAAAGGCTCGTCGTTCAAGGATTGTCGTCTGGGGGTTCAGGTCACGATCGACACCCTCTCCCGGTTAGGGTGGCTGATCAACCGAAAGAAGTCCTCTCTGACCCCGGGCCGGCGGATCACCTTTTTAGGCATGGTATTCGATACCACCCAAGGTCGGGTCTTCCTCACACAGGAGAAGATTTCCTCTCTGCAACAAGGCATCCGCGTTCTCCAGCGCCAGCGCCAAGTTTCCATCAGGTTCGGCATGCGAGTCCTCGGGCGGATGGTAGCGGCAATGGAAGCCGTTCCCTTTGCGCAGTTCCACCTCCGGCCCCTCCAGCTGGCCTTGCTGAAGGAATGGGACAGATCTCCCTTTTCCCTGGACCGCAGGATCCTTCTTTCGCCAGAGACCCGCCACTCACTCAGCTGGTGGAGCAATCAACGCAATCTCACGTCAGGAAGGTCATTCCTTCCGCTCCAATGGAAAATAGTGACCACCGATGCCAGTCTCCAGGGCTGGGGAGCCGTGTTCCGCCATCACACGGCTCAGGGCCGTTGGACGCCGCGGGAGAGCTCTCTCCCGATCAACATTCTGGAGATAAGGGCCATTCGGCTAGCCTTGCAGCAGTTTCGGCACCTAGTTCAGGGTTGCCCGGTCAGGATCCAGTCGGACAATGCGACGGCGGTGGCGTACATCAACCACCAAGGAGGCACAAGAAGTGCCGGGGCGATGCGAGAAGTCAGGAAGATTTTGCATTGGGCAGAGCGTCATCACTCTCTGATCTCAGCGGTCCACATCCCGGGCGTGGACAATTGGGCGGCGGACTTCCTCAGCAGGGAAGGCCTCGCGTCCGGCGAATGGTCTCTCAATCAGGAAGTCTTCAACCAGATCTGCGGCAGATGGGGCGTGCCAGATGTGGACCTAATGGCCTCCAGGTTCAACCGTCAGGTTCCGCAATTCGTAGCGCGGTGCCGCGACAGCTTGGCTTTAGGAGTCGACGCACTCACCCTTCCATGGGGCCAGTTCAGTCTCCCGTACATCTTCCCTCCACTTCCTCTAATCCCGAGGGTCCTCAAGAAGATCAAGGCGGAAGGAATACCAGTAATCCTGGTGGCTCCGGACTGGCCCAGGCGAGCATGGTTCGCAGAACTCACTCAGCTCCTCGCAGACACTCCTTGGCGCCTTCCAGACCGTCACGATCTTCTTCAGCAGGGACCCCTTTTCCATCAGAATTCAAGGGTTCTAAGTTTGACGGCCTGGCCATTGAATCCTGGGTTCTAGCTCAGGCTGGTTTCGCTCCAAGAGTGATACAAACAATGATTAAGGCCAGGAAGCCTTCTTCTTCAAAGATTTATTACCGCACGTGGAAAGTTTTCTTCAGGTGGTGCGAAGAGAACAACGTTTCTTCTCCCCTCGCCTTCTCTCTTCCTTCACTATTGGCATTCTTACAGTCAGGCCTAGATACGGGTCTCTCGCTAGCCACACTGAAAGGCCAGATTTCGGCCTTGGCAATTCTTTTTCAGAAGCCACTGGCCTCTCGCCCGCAGGTTAAGACCTTCATCCAAGGAGTTGCCCACCTAGCCCCGCCTTATCGTCGCCCTCTAGATCCGTGGGACCTTAATCTAGTCCTAGGGTCCCTTCAGGGTCCTCCTTTCGAGCCTCTGCGAGATTCTTCCCTTTCTCACCTGTCTTGGAAGGTAGTGTTCCTCGTTGCCGTCACTTCTATTCGAAGGACGTCGGAACTGGCAGCTCTTTCTTGTCGTGCACCCTTTCTGGTTTTTCACCAAGATAAAGTGGTTCTCCGGCCAGATCCCTCCTTCCTTCCGAAGGTGGTCTCCCCGTTTCATCTAAACGAAGAAATTGTCCTTCCGTCCTTTTGTCCTGGACCCTCCCACAGCTTGGAGAGGTCCCTGCACACCCTGGACCTAGTGCGCGCCCTTAGAATCTACATCTCCAGGACCGCGCCGTTCCGTAAGTCGGATGGTCTGTTTGTCCTTCCTTCGGGCCCCAAGAGGGGCGAGGCGGCATCCAAGGCCACAATTGCCAGATGGATCCGTTCCGCCATATCTGAGGCCTATCGGATTCGGGACAAGTCTCCGCCTCGGGGGGTAAGGGCTCACTCTACCCGAGCGGTGGGAGCCTCTTGGGCGATTAGGCATCAGGCGTCGGCCGATCAGGTCTGCAAGGCCGCCACCTGGTCTAGTCTGCACACCTTTACCAGATTCTACTAAGTTCACACTCAAGCATCGGCAGATGCGGCTTTTGGGAGAAAGGTTTTGCAGGCGGCAGTTGCGCACCTGTAATAGGGTGACAACATTCAGTCGTAGTGTAGGCCCGCCGGGGGAGGTCGTTGTTTTTTCTTCCCTGCGGCGGTGCTTCGGTATTCCCACCCAGGGACTGCTTTTGGACGTCCCATGGTCCTGTGTCCCCCAATGAAACGATAGAGAAAGAAGGATTTTTGTGTACTCACCGTAAAATCTCTTTCTCTGAGTCTTCATTGGGGGACACAGCACCCACCCTGCTTGGTTTTTTTGTTGTTTTCATTGCATTTGCCTGCCATTTTCAGGGTCTTATGTTCATAGACCACCTGTTCGCACGGCTGCATTAATTTAGTTATAACTTAGTTTTATGTATGGTGATTCGGGTACTCCTCCTACTGCTTCTGCACAAACTGATCTGAGCCCGCCTCCGGCTCGGGGTGTATACTGCTAGGGAGGAGCTAACTTTTCATGTCTACTTAGTGTCAGCCTCCTAGTGACAGCAGCATAACCCATGGTCCTGTGTCCCCCAATGAAGACTCAGAGAAAGAGATTTTACGGTGAGTACACAAAAATCCTTCTTTTTAATTTTATTCCTTTCTAGTTGAACTCTTCCCATCTCTAACCAATGTTACACTCTTAGTTTCCTCACTAAGTATAACATTCAGGCAACGGCTAATTTACCCATCTTGCTAACTTGAAGATCCTCCACATACCGCAATACACAAACTAAAGGAGTTTTTCAGTTTCCACCCCAAACACTCGATTAATCAGGCCTACTACTTTATTCTAAAACCTTTCCAGTTCTGTGCAGGACCACATCATATGCAGTAGTTTTGCTCCTTCCACTGGCACTGTCGACCAGTTTTTAATGAAAATAAAAATAGTCCGACTACGCCACTCGCGGTTTGCAACCAGGGATGGTATGGCCGCCGCTGGGGATGATGGACTGGGGCAGCGTGGATGGTGGAGCCCTCCGCGAGCAGGGTTTTTCCCCAGGGGTAGGTGAAGGGTTAACATGGAGGCACGCGGCAATAAGTCAGTCCAGACAGGGAGTGCAGTTTGATTTTCTTTACTGGATCCGTGCCCAGGGGACGTGCTGGATCCCAGGTGCGCCCGTGTCCTTTATAGCTATGCCAGCCAACCTGGTGCCACTCTCCCACCGATTTTACTCTGATGTATTTGTCAATCCTCCCTGGCGTGGAGCACTTGGAGGTCTTTCTGGTGTCTGGGTCCTGCCGCAGGCAGCTTGGTCTATTTAACGGAATTTCTCCCGATCCCCTCTTTGCTGCTGATGCCTCGGACGTTAGTGGTAGCAGATGAGTCCTGGAAACCCACCCGCCTTGCAGACTTAACAGATGGCTTGAAGTCCTGGTCTGTTCTGGGATCTGCACAGTGTGCGTGCAAAGTACTGTGAGCCCTGGATGTCCACCCCACAGGATCCCTCTATCCTTGGAGCTTGCTCTCTCGCTCTCCAGCTAATTTTCTCCTGAGTGGCTGTTCTTACTACTCAGGTCTTTGCAGAGTCTTTGCTACTTTCAATGTGTCTCAAGAGTCTGTTCTCTGTCTTGACACCTTTCCTTTTACTGCCGCTCGCTTCACATTCCTCTACTCAATCCTTCCTCTTTCACTTCCTTTCTCTGACTCCCTAACCACACTTCCCAGGTCACTCTCTCCTCCCCCCAGGACTGGTCCCTCCTTTCCAATTTGGCTGCCTGTTAGCTCACAGTGCCCAGCCCTGTCACCGGGCTCTAAGGAAGGGGGGGTCACCCACCCCGGTTATAAGTGTATATTTTGTGTGTACTGACTGGCACAGTCATGTAGGACCCGAGCTGTTGCTTTGCTGTTACCTTATTTTGTGGCACCTGGTTACCACAGGGGCGTCACATTGCATTCATCAGATACAACAATTCTGCCACTTTACCGGCCTTGTCCCAATTGCCCTGCTGCGGGGTATTACCTGTATGCTGTGGGGCAGATTCGCTGTAATATATTTTCTGAAACTTCTTTTTTTTTTTTTTTTTTTAAATACTGCGAATTGTCTTACAGAATTTGTGAGTAGTTTCTCAATAGTCTTGCTGCTTCTTCATTACAGGCTACAGAAAATCAGGATGATCTTAGAAAAGCACAAGACGCTGTCCAGCAGCAGGTACAGCGGGTAGAAGAGCTGACATGTAAAATCGCATCTTTAGAACAAAAGGTATTGGGTTTGAATCAATGTTACATTTTATGTCCATATTCCACATGTCCATATACAACATCATTTGTAAGTCCTTTCCCCTTCCCCCTCTTCTCTACCAGTCGTCTTCAGTCGAGAACCAATTGCAAGAAACTGTTTTGCTTTTGAAGGAAGCCAGTAGTGAGCGAGAGACTATTGAGCTGTCAAAACAGAAACTGATATTAGATCTGGAAAATCTGCACAAAGAAATGGAGACCAAACACCTGGCTGTGGACGAGTCTGAAAAAGAGAGATGTGAAACCGAACAAAAGATACTTGACCTGACTGTGCAACTGCAAACTACGTCCGAGGAGAGGAACCAAATGCAGCAGACAAATAAAGAATTGCAAAAACTGGTAATGAACAAAATGAAGAGTGTGTTAAGGAGAAATTCCATAGTTTTCGGGAAATCTCCTTCTTAACAGGGAATGTCTGCTGTAATTTCGATTGAAAGTCACTGAGAGCCGGCAGAGAAATTCACACCACACAATATAGTTGGTATCAATTCCTTTCTCAGTAAGAGCAGGTGCACATGTGACGTGCTTTGTTTTTACAAGCCTTTTTTATGGCACAGTAATCGGGTAATCTTAGTAAAATTGCTAAGTATGCCGTTGGCTATATTAAAAGCATATGCAGAAAACCTGTGATGTTTATCCATTTTTTGAGACTTCCCCTCCATTCCTGTGTTCCAACTCCATAACTTGCAAAGTCTTTATCACATACCAGATACAGCCGGCCATTGTTATCAATATTTTCATTCTGTTCCCGTGTTTCACGATGTCAGTTGCTGACCTTGGTAATGACATGCTTACATGCTCTTGTTACTCATATAGAAAAATAAGCTTAGTTATAGAAAAAGCACATAGAAAAATATATATTTTATTCTCACAGTAAAAAATATATTGTATTCTCACAAGAGAACTTTTTCAATATTGCTTTAACCCTTTAACTACAAGGACAAATTTCACACTTTTGACATTAATTTAAAAAAAAGCCTTTAATTATAGAATAAATTCATATTATACCCCTGCATTAATATATCTGCCGTTTAATTTCACTTTTTCACTATTTAGTCTACAGAAATCCAAGATGAGCTTCAAAAGACCAAAGAAGAACTTCAGCAGCAGAAGCAGAGCGTGGAAAAACTAACAAATGAGATTTCATTCCTTCACGAGAAGGTATTCATTCACCACTGTACATGGCTGAATATCTGCCTCATTTCTAGGGATGTGCAAACTCCTTTTTATGTTCCAATCTCCACAGTCGTCTTCACTAGAATGTGAATTAATGGAAAAGACTCAAATCCTGGAGAAAGTTGCTGAAGATGAACGTGTTTTTGACCAGTCTAAACAAAATCTGACTGCTGAATTGGAGCAGGTTATGGAGGCCTTAAAGAGCAAGGACTTTGAGTTGAAAGAAGCTGAGAAAAGAAAAGCAGCATCTTCTCAGAAAATAATTGAACTCTCCACAGAAATGGAAAATATTACACAAGAAAAGGATTACCTGCAGAATTCCAGACAAAAACTGGAAGAGGAGGTAAGTTTTTATAGCACGGCGCAATTTGGTTAGAATGGGGTTGGAAATAACTTCCTTCACGTAGGTTGTCCTGTTCTACGTCTTGCCCTAGAGGATTGCATGATGTCAACCTCCCTGTTTGCTTAAGTATTGAATGAAGAACTGCTCCAGATTTCAGTGCTAGGAAGCACAGAGGTAACCATGGGGTCCTTCTTATTCAGGACCATACCCTCAAAGTTTGAGTTGTGCAAGGATATCTTAGAAGACCTGCTTTGGTTGACCAGTGTCTCTTCTAAATGGGGCAACGTCCTCTTTAAATGTTGTGGGATTTCCTTGGTTCTTTCATTCAGTATCCAAAAATGTACAATTTCTAGATTTTTTTTTTTTTTTTTTTTTTTTCTGTAATCCCATTTATTTTTCTTGCCTTGTTTAAACATCAGGCTGTGAAATTAACAGATGAAATGCAGCAGCTAAGACATGAGCGTGACCTCTTAACCAATGAACAAGTTAGGAAGAATAATCAATTAAAAGAACTGGAAACTGAGCTCCAACAGATACAAGAGAAAATGCGTCTCAGTGAGTCCTCCACCAAACAAATGGAGACCGAGAACGTTGCACTACTGAAGCAGCTGCAGCAGTGTGAGCTGGATGTGGCTTCCCTTCGCCAAGAACAGGAGCAGTTCCAGCAGCTGCTCCAGAGAGCACGAAGTGAGAAGGAAATTATATATGACAGCTTGCAAGATCAAGAAAAAGCAGTACGTATACCAGATATCAAAGTTGCTACCTCAGTAGTAAAATTAAATATCTACCATTACTGGCATAGATCTACAATTTATTTTTTTTTCACTTATGTATATGAGTAAAATTAATTTGGTTGCCCATGAAAATTAGTGAATCTACTAGAAAATAACGTTTCACAATGTTATTAAAGTTTTACACATTTGAAAAGTTGAAACTTAAATGCAGCTTTGTTTTTAAAGAAAAATGTTTAAAAAAAAAAAATATTGCTGGATTGAGGTGTTTTCTTAAGTGTTCATGCTTACAGAGGCTCTTTCACCACTTTGAGCATATTAAACTGGCAATATCATAGAACACTGGCTGGAGAGATGAGTAAAACGTATGTTTCTTTGTCGCTCCATTGGGAGACCCAGACAATTGGGTGTATAGCTTCTGCCTCCGGAGGCCACACAAAGTATTACACTTTAAAAAGTGTAACCCCTCCCCTCTGCCTATACATCCTCCCGTGCATCACGGGCTCCTCAGTTTTATGCTTTGTGTAGAAGGAGGCACACATTCACTCAAGCTCCCATTTTAGTCAGCAGCAGCTGCTGATTGTATCGGATGGAAGAAAAGAGGGCCCCAACAGGGCCCCCGGCATGCTCCCTTCTCACCCCACTAAGTCGGCGGTGCTGTTAAGGTTGAGGTACCCATTGCGGGTACAAAGGCTGGAGCCACATGCCGTTTTTCCTTCCCCATCCCTTAGAGGCTCTGGGAGAAGTGGGATCCTAACCGGTCACCATTCACTGGGACCGGGCTCCCTCCGCAGCCCCTGGGGGAATCTGACGGACAGGAGACTGGGTATCATCAGGGACAGGCCCTGCATCTAAAAGGTACTCGGTGTCCCCTTGGGGACGGTGCATGGAGCGCCTGTGTTACAGACGCTGCAGCGGCTGCTGTTTTTTTGTGACGACCGGGACTACCGCGCCGACCGCGCCTGTTTGCCGGCCGCGCTATTAAATTTAGTCCCCGGCTTCTGCGGCCTAGTACCATAACTCCCGCCCCCGGGTCTGCCAGTCAGGGGTAAGGGCGGGACGGTCGACTGGACGTCGGCAGTGAGGGCTGGAGAATACTTAGGTGTTCTCCTCCCCCCTCACTGAGCACCGTGGGGCACCAGATTCCCGCACTTTATTAGTCACGCCCACGGCCCCCTCCTCCCCTGAGAGCTCTGGCAGCCATTTTTAGAATCACTTCTGCCGGTGGAGGATTTCAGAACGAGCTCTGCAGCTCTGGGAGGCCCAGGCAGGGAATCTGGTGGACACACAACCGCTTTGGGTGGTCAGTAAGCCACACCGGTTATCCGGTGCTGGCCCCCCTTGGGTGCCGAAGTGTGTGTGTGTGTGTATAGATAGAGATAGAGATAGAGATACATATACATATGTGTGTGTATATATATTTGTATACATTTTCTCTGCTCGGCCGCATTGTTTTGCTTTTGGCTATATACCCTCAGTGATCACTCTCAGAGGAGACTACAGCATGTCGTCCGCAAAGAGCAAGGGTGCCAAGGCACAGGCTTATTTTGCAACCTGTACCTCTTGTGCGGCTATGTTACCTGCAGGTTCCACCTACCCTCACTGTGTGCAATGCTCGGCCCCTGTGGCACTCACTCAGCCGGAGCCTCGGGCACTGGTGGGACCCCCGGCTCAGGTAGAACTGCCGGCTTCCACTGTCCAGGTGGCAGGGACAGAGTTTGCAGTTTTGGCTGAGAAACTCTGAGTCGCTTTCACAATCCATGGCTCAGTCTATGGACAGATGGTCTGCTAAGATACTAGAAGCCTTGCAGTCCAGATCGGTTACACAGGCCCCGGGCACTGTGAGTTCATCGCCCCCAGGCCCCTCTCGGTCGGCGCAGCAGAGTGCTCCTGGGGTGACACCTAGGTCCCACGGGGAGGACTCCGACACGGACCGCAGTCCCAGACCGGCTAAGCGGGCTCGCTGGGAACCTTCCCCGACTTCATCACGCTGTTCGGGGTCTCAGCATGAGGACTCTCTGGAGGATGAAGCGGAGGTCGCAGCTCAGGGCTCTGATCCTGACGTTGCTCTCAATCTTGATACACCTGACGGGGACGCCATAGTAAATGACCTTATAGCGTCCATCAACCAGGTGCTAGATCTTTCTCCCCAACTCCACCTATAGAGGAGTCGGCTTCGCAGCAGGAGAAACACCAGTTTAGGTTTCCCAAACGTACACGGAGTGCGTTTTTCGATCACTCTAACTTCAGAGATGCTGTCCAGAAGCACAGAGCATTTCCGGACAAGCGCTTTACTAAGCGCCTTAATGACACACGTTACCCCTTCCCCCCTGACGTAGTTAAGGGTTGGGCTCAGTGTCCCAAGGTGGATCCTCCAGTCTCTAGACTGGCGGCTAGATCCGTAGTATCAGTGGCAGATGGTTCATCACTCAAGGATGCCACTGACAGGCAAATAGAGTTCCTGATGAAATCCATCTATGAAGCCATAGGCGCGTCTTTTGCTCCGGCCTTTGCAGCCGTGTGGGCACTCCAAGCTATCTCAGCTTGTCTGTCTGAGATTAATGCAGTCACACGTACCTCTGCTCCGCAAGTTGTGTCTTTGACTTCTCAGGCGTCGGCCTTTTCGTCCTACGCCATGAACGCCGTCCTGGACTCAGCGAGCCGTACAGCGGTAGCGTCCGCCAATTCGGTGGCAGTCCGCAGGGCCATGTGGCTACGCGAATGGAAGGCAGACTCTGCTTCCAAGAAATTCTTAACCGGTTTGCCATTTTCTGGCGACCGTTTGTTTGGCGAGCAATTGGATGAAATTATTAAACAATCCAAGGGAAAGGACTCGTCCTTACCCCAGTCCAAACCAAACAGACCTCAGCAACGAAAAATTCAATCGAGGTTTCGGTCCTTTCGGCCCTCAGCCAGGTCCCAATCCTCCACGTCCAACAGGTCAGAGAAGGGCCAGAGGAACTCTTCTGCATGGCGGTCTAAGTCACGTCCTCCAAAGACCGCCGGAGGAACCGCCTCCAAGGCGGCCTCCTCATGACTTTCGGACTCCCCAAACCGCATCCTCGGTCGGTGGCAGGCTCTCCCGCTTTTGCGACGCCTGGTGGCCACATGTCCAAGACCGATGGGTGAGAGACATTCTGTCTCACGGTTACAGGATAGAGCTCAGCTCTCGTCCTCCGACTCGTTTCTTCAGAACATCTCCGCCCCCCGAGCGAGCCGATGCACTTTTTCAGGCGGTGAACACTCTGAAGGCAGAAGGAGTTGTGATCCCCGTTCCCATTCAAGAACGTGGTCGCGGTTTTTACTCCAACTTGTTCGTGGTGCCAAAAAAGGACGGATCATTCCGACCCGTTCTGGACCTCAAACTGCTCAACAGACACGTGAGAACCAGACTGTTCCGGATGGAATCTCTCCGCTCTGTCATCGCCTCGATGTCCCAAGGAGACTTCCTAGCATCAATCGACATCAGGGATGCTTATCTCCATGTTCCGATTGCACCAGAGCATCAACGCCTCCTGCGTTTCGCCATCGGGGACGAACACCTTCAGTTTGTGGCACTGCCTTTCGGCCTGGCGACAGCCCCACGGGTCTTCACCAAGGTCATGGCATCCGTGGTGGCGGTCCTACACTCTCAGGGCCACTCGGTGATCCCTTACTTAGACGATCTCCTAGTCAAGGCACCCTCCCGGGTGGCATGTCAACACAGCCTGACCATTGCTCTGGAGACTCTCCAGAGGTTCGGGTGGATCATCAATTTCCCAAAGTCAAAATTGACACCGACCCAATCACTGACTTACCTCGGGATGGAGTTTCATACTCTCTCAGCGATAGTGAAGCTTCCGCTGGACAAACAGCGTTCGCTGCAGACAGGGGTGCACTCTCTCCTTCGGGCCCAGTCACACCCCTTGAGGCGCCTCATGCACTTCCTAGGGAAGATGGTGGCAGCAATGGAGGCAGTTCCCTTTGCGCAGTTTCATCTGCGTCCACTTCAATGGGACATTCTCCGCAAATGGGACAGGAGGTCGACGTCCCTAGACAGGAACGTCTCTTTCACTGGCAGCCAAAACCTCTCTTCAGTGGTGGCTTCTTCCCACTTCTTTGTTGAAGGGAAAATCATTCCTGCCCCCATCCTGGGCTGTGGTCACGACGGACGAGAGTCTGTCAGGGTGGGGAGCGGTCTTCCTCCACCACAGGGCTCAGGGAACCTGGACTCCGACAGTCCTCCCTTCAGATCAATGTTCTGGAAATAAGGGCAGTGTATCTAGCCCTAAAGGCGTTCCATCGGTGGCTGGAGGGCAGGCAGATCCGCATACAGTCGGACAACGCCACGGCGGTCGCGTACATCAACCACCAGGGCGGCACACGCAGTCGTCAAGCCTTCCAAGAAGTGCGGCGGATTCTGCTGTGGGCGGAAGCCACAGCCTCCACCATCTCCGCAGTTCACATCCCGGGCGTAGAAAACTGGGAAGCAGACTTTCTCTGTCGCCAGGGCATGGACGCAGGGGAATGGTCTCTTCACCCGGACGTGTTTCAAGAGATCTGTTGCCGCTGGGGAACGCCGGACGTCGACCTCATGGCGTCTCGGCACAACAACAAAGTCCCGGCATTCATGGCACGGTCTCAAGATCACAGAGCTCTGGCGGCGGACGCATTAGTTCAGGATTGGTCGCAGTTTCGACTGCCTTATGTATTTTCTCCTCTGGCACTGCTGCCCAGAGTGTTACGCAAGATCAGGTCCGACTGCCGCCGCGCTATCCTCGTCGCTCCAGACTGGCCGAGGAGGTCGTGGTACCCGGATCTGTGGCACCTCACGGTGGGTCAACCGTGGGCACTCCCAGACCGACCAGACTTGCTGTCTCAAGGGCCATTTTTCCATCTGAATTCTGCGGCCCTCAACTTGACTGTGTGGCCATTGAGTCCTGGCTCCTAGCGTCCTCAGGGTTGTCTCAAGATGTCATTGCCACTATGAGACAAGCCAGGAAACCAACGTCCGCCAAGATCTATCACAGGGCTTGGAGGATCTTCTTATCCTGGTGCTCTGATCGGGGTTTTACCCCCTGGCCGTTTGCCTTACCCACTTTTCTTTCTTTCCTTCAATCCGGAATGGACAAGGGTTTGTCTCTCGGCTCTCTCAAGGGACAAGTATCGGCGCTTTCCGTGTTTTTTCAAAAGCGTCTAGCCAGGCTTCCGCAGGTCCGCACGTTCCTGCAGGGAGTCTGCCACATAGTCCCACCTTACAAGCGTCCGCTGGAACCCTGGGATCTTAACAGGGTGCTGACGGCTCTTCAGAAACCACCTTTCGAGCCGATGCGGGATGTCTCTCTATCACGCCTTTCGCAGAAGGTGGCCTTCCTAGTGGCAGTCACATCACTTTGGAGAGTGTCTGAGCTAGCAGCGCTGTCATGCAAAGCCCCCTTCCTGGTGTTTCACCAGGATAAGGTGGTTCTGCGTCCGGTCCCGGATTTTCTCCCTAAGGTGGTATCCCCTTTTCATCTCAATCAGGATATCTCCTTACCTTCCTTTTGCCCTCATCCAGTTCACCAATGTGAAAAGGATTTGCACTTGTTAGATCTCGTGAGAGCACTCCGGCTCTACATTTCTCGCACGGCACCCCTGCACCGTTCTGATGCGCTCTTTGTCCTTGCCGCTGGCCAGCGTAAGGGGTCGCAGGCTTCCAAGTCAACCTTGGCTCGGTGGATCAAGGAACCGATTCTTGAAGCCTACCGTTCTTCTGGGCTTCCGATTCCTTCAGGGCTGAAAGCCCATTCTACCAGAGTCGTGGGTGCATCCTGGGCATTGCGGCACCAGGCTACGGCTCAGCAGGTGTGTCAGGCGGCTACCTGGTCGAGTCTGCACACTTTCACGAAACACTATCAGGTGCATGCCTATGCTTCGGCAGATGCCAGCCTAGGTAGGCGAGTCCTTCAGGCGGCGGTTGCCCACCTGTAAGAGGGGGCCGTTTTTCGGCTCTTTTTATCGAGGTATTCTTTTACCCACCCAGGGACTGCTTTTGGACGTCCCAATTGTCTGGGTCTCCCAATGGAGCGACAAAGAAGGGAATTTTGTTTACTTACCGTAAATTCCTTTTCTTTGTCGCTCCATTGGGAGACCCAGACAATTGGGGTGTATAGCTATGCCTCCGGAGGCCACACAAAGTATTACACTAAAAGTGTAAAGCCCCTCCCCTTCTGCCTATACACCCCCCGTGCTCCCACGGGCTCCTCAGTTTTCATGCTTTGTGCGAAGGAGGTCAGACATCCACGCATAGCTCCACAGCTTAGTCAGCAGCAGCTGCTGACTATGTCGGATGGAAGAAAAGAGGGCCCATAACAGGGCCCCCAGCATGCTCCCTTCTCACCCCACTCTTGTCGGCGGTGTTGTTAAGGTTGAGGTATCCATTGCGGGTACGGAGGCTGGAGCCCACATGCTGTTTTCCTTCCCCATCCCCTTTAGGGCTCTGGGTGAAGTGGGATCCTAATCGGTCTCCAGGCACTGAGACCGTGCTCCATCCACAGCTCCTGGGGACTCTGCTGGATAAGGAGCCGAGTATCGTCAGGGACAAGGCCCTGCTACTTTGAGGTACTCTGTGTCCCCGTGGGGACCGCGCACAGAAACACTCCAGCATTGCTGGGTGTGTTAGTGCGCCGGGGACCGCAGCGCTGACTGCGCTTGTGCCATCACACACTGCAGCGTGGCTGGGTGTGTTAGTTTACTGGGGACTGCCGCGCTGACCGCGCGCTGCCATTTCACACTGCAGCGCGACTGGGACTGTTAGTACACCGGGGACTACCGCGCCGACCGCGCTTATACGCCGGCCGCGCTTATAACTTTAGTCCCCGGCTTTTGCGGCCTAGTCTCACTCTTTTCCCGCCCCCAGGCCTGCCAGTCAGGGGAAGGGCGGGACGCTGTACAGGACGTCAGCACTGGGGCTAGAACATGCTTTGCATACTCCACCCCCCTCACTGTGCACAGTGGGGCACCAGATTCCCGCACTTTCTAGGGCACGCCCACGGCCCCCTCCTCTCCTCAGGACGCCGGCAGCCATTCCTGTCAGCTCTTCTGACGCTGGAGAGGGGAGACAAGCTCAGGGAGACCCAGGCAGGGATTCTGGTGACCACACAACCGCTTTGAGCGGGCGGTAAGCAGCACCTGAGGTGCTGGCCCCACTAGTGCAGAAGTGTACTTAGATTATATGATTATAGGCTATACTTTACACTGTATGGTGCACGGTTGATTTTTGGCTATATACCCTCCTGGATTGCTCAGAGGAGACAACAGCATGTCGTCCACAAGAAGCAAGGGTGCCAAAGCACAGGCTTACTATGCTGCCTGCGCCGCATGTACGGCTATACTGCCGGCAGGTTCCACTGACCCTCATTGTGTGCAATGCTCGGCCCCTGTGGCACTTACTCAGCCGGAGCCTCTGCTAAGGGTGGCCCAGGGGGAACCACCTGCTAACACTGTCCAGGTGACAGGGACGGAGTTTGCAGTTTTTACTGAAAGACTTTCTGAGACTATGGCTAAGATATTAGAAGCCTTGCAGTCCAGACCGGTATCTCAGACCATGGGCACTGTGGAATCATTGCTCCCTGGTCCACCTCAATTGGAACAACAATGTCCTCCCGGGGTGTCTCATAGTTCCCAGGGTGAGGTCTCTGACACGGACCGCAGCCCCAGACCGCCTAAGCGAGCTCGCTGGGAAATTCCCTCGAGATCATCACATTGTTCAGGGTCTCAGCGGGAGGACTCTCTGTATGATGAAGCGGAGGTAGCTGGTCAGGATTCTGATCCTGAGGCCGCTCTCAACCTTGATACTCCTGATGGGGACGCCATAGTGAATGATCTTATCGCGTCCATCAATCAAATGTTGGATATTTCTCCCTCAGCTCCTCCAGTAGAGGAGTCAGCTTCTCAGCAGGAGAAATTCCGTTTCAGGTTTCCCAAGCGTACAAAGAGTATGTTTCTGGACCACTCTGACTTCAGAGAGGCAGTCCAGAAACACCGAGCTTGTCCAGATAAGCGTTTTTCCAAGCGCCTTAAGGATACACGTTATCCTTTCCCCCCTGACGTGGTCAAGGGCAGGACTCAGTGTCCCAAGGTGGATCCTTCAATCTCCAGACTGGCGGCTAGATCCATAGTTGCAGTTGAAGACGGGGCTTCACTCAAGGATGCCACTGACAGACAGATGGAGCTCTGGTTGAAATCCATCTATGAAGCTATCGGCGCGTCTTTTGCTCCAGCATTCGCAGCCGTATGGGCACTCCAAGCTATCTCAGCGGGTCAAGCGCAAATTGACGCACTCACACGTACGTCTGCGCCGCAGGTGGCGTCCATAACCTCTCAAACGTCGGCATTTGCGTCCTACGCTATTAATGCTGTCCTGGACTCTGCGAGCCGTACGGCGGTTGCAGCCGACAATTCGGTGGCAGTCCGCAGGGCCTTGTGGCTACGGGAATGGAAGGCAGATTCTGCTTCCAAAAAGTGCTTAACCAGTTTGCCATTTTCTGGCGACCGTTTGTTTGGTGAGAGATTGGATGAAATCATCAAACAATCCAAGGGAAAGGAAACATCCTTACCCCAGGCCAAACCAAACACACCCCAACAGAGGAGGGGACAGTCGAGGTTTCGGTCCTTTCGGGGTGCGGGCAGGTCCCAATTCTCCTCGTCCAAAAGGCCTCAGAAGGATCAGAGGAACTCCGATTCATGGCGGTCTAAAGGCCCCGTCACACACAGAGATAAATCTTTGGCAGATCTGTGGTTGCAGTGAAATCATGGACATATTGTTCCATTTGTACACAGCCACTAACCTGGCACTGATTGTCCACAATTTCACTGCAACCACAGATCTGCCGCAGATTTATCTGTGTGTGTGACAGGGCCTTAAGTCACGCCCTAAAAAGACCGCCGGAGGTGCCGCTACCAAGGCGGCTTCCTCATGACTTACGGCCTCCTCACACCACATCCTCGGTCGGTGGCAGGCTCTCCCGCTTTTGCGACACCTGGCTGCCACAGGTAAAAGACCGTTGGGTGAGAGACATTTTGTCTCACGGTTACAGGATAGAGTTCAGCTCTCGTCCTCCGACTCGATTCTTCAGAACATCTCCGCCTCCCGAGCGAGCCGATGCTCTTCTGCAGGCGGTGGGCACTCTGAAGGCAGAAGGAGTGGTGGTCCCGGTTCCTCTTCAGCAACAGGGTCACGGTTTTTACTCCAACCTGTTTGTGGTTCCAAAGAAGGACGGGTCTTTCCGTCCTGTTCTGGACCTAAAACTGCTCAACAAACACGTAAAGACCAGGCGGTTCCGGATGGAATCCCTCCGCTCCGTCATCGCCTCAATGTCCCAAGGAGATTTCCTTGCATCGATCGATATCAAAGATGCTTATCTCCACGTACCGATTGCTCCAGAGCATCAGCGCTTCCTGCGCTTCGCCATAGGAGACGAACACCTTCAGTTCGCGGCACTGCCGTTCGGCCTGGCGACAGCCCCAAGGGTTTTCACCAAGGTCATGGCTACAGTAGTTGCGGTCCTCCACTCTCAGGGTCACTCGGTGATACCTTACTTAGACGATCTGCTGGTCAAGGCACCCTCTCAAGAGGCATGCCAACACAGCCTCAACGTTACTCTGGAGACTCTCCAGAGTTTCGGGTGGATCATCAATTTTCCAAAGTCAACTCTGACACCGGTCCAATCACTGACATATCTTGGCATGGAGTTTCATACTCTCTCAGCGATAGTGAAGCTTCCGCTGAACAAACAGCGGTCACTGCAGACAGGGTTGCAATCTCTCCTTCAAGGTCAGTCACACCCCTTGAGGCGCCTCATGCACTTCCTGGGGAAGATGGTGGCAGCAATGGAGGCAGTCCCTTTCGCGCAGTTTCACCTGCGTCCTCTCCAATGGGACATCCTACGCAAATGGGACAGGAAGCCGACGTCCCTAGACAGGAACGTCTCCCTCTCTCAGGCAACCAAAGCTTCCCTTCGGTGGTGGCTTCTTCCCACTTCATTATCGAAGGGAAAATCCTTCCTACCCCTATCCTGGGCGGTGGTCACGACGGACGCGAGTCTGTCAGGGTGGGGAGCAGTCTTTCTCCACCACAGGGCTCAGGGTACGTGGACTCAGCAAGAGTCCTCACTTCAGATCAATGTTCTGGAGATCAGGGCAGTGTATCTTGCCCTAAAAGCGTTCCAGCAGTGGCTGGAAGGCAAGCAGATCCGAATTCAGTCGGACAACTCCACAGCGGTGGCTTACATCAACCACCAAGGTGGGACACGCAGTTGGCAAGCCTTCCAGGAAGTCCGGCGGATTTTGATGTGGGTGGAAGCCACGGCCTCCACCATCTCCGCAGTTCACATCTCGGGCGTGGAAAACTGGGAAGCAGACTTTCTCAGTCGCCAGGGCATGGACGCAGGGGAATGGTCCCTTCACCCGGACGTGTTTCAGGAGATCTGTTGCCGCTGGGGGATGCCGGACGTCGACCTAATGGCGTCCCGGCACAACAACAAGGTCACGGCATTTATGGCACGATCTCACGATCACAGAGCTCTGGCGGCAGACGCCTTAGTTCAGGATTGGTCGCAGTTTCAACTCCCTTATGTGTTTCCTCCTCTGGCACTGTTGCCCAGAGTGTTACGCAAGATCAGGGCCGACTGCCGCCGCGCCATCCTCGTCGCTCCAGACTGGCAGAGGAGGTCGTGGTACCCGGATCTGTGGCATCTCACGGGCGGCCAACCGTGGGCTCTTCCAGACCGACCAGACTTGCTGTCTCAAGGGCCGTTTTTCCATCTGAATTCTGCGGCCCTCAACCTGACTGTGTGGCCATTGAGTCCTGGATCTTAGCGTCTTCAGGATTATCTCAAGAGGTCATTGCCACTATGAGACAGGCTAGGAGTCCGGTTCCGGAATTTCTCCCCAAGGTGGTATCCCCTTTTCATCTCAATCAGGATATCTCCTTACCCTCTTTTTGTCCTCATCCAGTTCACCAATGTGAAAAGGATTTGCACTTGTTAGATCTGGTGAGAGCACTCAGAGTCTACATTTCTCGTACGGCGCCCCTGCGCCGCTCGGATGCACTCTTTGTCCTTGTCGCTGGCCAGCGTAAAGGGACACAAGCTTCCAAATCAACCCTGGCTCGGTGGATCAAGGAACCAATTCTCGAAGCTTACCGTTCCTCGGGGCTTCCGGTTCCCTCAGGACTGAAGGCCCATTCTACCAGGGCCGTGGGAGCGTCCTGGGCCTTGCGACACCAGGCTACGGCTCAGCAGGTGTGTCAGGCAGCTACCTGGTCGAGCCTGCACACTTTCACGAAACACTATCAAGTGCATACCTATGCTTCGGCAGATGCCAGCCTAGGTAGGCGAGTCCTTCAGGCGGCGGTTGCCCACCTGTTGGACGGAGCCGTTGCGGCTCTATTATGAGGTATTATTTACCCACCCAGGGACTGCTTTTGGACGTCCCAATTGTCTGGGTCTCCCAATGGAGCGACAAAGAAGGGAATTTTGTTTACTTACCGTAAATTCCTTTTCTTCTAGCTCCAATTGGGAGACCCAGCACCCGCCCCTGTTTTTTTGTGTACACATGTTGTTCATGTTGAATGGTTTCAGTTCTCCGATATTCCTTCGGATTGAATTTACTTTAAACCAGTTTATAATCTTTTCCTCCTTCTTGCTTTTGCACCAAAACTGAGGAGCCCGTGGGAGCACGGGGGGTGTATAGGCAGAAGGGGAGGGGCTTTACACTTTTAGTGTAATACTTTGTGTGGCCTCCGGAGGCATAGCTATACACCCCAATTGTCTGGGTCTCCCAATTGGAGCTAGAAGAAAAGGAATTTACGGTAAGTAAACAAAATTCCCTTCTTTCTTCTAGCTCCTATTGGGAGACCCAGCACCCGCCCCTGTTCCCTTCGGGCTGTTGTTCTTTTGTGTAAACATGTTGTTCATGTTGAATTGTTCTTTTGGTTCATGGTTTCAGTTCTCCGAACATCCTTCGGATTGAATTTACCTTAGACCAATTTATAAGTTTCCTCCTTCCTGCTTTTGCACCAAAACTGAGGAGCCCGTGATGCACGGGAGGGTGTATAGGCAGAGGGGAGGGGTTACACTTTTTAAAGTGTAATACTTTGTGTGGCCTCCGGAGACAGAAGCTATACACCCAATTGTCTGGGTCTCCCAATAGGAGCTAGAAGAAAAGGAATTTACGGTAAGTAAACAAAATTCCCTTCTTTAGTGTCTCCTCATCGTATAACTTGTCATAGTTGAACTATTTGTTGCCAGATTTTTCTGTGGGGGAATGTTTTCTCCCCTGCCTGACACTGCCTGTTTGGTTGGTCAACATCATGCTGTGGAAGAAGTACACGCCCCCTGAGACAAATTCCTGCTAACATCCAGATGAAGATGAATTAAGTTATAGGGTATGTGCGCACGTCTGCGTTCTGCCGTGCCAAATGTTCCACAGCGTTCGTGCGTTTCAGAATGCAGCCGAAAAGCTGCGTTATGGATGCATAGTTGAATGCAGAATTCATACGTTCTGGATGCTTGCTCTGCCATAGACAGTGGGAAAAGCATCCGGAGCGCACAAAAGTGACATGTTTCTTTTTAGAACGCAGCGTTTTGGATCAAAATTTCAAGATCCGACACGCTGCGCTCTCAAACGCATTGTGCGGTTGGATTATGCACAATCTTCATAGATTGTGCTGGGGTCGCGGGATGCATGCAGTTACGCTGCAGCCTTTATCTAAACTAACTCATTGCTTTGACCTATTTCAGTATTTTCTTGTAGTAGCGTGTGTGTGTGTGTGTGTGTGTGTGTGTGTGTGTGTGTGTGTGTGTGTAGATAGAGATAGAGAGATACACACACACACACACACACACGAACCTTAACAATCTAAATTAAATTTCCAATAGTTCACATACTAATGGTCATTTGTTTTACACTTACAAACGCTGTTGTTTTAAAGCTGTAAATATGACCTAATATGGCTAAATTTATGCAATGTTTCGTGAATGCAGAAATTAAGTTTTATTTTTTTGTTTTTGTGAAAGGCTATAATACAGCTAAATTGACTTTTGTGGCTTTGCCTATAAAATCACCATTTCTCAGGTGTAAGACATCGTTTTTATACGTCCTGATTTGTTTTGTAGGTTGCACAAGCACAAGATGAGCTGACTACTTCTAAGGTAAAACTCCAAACTGTGATGAAGGAGCGCGATGAGAGCAACGCGCACCTACTGGAGAAGGTCAATGAAGTAAAAGAAAGGTTACAGGAAATCTCTTCTTTGCAAGAGCAAATACAGCAATTGCACAAGGTAATTCTGTTGCATTCCAAATTAAATACCACTTGATAGTTCAAGGGAATCTGTCATGTTGCAAATGTTTTATAGACCTGGAGGAGATGACCAGATTGATAAACAATTTTGCGGGAAGAGTTTTTCAGTAAAACTTGGATTTTTTTTTTTATTTATTGAAATCCCTGGTGTTTGCATGCATGTGTTCAGTGGGTGGTGCTGCTCAACTTATGTATAAGGGGTCCCCCAACATATGGCTCGGAAGCCACACGTGGCTCGCGGGGTTGTGATGTGTGGCTCGCAGCTGTCTTCCAGCTTGGTGCATTAGCATCAGTTCTACTAAACGGCTATAACTAGCAGGTCCCCAGATGGTGACTTTTGAGTAGCCATGCACGGAAGAGCAAATCTGAACAGGGGTTAGGCAGAAACCCCTGGAACTTGGCATACTGCCTCAGTGTGATTTCTGTGGAAAAGCTTTGGCTGTCATTATACCGCTAATGGGGGCTCTGGGTGTCACTACTGTGAGGAGAATGGGAGCTGAATGTGGCTCTCGAGGTCAGAAAGGTTGAAGGAAGACCTCTGCTATACATCATTCTGCTGAGCTTCTCCTACTCTATACCATGCTGTCCACAGATAGGACTGAATGTACAACAGGGCAGGTTTCCTACAATGATTGACTATTATCAGGTATTTCCTCTAATATACTCAGAACATCCTATCCGTATGACATATTACGTTATGATCTGTGGGATTGCAGATTCTGGGATCTCGTTGATCCTGAGAATGAGGAGGCTTGGCTGCTGTTGTCCCTTTGCCTGAATGGAGCTATGTGGCAGTCCCCCTACGTAATGCCCAGGTCGCCGGTTTACCAGAAGGCACTGGAGAAGCCTAAGGCCGGTTTCACACATCCGGCTTTTCGCCGGTTTGCCGGATCCGGCGCTCTCCCATACAGTGACTACAGTACAGTGACAGTGCAACAAGCGCCGGTCACGTGCTGTCATGTGGCCGACGCATGTGACCCGGAAGTTACAGCGCTGTCACTGTACTGTATTGTCTGTACGGGAGAGCGCCGGATCCGGCAAACCGGCGAAAAGCCGGATGTGTGAAACTGGCCTAAGTGTTCAATCTGTAATATGGTCTCTTCATGCGTGAGATCTTTGGATTTCCCAGAGGCTTTACCCTCCTAATCATAGTGATTGCATACAAAAACCGTATGCCTTAGTTTTTTGAGGTTGCAGTACCTTCTTAGGTTTTATATTTATATAATATTCCATTGCGTTTCTTGTGCTGAATGTTATTGCTTTTAATCCAGGAGGTGAATACGGAAAAGCTTAAGAACCTTGACCTGTCCGAAAAGGTGGACCTCTTGGAGAAAGAAGTCAGAGTTTTGCGTCTAATGCAAAGCGAGCCTGAACAAGAAGTAGATGAACTAGTCGAACGTACTGAAAATTTGGAAGAAAAGAATCAAGACTGGAAGGTAATGTTAATGGTTACGATGGAAGATGTTGTTTGCTATTCGCTTAATGAAATATGGCACTTAATCTCCAAAAATGATTATTTTTTATGTTATTTTTTTTTAAGGATCTTATGATGAAAATTTACAAGGTTTATTCAGATCATCACAGTTTACTGAATAACGTCTCCAGCGAGCTCCAAAGTATGGGTAAAGCTCAAAATCAATCAATGAGCGCTATAAAGGAAACTCTGTCATCAACTTTCTCTAGGACATTCGGAAATCTTCAAACTGAACACTTCAAGCTCAATGCTCAAATGCAAATGCTGCTCAATAAGTTTAAGGTATAGTTCTGGTCTGTACTGATCTAAGGTTGTTATGCCAGTGTCAGGAGGAAGTACGGATTCCCCTAGCTGAGATCTAGCCAATGGGGAGGTAGTGTTTTGGGGCAAAGTTCCCTAGGAAAAGCCTTTAACCATTTCATGATGGCCGATTTTTCGCTTTCCGTTTTTTTTTTTTTTTTTCGCCATTCTTCTTCTGAGAGACGTAACTTTTTTATTTTTTTATTTTTCAGTCAATATGGTCATATGAGGGCTCATTTTTTGTGGAATGAGCTGTACTTTTAAATGCAAACAAGTTTTACCATATAGTATACTGGAAAACGGCAAAAAAATTCCAGATGCAGAAAATTGCAAAAAAAGAGCAATAGCACGATTTGTTTTTGAGATATCTTATTCACTGTGTTCACTATATGGTAAAACTGATGTGTGGGTGTGATACCTCAGGTCAGTGCGAGTTCGTAGACACCAAGCATGTATAAAGAAAGGAAGAAATTCCAGCAACTTCAGGAGAAAGTAGAATTTTCTTAAACAGTTTCTTTATTGGTAATAAAAATATTAATTTCTCTATCGTTTCATTGGGGGACACAGGACCATGGGTTATGCTGCTGTCACTAGGAGGCTGACACTAAGTAAACATAAAAAAGTTAGCTCCTCCCTAGCAGTATACACCCTGAGCCGGAGGCGGGCTCAGATCAGTTTTAGCTTAGTGTCGTAGGAGGCTGATGTGGGCCGTCTCGGCCCCCCTCAGCCATGTATGTTTTTTGCGCTTTTTTCTTTTATTTCGGCGCCGCTCATCACTCTCATACCTGTCGTCTTTGTCTCTGCAGGTATTCGCTTCACTCATCCTCCGCAGCCCTGTGGGTACCACTCCCCAGGGTCGCAGGGGCTTGAGACTTCGGGCCCTCTCCCCCGTCCGTCCCCATGGTACCACTCCCGGGGGTGCGCGTGTGGGCAGGTTGTTTTGTGGGCACCCCTGATTCGCCCTGCGGTATCACCCCAAAGGGCGTACAGGGGAGTACAGCAGGGATGGAACCTCCGCAGCGTGTGTAATAGATGGGGCCCTGTCACGCTGCCTTCTCCTGAAAGGGGGCTGCTACCCCCATCATGATGTCCACTACCCTGCCTCAGCACGCTCTCCCCCGGAGCCTTCCTGGACGAGCAGCGCTGTACACAGGCAGGGCCAGGGAGTCCTGCCTGCACCGCATCCATCGTTGGGCCGGCGCCGCCGATTGCAGGTAGGACCGACCTTTCCTGCACTTTCCCCCGGCCCTCTCCATAAAGTTAGTCCCCGGTCTCGGCCTAGTCGCTCCTGCGTCCTAGCCACGCCCCCGCTGCAGCGCTATTGGCCGCCGGTTATCTCCCTCTGTATCCTCCCACTGCTCTGCCTCTTGGCTGATGGTGGGGGCTGTGAATCCTCCGGTTTTTCGCGCCGGAATCCTGCTCCTCCCCCAGCCTCCTCCAGCGTCCCCTCGCCATTTTAGCCTGCCTATGGTCCCCTGAGGCTGCAGCGCGCCGGCGTTCTGACTCTTCTGGCCAGCTCACTCCTGGACTTCCCCTTCTGGACTGGTGGGCAGCACGCAGGACCTGGGTAAGCTCTGCTCCTAAGGAGTAGCCCTCACTAGGCAGCATTCTCTGAGTTTAGGGACGAGTTAACCCTCTCCTGTCTCCTTCCTAGCAGCCACCAGGGAGAGTACCTGTTTTCACCATGCCTAAGGCTAAGCCCACCCAATCCAAGCAGGCCCCCTTTGCACTATTTTTTGCATGCTCCTCCTGCAAGTCCAAGTTTTCCCAGGGTCAGGACGCCCCACTATGCTCAGTCTGTTCTACAGACGCGCAGCCTCCGCAGGACTCCGCGGCCGACGCTTCTGATATCGCAGACGCCACAGCGCCATATGCTGCAGGGCCCTGCGTCCCGCCCCCCCCCCCCCCCCCGACTGGCTAGCGTCCCTGTCCCAGTCCGTAGATTCCCTCTCTGAGGCTTCTCGGACCATCGCGCAAGCTCTGCGCCTGCTGCCGTCGCTCGCCCAGATTCCCGCAGACCCGGCGCAATCGCCTCCGGAGCAGGTGAGCCCCGTTGCAGGGTCCTCCTCTGCTGCTCAAAAACGGACCCGCCAGGTCTCGTTCTCAGACTCTTCCCAGGTTTCACCTTCATCCCCAGGTCCAGACCGTCAGTCCTCCAGGGAGGTTTCTGACTGCTCCAATGATGATTCCGATGCGGCACCCCTGCAGGACTCAGAGCAGGCGGCTGATATTCGGCGCATGGTGAATAGCCTGATAGAAGCAGTGAACCAGACCTTGAAGGTACAGGCGGACCCAGTCTCCTCCCAGAGCACCCAGGTCTCGTTTAAGCGGGTGAAGCGGGCCCAGAACACATTCAGCGGACATCCAGAATTCGCTGAGTTACTGCGCAGCCACAGGCAACAGCCGGACAGGGTATTTACCAGCGGTACGTCCATCGATTTGCATTATCCTTTTCCTGAGGGTCTTCGAAAGGATTGGGCAGGCTCCCCTGTGGTCGACCCCCCAATCTCCCGCCTGTCTTCTCACACAGTCCTTCCACTCACTAACGGTACGTCTCTCAAGGACCCTACGGACCGTACTATTGACAGGTTAGCCCGTTCCGCCTTCGAGGCAGCGGGCACATCCCTCTCTCCGGCCTTTGCCTCGGTTTGGGTTGCGAAGGCCCTGATGTCCTGGGCGGACACACTACGCTGCGGTCTCCACGCCATTCCTGCCAATCCGGACCTGGTTCCCATTGCCTCGCAGATTTCTTTCGCGGGTGAGTACTCAATGCAGCCCTGGCGTCTGCAAGTTGCGCGACCCAGGCCGCCAGCAACAATGTGGCCATCCGTCGAGCCCTTTGGCTCCGGTCCTGGAACGCGGATGCGGCCTCTAAGAAGTCACTAACTTCCCTGCCCTTCCTAGGGGAGCGTCTCTTCGGAGATAGGCTGGACCAGTTGATCTCCGATGCTACGGGAGGAAAAAGTACATCTCTCCCCCAATTGCGCCCCAAGCGCTTCCAGAATCGGCGCCCCACCGCTCGTTTCCGGCCCTTTCGCAGCTTCAACTCCAATCCTCAGCCGCGGAAAAGCCGCTCTCCTCCGAGACAGGAAGACCCCGTCATTCAAGACCAATCCCGCCTGGCGTTCACGCCCCCGCCAGTCCACGAGATCCTCTTCTGGTTACCGCCGACGTTCCTCCAAGTGACTCGCGGTCGGCGCGCAACAGCGCCAGACTTGTGGGAGGGCGTCTGTCTCGTTTTCAGCATGTGTGGATCCCCCTGACCGCCGATGCCTGGGTCAGAGAGATCATCACATCAGGCTACAAAATAGAATTCGAAGCAAAGCCACCGAGACGTTTTTTCCTATCTCGCCCTCCCGAGTCTCCCGCGCGGGCTTGCGCGTTCTTTCACTCCATAGACTCCCTCCTCCGAGCCGGAGTCGTGGTACCAGTCCCTCCCGCAGAGCGTTTCAAGGGGTTCTATTCCAACCTTTTCGTGGTCCCCAAAAAGGACGGCTCTGTCCGTCCCGTCCTCGACCTAAAGCTTCTAAACAGGTCGGTGAGGCCTCGGCCGTTTCGCATGGAGTCACTCCGGTCCGTCATCGCGTCCATGGAGGTAGGCGAATTCCTGGCATCGCTGGATATTCAAGACGCCTATCTTCATGTCCCGATAGCCACCTCTCACCAACAGTTCCTCTGCTTTGCGATAGCGGAAGATCACTTCCAGTTCACGGCTCTTCCCTTCGGCCTCGCATCCGCACCCAGGGTCTTTACGAAGATCATGGCTGCTGCCATGTCCGTTCTGCATTCCAGGGGTGTCATGGTCATCCCGTACTTGGACGATATGTTGATAAAGGGCTCTTCCTTCGAGGACTGTCGTCTTGGGGTTCAGGTCACGATCGACACCCTTTCACGGTTAGGGTGGCTGATAAATCGGAAGAAGTCCTCTCTGACCCCGGCCCGTCGGATCACCTTTTTAGGCATGGTATTCGATACCATCCAAGGGCGAGTTTTCCTCACACAGGAGAAGATGTCCTCCCTACAACGAGGTCTCCGCGCTCTCCGGCGTCAGCGCCAAGTTTCCATCAGGTTCGGCATGCGAGTCCTCGGTCGTATGGTGGCGGCGATGGAAGCGGTACCCTTTGCACAGTTCCATCTCCGGCCCCTCCAGCTGGCCTTGCTGAAGTGGGACAGATCTCCCTTTTCTCTGGACTGCAGGTTTCATCTTTCGTCGGAGACCCGCCACTCCCTCCGTTGGTGGCTCAATCAACGCAACCTCGCATCAGGAAGGTCTTTCCTCCCGCTCCACTGGAAGATAGTTACCACCGACGCCAGTCTCCAGGGCTGGGGAGCAGTGTTTCGGCATCACACAGCGCAGGGCCGATGGTCACCGAGGGAGAGTTGTCTCCAGATCAACATTTTGGAGATAAGAGCCATCCGGCTAGCCTTGCAGCAGTTTCGGCACCTAGTACAGGGTTGCCCGGTCAGGATCCAGTCGGACAATGCGACGGCGGTGGCGTACATCAACCACCAAGGCGGCACAAGAAGTGTCGGGGCGATGCGAGAAGTCAAGAAGATTTTGCACTGGGCCAAGTGTCATCACTCCCTGATCTCAGCGGTACACATCCCAGGCGTGGACAATTGGGCGGCGGACTTCCTCAGCAGGGAAGGTCTCGCCTCCGGAGAATGGTCCCTCAACCGGGAAGTCTTCAACCAGATCTGCGACAGATGGGGAGTTCCGGACGTGGACCTAATGGCCTCCCGGTTCAACCGTCAGGTTCCGCAATTTGTAGCGCGGTGCCGCGACCGCTTGGCTTTAGGAGTCGACGCCCTCACCCTGTCATGGAGCCAGTTCAGTCTCCCGTACATCTTCCCTCCGCTCCCTCTAATTCCGAGGGTCCTCAAGAAGATCAAGGCGGAAGGAATACCGGTCATCCTAGTGGCTCCGGACTGGCCCAGGCAAGCATGGTTCGCGGAACTAACTCAGCTCCTCGTAGGCGTTCCGTGGCGCCTTCCAGACCGTCCAGATCTCCTGCAGCAGGGACCTCTTTTCCATCAGAACTCACAGGTCCTAAATTTGACGGCCTGGCCATTGAATCCTGGGTTCTAGCTAAGGCTGGTTTTTCCTCAAGAGTGATTCAGACAATGATTAGGGCCAGGAAGCCATCTTCATCAAAAATTTACTACCGCACGTGGAAGGTTTTCTTCAGGTGGTGTGAAGAGCATAATATTTCTTCTCCTCTCGCCTTCTCCCTTCCTTCCCTATTGGCATTCTTGCAGTCAGGCCTAGATGCGGGTCTCTCGCTCGCAACACTAAAGGGCCAGATATCGGCGTTATCAATCCTGTTTCAGAGGCCACTGGCCGCTCGTTCACAGGTTTAAGACCTTCATCCAGGGAGTGGCCCACCTGGCACCGCCGTACCGTCGGCCTCTAGAGCCGTGGGACCTTAATCTAGTCCAAAGGTCACTTCAGGGCCCCCCATTCGAGCCCTTGCGAGAATCTTTCCTTTCTCACCTGTCTTGGAAGGTGGTGTTTCTCGTTGCCATCACTTCTATTCGCAGGACGTCAGAGCTGGCAGCTCTCTCTTGTCGTTCCCCCTTTTTGATTTTTCACCAGGACAAAGCGGTTCTCCGGCCAAATCCAGCTTTTCTTCCAAAGGTGGTCTCCCCGTTCCATCTTAACGAAGAAATCGTTCTTCCGTCCTTCTGTCCTGGCCCCTCTCACAGCTTGGAGAGGTCCTTGCACACCCTGTACCTAGTGCGTGCACTTAGAATTTATGTCTCCAGAACAGCCCCGTTCCGTAAGTCAGATGGTCTGTTTGTCCTTCCTTCTGGTCCCAAGAGGGGTGAATCGGCATCCAAGGCCACAATTGCCAGATGGATCTGTTCCGCCATATCAGAGGCCTATCGGATTCGGGACAAGTCTCCGCCGCGGGGGGGTAAGGGCGCACTCTACCCGTGCAGTGGGAGCCTCTTGGGCGATTAGGCATCAGGCGTCGGCCGACCAGGTCTGCAAGGCCGCCACCTGGTCTAGCCTGCACACCTTTACTAGGTTCTACCAGGTTCACACCCAAGCATCGGCAGATGCTAGTTTTGGGAGAAAGGTCTTGCAGGCAGCAGTTGCACACCTGTAATAGGGTGGCAGCATTCAATTATAGTGCAAGCCCGCCGAGGGAGGTTGTTGTTTTCTTCCTATCTGCGGGTTTTCGGTATTCCCACCCAGGGACTGCTTTTGGACGTCCCATGGTCCTATGTCCCCCAATGAAACGATAGAGAAAGTAGGATTTTTGTGTACTCACCGTAAAATCTCTTTCTCTGAGTCTTCATTGGGGGACACAGCACCCACCCTGCTTGGTTTTTTGGTTGTTCAATTGCATTTGCCTGCTATTTTTCAGCGGTCTTATGTTCATAGACCTCTTGTTTGCACGGCTGCATTGTTTTAGTTACAACTTAGTTTTTATGTATGGTGATTCTGGTACTCCTCCTACTGCTTGTGCACCAACTGATCTGAGCCCGCCTCCGGCTCAGGGTGTATACTGCTAGGGAGGAGCTAACTTTTTTATGTTTACTTAGTGTCAGCCTCCTAGTGACAGCAGCATAACCCATGGTCCTGTGTCCCCCAATGAAGACTCAGAAAGAGATTTTACGGTGAGTACACAAAAATCCTACTATTCCATCCAAGCAAGACAAAAAATGGAGAGGCAAGACAGAGGAGCTGTTTCCTACGCGTTTCAGCCTGAATAGGTCTTAATCATGGAATGCAAACATGTATAGGTTTACCTTTATATAAGGGGTTAAAAAAAAATCATAAGTTTGTCGAAAAAAAGTCACGCACGTTTTATGCCATATTCCGTGACCCGTAGCGTTCTCATTTTTCGGGATTTATGGCTGATTGACGGTTAATTTTTTGAGTCTCGAGCGGACGTTTTTAATGATGCCATTTTTGCGCAGATGCTACGTTTTGATCGCCTGTTATTGCATGTTGCACAAAATTTGTGGTGACCAAAAAACGAAATTTTGGCGTTTGACTTTTTTTTTTGCCGCTACGCCGTTTACTGATCAGATTAATTGATATTTTATATTTTGATAGATCGGGCGTTTCTGAATGTGGCGATTCCAAATGTGTGTATTTTTTTTACCCTTTAATTTTCAATGGGGCGAAAGGGGGGTGATTCGAACTTTATTTTATATTTTTTTTTAACTTACTAGGCCCCCTAGTGGATCAACAATCCGATTGCTCTGCCATATCTGCTGATCACAGCTATACAGCTGTAAACATCAGATATGCTCATTTTCTGCCTCACTTAGCTCTTGGCTGGGTGAAACCGAAAGTAATTCATGTGAGCTACAGGAGTCCTCGCATGACCCTGTGCTACCATGAAAACCACCGGAAGTCACGTGATCACGTCACGTGATCACGTCACGTGATCACGTCACGTGACTTCCGGTATCGGCCAGTGAGTAAATGTTTACTGCCGATGCCGTTAAAATGGCTGTCACATATTGACAGCGCCATTTAAGGGGTTAAACGCCACGAGCAGATAACAATTCTGATCGTGCCTGGCAGGCACACATCTCGGCTGTGAAAATCAGCTGAGATGTGTGCCGATCGCGGCAAGCTGCCGACAGCAGACCGCGGGAAGTAACGCTATGACCGCTAGGACGTAATATCGCTGCCTGCGGTCGTTAAGGGGTTAATATGTGCAGTAATCACAGACAGACCAAATAGTAGGTGCTGTAAAGTCACACCCAGCTTTTGCACTGCCAGAGTTTGTAGGTTACACCTTGAGCTGCTAAATAAATTTGGCCTAAAAATTAGTTTTATATAACTTTTATCTTTCATAGGTTCTGTGTAGGAATGCACTTGTCCAGGAAGAACATTACAATTCAGTCACCGACTGTGAGAATGAATTATGTGCCCTGCAAAGAAAGAATGATCAGCTCCTTCTACAGTGCCAGTCCCTTGAGCAATGTGGCTCAAAATGGTCTGAGACGGCAGCGCTGGATCTTAAGTTCTGTGAAATCGAATTCCTGAATAAGCTGATATTGATGAAATTTGATGTGATAAAGGTTCGTATGTCGCCTGAGCAAGTTTTAAACCGTAAGGTTTGCCACATATGGGTATTTAATAGTTAATTGTTTCCATGTGTAGAATGTTGAAGATGGCTTTTCTGTGGTCCAAGTTAGTCTAAACACTATGGAAAGTGAGCTGAAGCAAGAGCTGAAATACAAAGAAGAATTTCACCAATGGCTAAGCGAATTTCAAGGCTTACATTTCGATGCCAAGAAGCTGAACGACGGGATACATCAGGAGAACAGGCGGATTGCTGGAGTCATCCAGGATTTAACAAAGAAACTGAAGGTAAATCTAAGTTTACCAAAATTATCTTTAAACTTTTTTTTTTATAGTGCTTATCTAGCACCACTCACTTACACAATATAGGTGATATAAAAGATGCCAATGAGGTTACAACCCCACATACCTGGCGACACGCATGCATGATCTTTGCAGTTGTGATGGGTCGTAACACCACTATTATTCTAAGGTTAAACTTGTCATGAGAATTCAAGTCTAAAGTGATAGGGAGTTGCCACGTCATAAGGCACATGCTTGTCAGGCAAAGGCATAGTCACCGCTATAGCATGCGCATGCCAAGGATAGGCAACTGCATACACAGTAACAGCCCGGCTTACTGGTTGAGGAAAGAGTCATCAAAAAAAGTGACATGCAAAACCCCCACAATTATTTGATCTAGGGCTACAGCCGGATCTGATATCACATGTGTAAAGCACATTGAGTAGACATTCATAGGTTGTGGTCAGATGTGAACTTGGAGACCTCCTGGAAAGGTGCTAGATATAGAAAACAGTAAACTGAGCATATACAGCATGCGGAATAGAGCAGTTTACCGTGGCAAGGAAAGTAACTGCACGAGCCGGCTTAAACAGTGTGCTGCCAACTTTCAGAATTTAATCAAATATTTTAGCTATTAGTCATGGAGAGTATCTAAAATGAAATGCCAAGACCAAGGTTAGGGAAATATGGGCTCCCTGGACTGATGGATCAGGCTTGTCCTTGAGAGAACTGATGGGCATTTGCCAGTGCTTATGGGGAATCCCTTAGGTTTTTGTCTCACATTAAGATTTTTTTTCCCCTATGGCTGCTTTTACAAGTTTACTAATGGAGTATTTTTATTAAGGAACACTAGGACTGACTGGTGTGAAGTCATTAAAAATGAAAAAAAAAAAATCTGTACGAGGCGGTTAGGAAACTAATGTCTGACATCGCTCGTCCTCCTGTCTGCCTGCTGATGTGTGTGCAGACTAGCGGTGCACACAGCGATGACGTCATCGCTGTGCGCACCGCTAGTCTCAACACACAGCAGCGGCCGGCAGACAGGAGGACATCGCGATGCTGCATTCAATGGTGATGGGTGAGTATACTTATTCACTGCGCCCCGCGCTGATGATGATGTGTGGAGAGCAGTGAATACAGCTGCACATGATCACTCCAGGCTGTAGATGCCAGTGGTGATCACGCGGGCCGGCTCTTTACTATGCGCGCATCCCCCGCACATCATCCCGCCAACCTGTCAGCGACGGCTTCAACGCTGAGAGGTGATGGGCATGCATATGAAATGAGTGGGCCCACGTGGTCACGGCAGGCGCTGCTACTGCCGTCTTTTGCCGCTGATGACCCACTCCACCGCAGCACCCTCATTCCCCGCAGCCATGCCCTACATTCAGACTGACGCACCGCCCACTTTCCCCGATTAGCTGCAGCAGACTATATCGTAGCTGCAGCTAATCGGGGTAAGATCAGCTGTTCTCCAGTCCTGTTGTGACCGCGCGCGCTCCTGCGGTCACAACGAGATCTGAAGAAGCGAGGGCTGATGCGCCGCCCTCTCATGCACAATACTAGGTATTGCGGGCTTCAGAAACATGGCGCCGGAGATGAGCGCTATGCGCAGGCGCCAAATCCAACGCCATGTTTCTGAATAGAGAAATTTACATACAGCCAGAGAGAGGGAGGAACAGGGGGGGGAAATCATCTGCATAACCCGCCCAGATATTATCTGGAGAAGTGCACACGTCAATCAAAAAGTGGATGAATTTTCAAACTTCATAAACTTGGATTTCACAGCCTAAACATCCGAGCTCCCCACTAATGGTATGTGTGGGCCTGTGCCTGATAGTGTCAGTACTGCACTGGCTTTACCTTATATACCAAAATCCTGATGATTGGTTCCTTTTAAGGCTGAATTCACATATCCATGAAACAGACTACTCAGATTGCAATACCTACGCTGACTGCCCTGCCTGGTGATCTGAGAACTGGAGAACTGCTTTATAGAGCTTGCTACAGGGTTATTACCTCCTTCACAAGTTATTGACAATCCTCTGGGACCCCAGATTTCTAGAACTGGGTTGTGAAATGCTGTTAGAATAGAGAGCGTGGCTGGGTATCCACACCACCGCTCCATTCATTATGGGGTAAATGGAGATTTCAGAGAACGCTATTCTGTGGTTGATGCATCCAAAATCTACAGGACTAGACGTTAATTTCTGTCTGGTGACTAGTACCGGTTACTAGTACCGGTCATTATTCATGATGCAAATATTATCAATTTGTTTGCAGATAATTGCTCAATCTAAAACAAAACAAGACACCATGATGTACATCCATACTTTAAATACAGACCTGCAGGAAAAGAAAACGAAAAATATGGATTTGATGCAAAAGATGCAGAAAATTGCCCCATCTGGTGATTGTAGCATCCTAGAGGAAGAAAACGCACGCCTGCGTGAAACTCTAAAGAATGTTCAACGGGAATTAAAGGTATTGTATTTCTAATAGTAAAGCGACTCCCACCTAGGCCGTGCGGGTGCTGGCTTTACTGGACAGTGCATGGGTTACTTGTCATCAGAGTTCATAGTTTGTTCGGTTGTCCTAACTCTACACCATAGATGGCCTCACATCTCAAGGATGGTGTAAGTGTAATAAAAATATTAGTAAAATGTTTATTATATGAAATCGTTGTAGAATTAAGCATTTTCATGATTTTTATTGCCTCCAACACCCTAACCCAATTATTGTATGCATAGGACGTACAATAACTCATAAAGAAAATAAATATAAAAGGAACCTGTCGGGTTGTGCATAATTTTAATCCCTAACTGTCCCTGTATCTAGGAGCAGATATAAAGAGACCTATAGAAAAAGTATTTCTAAATCTCTTATGATGTGCTAATGAGCACAGGGACAAGTCGCAAGGACGTTGGTTCCTGCGCTCATTCCGCCCTCTTAGTATGCCCACACTCGCGTGCTAACATATGCTATTCAATGTAGTCTCATCAGCCGTGACACGCTTACATGTGTCTGCTGTCACCGATGAACAGAAGTCCCGGCACTTGCGGTCATGCGCATTATGGAGCTGCGTGTACACGTCTCGGCTTCAGAAAGGTCTAGTGCGCATGACCGGAAGTGCCGCGACTTCTGATCAGCGGGAACAGTAGACACAGGTACGCATGTCACCGCTGATGATGCTACATTGAATAGCATGTTAGCATATCCTGTGCGGGTGCTAACATGCTAAGAGGGCGGAATGAGTGCAATAACTAACTAACGCTATTGCGACTAGTCCCTGCGCTCATTAACATCATATAGGATCTTTCTCTGACTCCTCATTGGGGGACACAGGACTATGGGTGTTATGCTGCCTAGCCATAGGAGGACACTAAGTAGATGCAAAAGCATAGATCCTCCTCCTCAGTATACACCCCCTGGCCGGGCCAGGCAACCTCCGTTTTAGCTTAGTGTCTGTAGGAGATACTTCCTTTCAAGGTTTATTTTTTGAGGGCGACTGTTTTCCTTTTGGGACCGATCTCCCACTACCATCAATGGGCGGGAACGTGGAGTGTTGCCTCCACGTACCCCCTCCTGCGACGCTAGATCCTGGGCTGGACGACGGGTTCCACAGACACCGATTTTCCAAAGCCCAGGCTAGAGGCCTGTGCCCCTATAGCTCAATTCCTCAGCCCCTCTTTGCAGGCTCTGAGTTGAATATGACACCGGTGTGACCGGAGGAAGAGGGAGGAAAACTATCAGAAGCTCCCTTCCTGCCGTTTTTTACTACCCACAGCAGGGGGGGCACACTGAATTAATCTTCACGCTCTTTTAGTGCTAAGCCCCGCCCCCCATCCCGGAAAGCGTGCGAGATCTCCATAGAGCTTAATCCTTCCTGAGGACAGGGCCATCGGCTGATCCTGGTGAGGTGCTTGCTTCAATTGTAGCTCTGCTGAGCATTGCTCCCCCTCCTGGCATACTCCTATTAGGAACATGCAGAAATCTAAGGGCACTAAGAGTGCTAAGGCCCACATAGTCTTATTCAGCCTGCACTGCCTGCCACGCTGAGCTACCACGTAAACACACCTCTTCTCTCTGTGAGGTCTGTACCCCTATAGACCCCCAAGACTCCCCTGCCACCACCGCCGCAACAGTCAGCCCAGAGCCTAGGGCTCCCAGCCCACCGGCACAGTTTCTGTCCCAATCCATGGAAAAACTGTCACAGAACCTGGTGCTGGCTATGCAATGTAGTCCTCCACACCCTTCTGGGTCCCTGGATGGAACGCAGCCTGAGGATACCCCTATGGAGGATCCTTCTGAGGTAATCCGGGCACCGGTTGCAGGGATCAGGAAAAGAGCACACGGCCGGGTGTCTCCAGCGGGCTCTCCCTCGGGAGCACACAGGGCAGGCTCTCCCACACGCTCGACGGCTTCTGAGCTGGAGGAGGGAGAATGCTGTTTATACCAGGAGAATTCCTTGGTTTCAGCCTCCCCAGATGATCAAACTGCAATGGACTCCCTTATAGCAGCAATCAACCAAACTCTGCATGTGGAGGATCCCCCATCCACTAGCACTGACCATGCGGTCTCCTTTTAAGAGGGCAAGGAAACCCCAAAAGGTTTTCGCTGATCACCCAGTGTTTCAGGATATCCTCACAAAGCAAAGGGAGAAGCCTGACAGGCGCTTCGGTAACCGAAAACTCATGGCGTCCCGGTACCCTTTTGCCTCACCTGCCCCTAAGGGCTGGGACGATCCGCCCTCGGTCGAACCCCCCCCCCCTCCTTCCCCCCTACCCCCCGGTCTGCCGCCTTACCACAAAGACGCTCCTGTCTTTACCCGATGGTTCCCCCATCAAGGACCCGACAGACAGGTGGAGCACCTCGCCCGCTCTGCTTTTGAGACTGCGGGTTCCTCCCTCTCGCCCTCCTTTGCCTCTGTGTGGGTCGCAAAGGCGATCTCGGTCTGGGCAGAATCCCTTAACACTTCGCTTGAGAAATCCCAGTTCACTCATACCTTCAGAGGTAACAGCTCAAATTGCCACTGCGGCGGAGTACCTCATCCAGGTCCCCCAATGATGGCTAAGCGAAAACTGTTTTACGGTGAGTACACAAAAATCCGTTTTTATCTATGCTACTAGACACAGGGACAGTTAGGCAGGGATTAGCAGTATTCACCCAGAACTGCTCGTGGTTCTGGGTCCATATTGCACCTGACAGGTTCCCTTTTAATTTGAATGGGGTAGAGTCTCAAACTCTAGGGAGTAGTCCAAAAAGAATACCCATGAAACGCATCAGATTTCAATCTTCACTCTTGAGGCTTGTTCACACCTTACGATTGTTTGGGGTTTTTTGGGGGTTTTTTTCCCTGCAAAGGAAATGCAGTGCTTTACATTCCCAGTAAAGTACATTACATGCACATGCAGTTTATATTTCCTGGCAGACCTGAAGCAGTTTCAAATCTGCAGCATCTTTTCAGTGTTTTTGCAATTTTTTTTTCCACCTATTTTAAGTGAAAGGTTAAAAAAAGTGCCGATTTCATATTTTACGCAGTGTTTTTAGGTTTTTTGTTTTTTTATTTTCGTTGCCAACTCAGCATTTGCAGCAGATTTCAACATGACAGCCTGGTGTTGACGTGTTTTGAAAGCTGCTCTTTGGGCACTTTTGGAGAAATGGCCATACGCTAGTCACTCGATAGAGTACAGAATGGATCAAAGTGACACAAGACATCACATATCAATTGTGAGATGTCTGCACAAACTATCAGAAGGCATTTGCCCGACATTTGGGGTACGAGCCAGATGTCCAGGTGTTCTAATAGCCCCTCATCACCGCTCTCAAAGACTATCATGGTGTAGAGCAAGACTGCAATTGAGAGAGGTCTATCCTCTTCGGCAGTGAATCCCGCTTTTGTCGTTTACACAATGATGGCTGGAAGTTGGGCAATACCACGGAGATGATGTGATTTCCATAATTCCATGACTTTTCTTCCTTCAATGCGGAGTTATAGGTAGCCATCCCCCATTTCAGTATATTTTGCATTAATTTTATATCAATTCCCCATGGAGAACCGCTTCTATAAGGTTATTAACTGCGTTCATTACATATTATTCATTCCCTTTTAGAATTCAGATGAAGTGAGTTTTCTAATCCTCTAACATGGCTCACTATTGTGGAACGGCCGTTATTGGTGGGGCATCCTAATCTGCTCACTTGCCTGTATAAGGAATCATAGGGGATTTGGTTTCGTTCCACTGTGTAGTTTCCAAGCTTAGTAAATTGCGTCATATATGCCAATAACGTTTGTGAGTGCCCCAGAGGTGACCTCTTTATTGGGGTTTTATAGAAAATGCAGTGCCGGATCCAGGACTTAGAAAAGCAGCTGAGTGCCGTTGAAGCAGATGCAAAACATAAAGAGCAAAGAGCATTACTGCTGGAGGACAAGCTGCGCTCCAAGGTCGCAGAGTCTGAGCTTTCTGAGATGCAGGCTAACCTGAAAGAAAAAGACAAACAGCTGCAGGCAATGGAGAACGAAGTACAGACTCTCAAGGTAGGATCTACCTTACCAGAATGTATTTTTGTTTTTTTCCTTTATTAACTATTACTTCGCTGTATTGTTAGACACACATTCTAAGCAAACTGAGCTCCACTTGTATAAGGAGAAGAAATGACTGTTTTTTTTCCATAATGGGGAGGGGGGAATCCTGCTGGGCAGTGTGTGCACCAATTAGGAAATCGAGGAGTGGCGGGCGTGATTAGTGTGCCCCCATTGTGTAGTGAAGCAAGAGGCTGCAGGGAGAAAATGACTTCATTGTTTTTCCTTGCAGCCGCACCGCCGGTCAGAGTAAAAATGGAGTTCGCCTGCATATTATTCTGCAGGAAGATGTTGTTGGTTTTTTTTTTGTTTTGTTTTTTTCTAATTCATAAATATGAAACATATTAATTCAACTTCATCTGTCCTTTAAACAGCTGAAAAGTTAACTTGCAGCTTTTTTTTATCTTAGGAAAAGCTCTCCAAAGGTGCAGCACCATTCAATGATGAAATAGAAAGCCTGAAATCCCGAGTTGTATGGCTTGAGATGGGTAGGGTAAAACTAACAAAAGCTACAAATGAGCAGTAAGTAGACTGAAACATTTTGGATCTATGGCTTTTAATGTATAATAAATAATACCCTTGAACTAAAAATGAGTGTATTCACTCTAGAATATCATCCTTGAAAGCTTCTGTTGAAGACAAAGAAACTCGCATAAGAAAGTTAAGAGAAGAGCTCAGACGAACCCAAAAAGACTCCGACACTTCCGGTATGTAGTAGTAGCTTAGGCCTTGTTGTGGACATGGCTTTATAATGTCTGAAAGAGAACAATATTCTAATCTTCCTTTTTCCTCAGTTTGTGCTACAAATTCAATCTCCCCTCAATATCCTCTCACATGCGGGGGTGGAAGTGGCATTGTGCAGAGCACGGCTATGCTGATGCTTCAGTCACAAAATGCTGCATTAAAAAGAGAAGTCGGACAGTACAAGAGAAAAGTCAATCAGCTTTCAAGGTATGGCTGCTAGATCTCCTGCTCTTTTACCCTTTACGAATATGGTAGGAGTTGGGGATTTGTTCTCCAACCATATGTCAGAAAAGCATTTCTAAGATGCAAAAAAATGTCCTAAACAAAAACACCACAGCCCGTTTAAACTGTCTTAACACAACCGTACCACAGTAAGGCCTCATGCTCAGGTTCAGTGTTTGGTCAGTATTTTACCTCCGTATTTGTAAGCCAAAACCCGGTAAATGACCCCAATGCGTTTCCCGCTTGCCAAGATTTTGGGATTCATTCTGTTCACATTAAAAATTTGTTGCCTTAACTCTGCCTACATTTGTTTGGGATATAGATCTGCTAGATTTCTAACAATTGTGCATTGATATGCACAATCAAGCACGCATGTGCAATAGGCGGACATAACCGGTGGAGCTCATCTGCACTCCACTGCTCTCAAGGGCACATCACTGCCTGTCCCTATACAATCTTAAAACGTCATTTCCAGTGCACGGTATTCAATGGAATACATGATGCGTTTCACAACGCATAACATGACTTTCTACACTAAGGCAACGTCTCTTCTGGGCATTTGATGCACAGTACGGCTTAGCCCCTGCACGCAATATCTCTATCCACAGGAGCCATTGGTGTTGTATGCCATATTACCAGTATACCACTTTTCACTGCTTAGGCTCCACACAACAAATGGTTCCCTGATGAACCCCAAAACTTAAAAGGGAAACACATTGGGACAGTTTACAATGGATTCTGGGTCCTATACCAGAACTTGCACTTTAAAGGGAACCAATCACCAGGATTTTTGAATATAAAGTAAAGCCAGTGCTATACTAGCACGATCAGGCTGATTTCTATACATACCTGTAGTGGTCAGCTCGGATGTTTAGGTTTTAAAATCCAAGAAAATGAAGTTAATAAAATGAGCAGCTTCTTGAGTGGCAGTTGCAGTGGCGCAGCTAATATATTCATAGTGTTCCCCTCCCTCTGTTAGAATTAGCATAAGCATTATACAAACGACTCACTTTGTCTAGCAGGACCTGTGTGAGGTCATACCCATGTGACCACAAGGGGCGGGGGCTTCAGCCACCAAAGCTGGATACCAGGTCACATGGGTATGATCTCACCACAGGTCCTGCTACACAAAGTGAGCCATTAGAATTAGCAGAAGCATTATACAAACAGAGGGAGGGGATAATTATGAATATATGATCTGCTCCAGTGCAACGGTCACTCAATAAGCGGCTCATTTTATAATATTCACTTTTTTGCATTTGAAAACCTATACATCCAAACTGACCACTACAGGAATGTATAGAATCAGCCTGATAGTGCCAGTATAGCACTGTATGTATAGAATCAGCCTGATAGTGCCAGTATAGAACTGGCTTTGGGTTATGTGCGAAAATCCTGGTGATTGGTTCCCTTTTTAAGCTAAGCATTATACCCTTGGAACGTTCTGATCATTTTTATTTTTCTTTCAATGCATAATTTTTATCTTGAATTTACCTGATGTACTATTATTAATCCTGAGTTTCTAAAAACTGTATTAATAGGCTTAATATGGATTATTAACATGGATATTGTGATTATATATATATATATATATATGTATATGTATATATATATATATATATATATATATATATATGTATATGTATATGTATATGTATGTGTGTATATGGGTTTCATCACCCCGGATTCCTGGGTTTCATCACCCCGAGATGATCAAACTGCAATAGACTCCCTTATCGCAGCAATCAACCAAACTCTGCATGTGGAGGATCCCCCATCCACTACCACTGACCATGCGGTCTCCTTTTAAGAGGGCAAGGAAACCCCAAAAGGTTTTCGCTGATCACCCAGAGTTTCAGGATATCCTCACAAAGCAAAAGGAGAAGCCTGACAGGCGCTTCGGTAACCAAAACGATCCGCCCTCGGTCCACCCCCCATCCACCCACCGGCCTGCCGCTTTACCACAAAGACGCTCCTGTCTTTACCCGATGGTTCCCCCATCAAGGACCCGACAGGTGGAGCACCTCGCCCACTCTGCTTTTGAGGCTGCGGGTTCCTCCCTCTCGCCCTCCTTTGCCTGTGTGTGTGTGTGTGTGTGTGTGTGTGTGTGTGTGTCGCAAAGGCGATCTCGGTCTGGGCAGAATCCCTTAACACTTCGCTTGAGGAATCCCAGTTCACTCATACCTTCAGAGGTAACAGCTCAAATTTCCGCTGCGGTGGAGTACCTCATCCAGGCCTCCATGGACGCTGCTACCTGCGCAGTGTTTGCCGCCTCAAATACCATAGCCATCCGTAGAGCTCTCTGGCTCCGACAATGGCGAGCGGACTCTGCCTCCAAGAAGTCTCTCACGGGCCTTCCTTTTTTTCCAGACAGATTATTTGGCGAACGTCTGGACAAGCTCATTTCTGACGCCACGGGAGGAAAGAGTACCTCCCTCCCCCAGCTGAAGTCTAGGACGTCCTTCACCAGACGTCCACAGTCCTCGTTCCGCTCCTTTCGGAACTCATTTGGTTGGTCGACATCCCGTGCTGTCCCCGCCACCAGCCGCGGACTACGCAGGGACCGACCACCTCAGCCCTCCCCGAAACCCACTTCGTCATGGCAGCTTAGACCGAAACAGTCCAGGACTAGGGAGACTCTGCCACGACGTTTTCCCCCCTCATGACTCCTTCGGCGCCCCGGAAGACGCACTCATTGTAGGAGGTCGACTGCGGCTCTTTCATCACATCTGGGCTGCCGCCTAAGACAAATGGGTGCGAGACCTTGTGTCTTCCGGTTACCACATAGAATTTCGGACCCGACCCCCGAGTCGGTTCTTTCTCTCAAACCCCCCAAAGACTCAAACGACGCAAAGCTTTTTTCTCAGCAATCCACTCGCTCCAAACAGCAGGAGTGATAACTGTCCCAGACGACGAGAAGTTCGGGGGTTTTTATTCCAACCTCTTTGTGGTCCCCAAAAAGGATGGGTCAGTTCAACCCATCCTGGACCTCAAAAACCTAAACAAACATGTGCACGTACGGAGATTCAGAATGGAGTCCCTAAGGTCCATTATTGCATCAATGGTCGAAGGGGAATTCCTCGCCTCCATAGACATCAAGGACGCGTACCTGCACATACCCATCACCCCAGATCACCAAAAGTTCCTATGCTTCGCAATTCAGGACTCCCACTTTCAATTCGTAGCTCTACCCTTCGGCCTTGCCACCGCACCAAGGGTCTTCACCAAAGTCATGGCGGCCGCCATGAGCGTCCTTCACGCCAGGGGAGTAGTCGTTCTCCCTTACTTGGACGACCTCCTCAAGGCCCCCTCCTTCTGCGACTGCTCAACCAGCGTACAAATCCCTGTGGACACCCTATCCCGCTTAGGGTGGCTAGTGAATCTGGACAAATCATCCCCGATCCTATCACGATCCATCACCTTCCTGGGCATGTCCCTGGACACCCGTCGGGGCTTGATCCTTCTCCCTCAGGACAAGGCAATCGCTCTTCAACGAGCGGTACGCTGCCTTCTACGTCCTCCGGCTCGCTCCATTCGATTCAGCATGAAAGTGCTCGGCAGGATGGTGGCGGCTATGGAAGCAGTACCCTTTGCTCAACTGCACCTCCGCCCACTGCAGCTAGCCCTTCTAGCAGCCTGGGACAAGAGCCCCTTCTCCCTGGACAGACATCTTCACCTGACGCCTTCAGTCAGGTACGCACTCCGCTGGTGGCTTCGGTCCTCATCCCTATCGAAGGGGAGATCTTTTCTCCCAGTGAACTGGCTGGTCCTGACCACGGATGCCAACCTCCTAGGCTGGGGAGCAGTGTACCTGCACCACACTGCTCAAGGACGTTGGACGCCCCAGGAGTCTTCCCTACCCATAAACACCCTGGAACTCCGCGCGATCTTCCTCGCGCTCAGCCCTCTGCTAGCGGGTTGTCCGATTCGAGTCCAATCGGACACTGCGACAGCTGTTGCCAATATCAATCGGCAGGGGGGCACCCGCAGCAAAGCGGCTTATCTCGAGGCCCACAAGATCCTCAGCTGGGCCGAATCGACGGGATCAGTGATATCAGCGGTACACATACCGGGGGTAGAGAACTGGGCAGCAGACTTTCTAAGTCGCCAAGACCTGGCTGCCGGAGAATGGTCTCTCCACCCAGATGTGTTTCTACACATCTGCACTCGCTGGGGCACACCAGACGTGGACCTAATGGCTTCAAGGTTGAATGCAAAGGTACCCGCGTTCATAGCCAGGTCACGCGACCCGCAGTCCATCGGCGCGGATGCTCTAGTCTTCTCCTGGCACCACTTCCGCCTGCCTTACATATTTCCACCTCTACCCCTGCTGCCGTGGGTAATCAGGAAGATCAAGGCAGAGGGAGTCCCGGTGATACTGATAGCACCGGACTGGCCCAGGCGCGCCTGGTACGCCGAATTAGTACAAATGCTTACAGACGCACCGTGGCGCCTTCCAGACATCCCAGACTTGCTGACCCAAGGGCCCATTTCCCATCAGAACTCCAGAGCCCTGAAGCTGACGGCAGGGCCATTGAGACATGGATATTAACAAGAGCGGGATTCTCCCCCGCGGTTATTTCCACCATGATCAGCGCCCGAAAGCCTGCTTCAGCCCGCATTTACCACCGTACGTGGAAAATCTTCCTTTCATGGTGCAGGGAAACTAACATCCAGCCTATGCCTCTGGCCATCCCCAGAATTCTCGACTTTCTACAGTCTGGCTTGCAAGCGGGTTTGGCTCTCAGTTCCCTTTTTAAAGAGCAGGTCTCAGCGCTCTCACTCTTCTACCAATGCCGCCTGGCTCAAAAACCACAAGTCAAGACCTTCCTCCAGGGCGTTTCCCATCTAGTTCCCCCGTACAAACGGCCGCTGGAACCATGGGACCTCAACCTCTGGACGGTCTCCAGAGGTCTCCCTTTGAACCTCTCAAGGAATCCTCCCTTGTTCTTCTGTCCTGGAAGGTAACATTCTTAGTGGCAATTACGTCCATCAGACGGGTTTCGGAGCTGGCAGCCTTGCCGCGAGCCTTTTCTGATCTTTCACCAGGACAAGGTGGTTCTACGCCCTCTCCCGGATTTCCTTCCAAAGGTTCTTACCCAGTTTCATTTGAACGAGGACATTGTCCTGCCTTCCTTTTGTCCACACCCAGTTCATAGGGTGGAAAGGTCTCTGCATTCGTTAGACCTCGTCAGAGCTCTCAGATATTACATATCCAGGACAGCCCCATTTAGGAAAACGGACTCTTTGTTCGTTATTCCTGAGGGGCTTAAGAAGGAACAGGCAGCTTCAAAGGCAACGCTGGCTCGCTGGATTCGCTCTGCGATCCAGGAAGTCTACCGCTTGCAACTCAAGCCCATTCCTAGTGGGCTGCGGGCTCATTCCACGCGAGCAGTTGGCGCTTCGTGGGCCATTCGGCATCAGGCTTCAGTGGAACAGGTGTGTAAGGCTGCGACCTGGTCTAGCCTACATATGTTTTCAAAGCATTAGAGTCCATACCCAGGCTTCAGCTGAGGCAAATCTGGGTAGCAAAATTCTGCAAACGGCAGTAGAGCACCTCTCTCAGTAGGCGCTCCAGGCTGTCCGGGACTGATTCCTAGTCCTTGGGTTGTGTTGTTGTCGTCTTTTATGTTTCCCACCCATGGACTGCTTTAGGACGTCCCATGGTCCTGTGTCCCCCAATGAGGCGTCAGAGGAAAAACGGATTTTTGTGTACTCACCGTAAAATAGTTTTCTCTTAGCCATCATTGGGGGACACAGCACCCACCCTGTTGCCCTGTTGGGCCTTGGTTCTCTCAGTACCTTATTTGGTTATGACACTTTTTTTCCTCATGTTCCTCTGAGAAGTTTTTACTGGGTTTTTTTTTTTCTCCTACTGCTTGTGTACTAAAACTGAACTTGCCTGGCCCGGCCAGGGGGTGTATACTGCAGAGGAGGAGCTATGCTTTTGCATCTACTTAGTGTCCTCCTATGGATAGGTAGCATAACACCCATGGTCCTGTGTCCCCCAATGATGGCTAAGAAAACTATTTTACGGTGAGTACACAAAAATCCGTTTTTTATTCTTTTTGGGGTTTTTTTCTTACTGGTGATAGTAATGTTAAAGGGGTGGTCTGGTGCCTTGTTAGTCGTGACAGAGCCTGCTGTTCTGTTCTTCCTCTGCACCCTGATCACCACTTTAGTGCAATACAGCAATAAGCATACTTTTTTTCTTCATGCGACACAAGCACTGACACGGATTCTACCAAAACACGGCACGTTTTCTATTATACAAGCACTGACAGTCACAGGTTCTTTCAACCAAACTTCTTTTCTTGTAAACTTCAAATACAGTTTTTCAAGTCTACTCAGGCGGGCACACTCTTGTTCCCCAAAGGGGGTTACCATTATGATTCCTACATTTTGCCGACAGACTGCTTTCCTGGTACTCAGGCTTCCGGTGGAGCACTTGAGCCCCTCATCCCCTCTTCATTGTTCATGGCAGAATCAAGAAGTCTTCCAGTCACCCCTCGTCCTACCCATAGGGACTTAGCTAGAAGCTATTGACGGTGCCTTCTTTGACAACATTCCTCTGCCTGGTTTTGTCAGGACCTACTCTTTTAAGAGCCCGCTGACTGAGGGGGGTTCGTTGGGTATACACCAGGAAACTGCCACAACCCGGGCTCTACACACTCTACCCACACCTTGGGACGCAGTTAGAACAGTCCTCTCCTCACTAGGACCCCGCATGTTCAGCACCCGGATTTGACCCAAAGTGCACGCCAAATTAAAGTGAATGGGGTTCTCCTCCACCACGTCTCCCACAGATGCAGTCTAAAGGTGGCTTTACACGCTACGATATTGTTAGCAATTGCTAGCGATATCGTACGCAAAAGCACCCGCCCCCGTCGTTCCTGCGTTTGTGTGTGATCGCTGCCGTAGCGAACATTATCGCTACGTCAGCGTCACACGCACTTGGTCGGCGGCGTCGCTGTGACTGCTGAACAATCCCTCCTTCAAGGGGGAGGGACGTTCAGCATCACAGCGACGTCACTAAGCAGCCGGCCAATCAAAGTGGAGGGACGGAGCTGAGCGTGATGTAAACATCCCGCCCACCTCTTCCTTCCGCATTGTGGCTGGCGGCAGGTAAGGAGACGTTCCTCGCTCCTGCGGTGTCACACACAGCAATGTGTGCTGCCGCAGGAGCGACTAACTACAACGAAAAACAACCCTTACCGATTTTTGAGTTTGGGACGACCTCTCCATGGTGAACGATTTTCACCATTTTTGAGGTCGCTTAAAGTCGCCGGTACGTGTCACACGCTGCGATATTGTTAATGACGCCGGATGTGCGTTGCTAACAACGATACCCCGACGATAAAACATTAACGATATCGTAGTGTGTTAAGCCCCCTTTACTCTCCCACAGGGACTCTCCTGCTATTTCCTGTCTTCCTATCCTTTTTATTACCTAAGCTCCTCCCTAAGCCGAGAGTTCCAGGAAAGCCGTTTAAACACTGGCCATCTAGTGACCGTTTAAACACACTATACCATTATATTAAGTCAAAACATTACATTTTACACACACTGGATTTGCAGGTCTGGGGAGGCCGAGCCTTACACCCCTTTACTATACAAGTATTGAACCTTCCTCTATGCTATTTTCTTTTTTGGTCTTAAGTCCTCCAGACAGATGTATGGGAAAGGTATCCTACCCTCCTCCTATTGGATGCTTCGCTCCGCTGTGTGGGAGAGATGGCCAACAGTTATCTAATATCTATAGGGAACTCTCAGATGTCTGGAATAACTAGGATTGAGCATGTTTGATTTCAACTGCCCAATCCTTAGGTTCACTTGCAGAAGTTATCTACAGAAGTGTCTAACAGTGATTCTCACTTCCGCCTATAGAAAAAAATTGCACATTCAGCAGTATTTCCATAAATATAGAAGGAAAGGTGACCGCAGCCTCGACACATCTCTCGGCTGACAACTGATCTAATGGGTCCACATAGCTTCCACGTTGTAATCGCTCTACCAAACACTGTGCATTGGAGGAGCGAGGGTGTTTTCTTATGTTCTAGAGATAGCTGACACAATCTGTGAAACTGCAAAGCTATAGAAGTAATGCATACTCAGCTGTCCTTTCTCCAGGCCTCAGAGCGGGGCTTATATTCCACTATTTATTGTCTGTAGAAAAATGGTTGTAAAGTTTTGTTTTTTTTCTGCGCTCCATTTAGTGTTTATAAGAGAACTGCCGAAGACCTTTTTAAAAGGCCCCTTAAATGTGAAATTAGGGTTTTGTCGCTTCACCTCAGCATAAAAGCAGCTTGCTGATATTTCTGCCTTTATAGCCTGCAGTCTTTAGAGTCTAATTTCTTGGTGCAGATGAATGGGCCATGTCATTGATCCTGACTTTGTAAAGCTTGTAGATTGAGATAAGTAGAAAGTTGCATTTTCTGAGGAAACCATCTTTTACAGTAGTTTTAAAATGTTTTTCTTTTGTAATTCATCCCTTTACAGGTCTTCTGAAGATAAAGCTAAAAAGCTTAAGGAGAAATCCCCAGAAACCCCTACAACCCTCTGCAGCTCATTGCATAGTGATGAAATCCTGTCTCATAGTGATACTGATCCTTCCAGAGCAACACCAGGGTCTCCACAGAAGACAGAGATGCCACCCAGCCATATCGCTTCCGAGGCCAAAGCTGGCACATCTGGAGACAATCCACATCTTTTAAGTAGGATTGATGTCCACAGACCTCATCCAATGTCCCCAAATAAGTTGGAGCGACACAGTATTTCTACAATGTCTCCGCCTTATGGGAAGCGGCTTTATTCTCCACTGAAGACTGAGGGTCCGCTGTTCAGCTCCTTGACTTCACCTTGCAAAAAACGGAACTTCCCAGAAAAAGTGGACTCTCCAAAAGAGAAATTCTATGATGCGAGGTCCAAAACTTCACTTTACTACCCAAGCAAGTTTTTTGATAACTCCACTCTTGGCCCTTTACCAGGTAATTAAAGCCCGAGCTCATGATGTCTGATCATATGGCTTTATCAGTATGCCGTCATCTCTTTATACCGCTGAGAGCCATTAAATGTGTGCAAAAAGCCAGATAGTCAGAAATAACATTTATAAATCTAAAGGCCACGTCTCACTAAGCAACATCGCTAGCAACATCGCTGCTGAGGCACGACTTGCTAGTGATGTTGCTGTGTGACATCCAGCAACAACCTGGCCCCTGCTGTGAGGTCACTGGTTGTTGCTGAATGTCCTGGGCCATTTTTTAGTTGTTGCTCCCCCGCTGTGAAGCACACATCGCTGTGTGTGACAGCGAGAGAGCAACAACTGAATGTGCAGTGAGCAGGGAGCCGGCTTCTGCCGGCTTCTGCGGACGCTGGTAACCACGGTAAACATCGGGTAACCAAGAAGCCCTTTCCTTGGTTACCCGATATTTACCTTCGTTACCAGCGTCCGTCGCTCTCACGCTGTCAGTGCCGGCTCCCTGCACACATAGCCAGACTACACATCGGGTAATTAACCCGATGTGTACTCTGGCTAGGAGTGCAAGGAGCCAGCGCTAAGCGGTGTGCGTTGGTAACCAAGGTAAATATCGGGTTGGTTACCACGCGTCGCTGGGGGCTGGTCACTGGTTGCTGGTGAGATATGCCTGTGGGACAGCTCACCAGCAACCCGTGTAGCGATGCTCCAGCGATTCCTGCCAGGTCAGGTTGCTGGTGGGATCGCTGGAGCGTCGCTTAGTGTGACTTTACCTTAACGCGGCAGAGGTAGTAAAATGTAAACATGGCTTTGGCTTATGCAGGCCCCCCCCCCTCCCTAGTGTGATTAGTTAGGCAGTGTAGACTGTCAACGATTCTGGCTGTATGTGTACCGCCCCGCGGGCTCGGCTGCGACCGCCGAGCCGCTCGGATCTGTGCTCGTACTGTGGGTGGTGGCTCGAGCCTCTCTGATTTCCGCCTTTCTCCTGCACCTCTGTGTGTAAATCTTTTGACTCCTGTGCCTAGACACCGGTAGTCCGCTCCCCGACTGGTATATGCCGGAGGAGCCCGTTTGCCCGCAGACGCTGGCCTTTTGGGTCTCTATGCCTTGGCGGAGGCTTTAGCCTGTATGGTTGGGCTGTTGCCTTCTAAAGGGATTTGTGTGGGGTAGGTCCTTGAGTCCAGCCCGCAATCAGTTGATTCGACTTGGCCCTGTCTGTTCAGAGCTTTGTGCTGGGTCTGAGTACCCTGCCTGGTGCTCCAGTATCCAGTTGGCTCCCCGATTTCGGTTCCGGCGGGCCACTACCCTGTCCCGGTCACTTACGGGTCCACCGGTCGTTTTCCCAGTCTCCTGCAGGCGACCACCACCGTCTGCCTCCTTGCCAATGGTGACTGGGCTCCGACCCAGCCACCTGGTAGTCTATCAGGGCACGGACACAGGACTGCCCGTGACCTTGACTGCTCTCTCCTCGCACTTGAACTTCACTCCTCTAGAACCTGAACTTGACTACCGGTGTTTCCCGCCTCCAGGCTTGTGTACTCCTCGGTGGGCGGAGCCAACTGCCTGGCTCTGCCCCACCCCCCCTGGTGTGGACATCAAACCTGGAGGGTGGTGACAAGGGCTTTGGTTTGGCTGGTGTTACCTAACCGGGAGGGTGTGTGTGTGTGTGTGTGTGTGTGTGTGTGTGTGTGTGTGTGTGTGTGTGTGTGTGTGTGTGTGTGTGTGTGTGTGTGTGTGTGTGTGTGTGTGTGTGTGTCTGTCTCTACCTGGGACGACCTGGATAGTCCACGGCGTCACATATACATGACTTGTACAAGGTTTAACTTGGATTGTCAATGTTCCCTTATAGGTGATAGTTTTAGGTGTGCTAGTTAGCTTTTGACATGGGTATATAGGAGCCATATGATGAAAATTGACCTGCTCATCTGGCCACTATAAGATAATATAGCAAAGCCTACCTTTTCATTTTAAAGGGTAGTTCTGTAAAGGGGTTTTCTGGTCTCAAAAGAAAAAATCTGCAGTCTCTCTACGTGACTACAGATTGCTGAGTCGTGACCATGATCAATGCTCCACTGTCACAAATGCCCTGTATTACCGATGTGACTGGGCAGTTACTTGAAGCATGTATGCGATTCGCATAGCTGTGGTCGCATGCCATCTAGTCTCACCCAGCCTTTCTCAATAGAGACTTAAGAGAAGCGCAGGAATCTAGTCACCACGTGACCGCAAAGTACCCAAATTGCACATGTGCAATCCGGTCACTGCCCAGTGTAGACTATAGAATTGTGATGGTGTGCAGTTTCTTTTCAGACCAGGCGTATACTTTAAGATGGGTAATCAATAGGTAATGTTTGGTCGGTGGAGACCTGATCGCTTTGGTACCTAATGAGTTATCAACCACCCCCAGTGAAAACTATAGAGGACACCCACTTCTACAGTCCTTAACTGGTAAATCATTAGGTGACAAATACCTTGAAAGCTATTATTTCCACAACGGAGAGCTGAAATTTTAAGGGGAGGATCCACTCCCCTAATTATATCCAGTGTCCCATTCAACGTGAAAAATTTGGTGATAGATCCTTTAGGGCTGTGATATAACGAATTGCTTATCAATGATTAGATGAAGGGGTATATATCATATTATATTAAAAATGGATTATTAACGGTGTCATTGACAGATCCCTCTACGCCACCTTCATATAGTAATCCTAGTGAGGAAGCAGGTAATGGTTGAGAGATATATATTTTGGGTTTTTGGGTTTTTTTGTTTTGCACTCTGTCAAGACCTCGCCCATACTATACCAATAAGGCTGCATGCACACTGGCCCATAGTTTTCATTTATCCACATACATTCTTTTATAAAACAAATTTGTGTGTCTGATCTGTATATGGGAAAATCCTGGTGGTTGGTTCCCTTTAAAGTGCAGGCAGTGCCGTACTGGCACTAGCATGTTGATTAGAAATCATACCTGCACTTTTCAGATGGGATCTTCGATTGCAGAAGACAACATTTCAGAAAGGTCCAAAAATTGGTACATTCTTTGACATGTGCAGCAGGGCGGGCCTTTGTGAGTCAGGTCCTCTGCGTAAAGTCCCATTTACTTTATTTAAATTTTACTCTGGCGCGTGTGCATTGCTAAAGTAATGGGGTCTTCATTAAAATGGCACCAGAGTCTGTGCATGCGCATACTGCGATCTCCGACTCCATATTGTTTAAGACACTGGAGAAAACTAAGCAGCATCAGCGCATGCCCAAAGGTAATTATTTTTTTTTTTTTTTTTCATCTGCACATGCATTGATGCCGCTGGTAGTCTTCTACAGTGTCTTCAATAAAATGGTGCTGGAGATCGCAGTGTGCCTATTCACTGACCTCATTATTCTAGCAATGCGCACACTCCAGCCATGGCTGTGCCGAGTGAGACTTAAATGGGCCAAGCCAGGAGGAAACCCAAGGAGGAATTTACACAGAGGGCCCGACCCCACAAAGTCCCACACCGCTGCACATGTCAATAAAAGAATGCACCAAGGTCTGAACCTTTTTTATCAACTAGTTTTTGTTTTGTTTTGTGTTTTTTTTGGATTTTTGATTGCAGAAAAAGAAAAAAACAAATCTCTAAAGCGAAGGTATGATTTTATTCCCCATCCATGCCTGCACTTTATATAGTAAAATCCTGCTGGTTGGTTCCCTTTTTTAAAACCAATTCTCATCTGTTTTGCTGATCCGACTCTGCCATTAAAGTCTATGGGGAGCTATTTTTAACATCTGCGTTCTATCCATTTTTACTGATTGATTGCGAAGAGTCATTGAAGTATAAACAGCTTCAGCCTATCTTATTCAGCTTTAAAAAAATAAATAAATAAAAAATAGGTGGTTTATTTTTGATGGACTGAAAAAAAGAATATGGATGTGACTATAGCCCAATGACTGATATATTCCAGTCCCCACTGCCAAACAGAGGGAATGGAGAACACGTGCTGTTTGGTTTTTGTTGTTTTTTTTTTTTGTTTTTTTATCTATTTTTCAAATTTTATATCATAGATACTTAGTTGTTTGTTTTTTTTTTTTTTGTCGCACTACTATTGATTTGTATTTAACATTAGTATCTGGCTCAGATAAAAGTAGGTGTATTACTGGTTGTCAGTGGTATGCGAATCCTTATTGTTTGGCATGGTGAGGGTTTGGTCTTGACATACAATAAAAGGTGATCTGACTGCACATTTGGCTGTATGGTACCGATGGAGTGGGTTTTATTACACTTTTTGGGCACTTGTTACTGAAAATATAAGCGTCGAATAGAGCCAATATACTGATAATTATGCTGACTGGCCTCAATTCATCATTTTTGGGATTTTTTTGAAGTCCCTCTTGTCAACATTGTCTTGTGGTATCTGCAGACATTGCACCAAATTTTTCAAAATTGTGCACGGGTTTAGTAAATTCTGCGCAAAAGTCAACTATTTGTTTTTAAGGTTTTTTTTGCATCTTTTTAGAACTAAAAATTTTCAAATCCTCTAAAATGAGTTTTGTCTAAAAATATACTCCAAATTGAAAACTGCCCAAGAAGCTTTACTCCAGGCATGGACTGAAAGGGGTTGTCCCACAAAGCACATTTTAATTAATAGATCTGGGAATAAGAATAAGTTCCACAATTGGATGTGTTTTATAAAAAAAAAGTTCCGGTCTCAAGATGTTTATAAAGGTGCCCCCCTCTATTGGCCGTATGTGACCGTACTGGGACATGGTCTGATCATACCACATCTCCTGGGCAGGAGAGGAAGCAAGAGTATAAAGACATTACAGCATGGGCTCACAGCTGTTTTACCTCAAAGAAATAAACATACAGGGAACTGTTTTACCTCACAGAAAGCAGTAGTTCTTAACTCGTACTGTGCTTTTTGTATTCTCTTTTTTGTGTCCTTCCCTACCCAGGAAATGTGGTATGACAAGTCGATGTCCCTGTATGCAACTTAAAAGAAAAAAAAAGGTTTTATTTTTTTATTTTTTTTTTTTTCCTTGAAAAGTTGCACAATAGAGCCAAAATATGCCTTACTTCTTTCCTACTCAAAAATACATCAGGTGTGTACTGAAATGGTTTTACACCAAATTCACAGTCGCAAAATATCTGTATGGCTGTGCGCACGCTGCGTTTTCCGATTATTTTTTTTTTTTATTTTTTTTTTATTTTTTTTTGTGCAGTTTGTTGCCAAAACTGCATGTCTTTCCTTCTCCCAGCAAAGTCTGAGAATTCAGAAATGCTGTGTACACATTGCTTTTTTTTTTTTTTTTTTCGTTGCAGTTTTTTTGGTGCAGGAAAAAAAGCAGCTTGTTAATTCTTTCTGCGTTTTTGTTTTTTTTGTTTGTTTTTTGTTTGGTTGGTGTTTGGTTGGTGTTTGGTTTGTGGTGTTTGGTTTGTGGTGTTTGGTTTGTGGTGTTTGGTTTGTGGTGTTTGGTTTGTGGTGTTTGGTTTGTGGTGTTTGGTTTGTGGTGTTTGGTTTGTGGTGTTTGGTTTGTGGTGTTTGGTTTGTGGTGTTTGGTTTGTGGTGTTTGGTTTGTGGTGTTTGGTTTGTGGTGTTTGGTTTGTGGTGTGTTTTTGTGTTGTTTGTGTTTGTTTGTTTATTTTGTTTTGTGTTTTTGTTTTTTTTGGGGGGGGGGTTTAGCTCTTCCAGCCTTTTTTTAGTAAAAAAAAAAAAATTTTGTATTTTTTTTTTTTTCTGGCGCAAGGTGGGTTTTTGGGTGACAATAGAAACCTACAGTGTGCGGACATAGCCTAATTGCCCAGAATCCTCTGCCCACAAAGCAGAAACAAAGAAAACAAGCAAGCCCAAGACTTAAAGACAAAAAGGAATGGTGAATTGAGGCAATGATTGGGGGGCGCAATGCAAGATAAACATACACAAAGCCAATGATGAAGTGTCTGGGGGGGAAAAGTCCCTTTTACAAAGGCAATTGCTCCCGCTAGCTGGGGAGCAATTGTCCCCTTAAGTGCCCCACATAAAATAAAGACATGGGCGCCAATTTATAAACACTGACTTTGTTTACGCCGGTCGTGATGTGTGGGAGTCGATGCTCCTCATGAATTATTATTAAACAAAAAAGCTTACGGCACATTGCTTAGCAAAATAGGGTCAACAACAATACAATGAAAGGTGCCGAACCCATACCACTCCAATAGGCATGGAAGCAAGGAGGACAAGGAGTTTTAAAGGTACAAAGTTAAAAGGTAATTTTTATTAGAACAAATATATTAAAAAATAGAATTATGCATTTTTCCATAAGACACAGTTATAGTACAATATTGACAGCAAATACGATTGGTACAAAAGAATGGTACAGTGGGTACACAGGTGAGAGTGAACCTAATGAACGCCCTAAAACAGATGACCTAAAGAGTAAAGGCCGAAACAACGGCTAAAAATAAAGGTCAAAGAAGTGAAAACCTGGGCGCCCGGTCCACAAACACCTGCAGATGGTGAGCGATGAAAAGGCAGGCAATGATGACCGGGTGTAAGTCCAAAAACAGGGGGTGATCGCTGAATATACAGCTGGCAAAAAGTCAGCGTTAATGCCTAGGACGCCGGTGCAAAATACATAATGACCGGATGTACGTCCAAATGCTTAAGCCTAAAATAATTGCCAAATAAGCAGCTAACAGAAAAGCAGCAATGATACCTAGGACGCCGGTGCACAATGCCAACCGGATGTACGCCCAAAGCCTATGCTTGTGCTGATCGCCAAGTGTCAGTTAGCAAACAATCAGCGGTGATACCTGGGACGCCGGTAACCAGAGCCTACAGGAAGGAGTGCTCCACGTGGAGGACCCGACGTACGTTTCGCAATGGATTATGGTCGCTTATTCATGGATCTGTGTACCCACTGTACCATTCTTTTGTACCAATCGTATTTGCGGTCAATATTGTACTATAACTGTGTCTTATGGAAAAATGCATAATTCTATTTTTTAATATATTTGTTCTAATAAAAATTACCTTTTAACTTTGTACCTTTAAAACTCCTTGTCCTCCTCGTGAATTATGGTGGCAGTGCCCATGCCCCCGCTAAGCCAAAATGGCATAACTCCAAGGGTCGCAAAATTTTAGTGCAGCCTTGAGTTGTGCCAACATTCTGCAACTAGTCAATGTTTTTACAACAAAATACTGTTGTGAAAGCTTTGACTCTGGCCCATACACTCCTCTTGGACTTGCACTGCTCCAGCGATGTTGGCACAAGTCCTTACTGGAACGGTACCCGTCTCAGAGGTGAGGGGTTTTATTGTTCTGCCAATCTGGACTTTATTGGGCGACGCATTTCCCTTTTTCTCTTACAGATTTTTCTGCTGAAACTGCTGCTGATCGTGCCATCAATGACTGGTGGGACCGAACCGGAAAAACCGATAAACCAAATGACTGCAAACCATCTTGAGCTGCTTACGATCCACCCCAATCATTTTAGACCCTGATCGCAACAGAAGATTGGTGCATGACTGAATTTTGTGCACTGTAACTAAGTTTTTCACGAATCATTGTAGAGATGAATGGTCTTAAATATAGGAAAATGTGAATAGATTTTCCATATTGTAAGAGAAATATTTTTTTTTTTAGCTTTTCTTGTGTTTCGTCTTCTGTCTGATCTGGTATTTATGTTAATAAAGTGCAATGTTTAAATGTGGCTTTTTTTCAGAAGTCTTCCTTCTTATATAAGGTGCTGCCGTTCATAATGAAATAAAACAAGAAAAGTGTCAAGGACCCAAATGTCTTAAGCCTGCCATTGGCGCAGGCCCAGCTAGAGTGTGACCCTGGCAAAGGGGAACGGTGTGCTGCCTCTTTTTGGGCCATGCCATTGACCAGAGGAGAAGTGGGAAGTTACATAACGTGGTGGTGCCAAGAAGTGTGGGCAAGGTCACAAGCAAAGGCATAGTCACATGCAGGGTGTTTGGTTTGTTTTTCTTTAGTGTTAATTTATGCAAATAAGAAGCTGCATTTTCCAGCCCCAGAATAGGGTATGAGATTTCAAAAATCTTAGGCCAGAGTCACGCATCACATCACCAATCACGGCCTGCCACCCTCCGGACAGAAGCGTCTCAGCTGCATAGAAATACCTACATCTGACCCCCTCCTGTCACGAGAATGTGCGGCCGTGCCAGGTGATGCGATACGAGTCTCTCGCAAGTGTGACTCCGGCATTATTCACAGGGTGCGGCCTTTTTCCTGAAGGAATCTGAGAACTTCAGCTTTTTTTTGTTGTGGTTTTGGTTTTTTTTGTTAAAATTGATGTACTGCAGATTTAATCAGTATTGCTTCAGTGATTTTTCAACCATAGAAAGATTTGTTTTTGGTTTTCTCCCGCCCCCAATATAGCCATATGACGGCTTGTTTTTTTTTTTTGGACAAGTTGTACTTTTGAATGACACCATTCATACTGCCACATATTGTACTCGAAAATGGGGAAACAAAATTTAAGTTCGGTGTTCACTATATGGTAAAACAAACCTAGCAGTAGGATTCACCAGGTCAGTACGAGTAATTGCATATGAAACATGTATAGTTTTTTTTTTTTTTTTTAGTTTTTGATTTTTATTTAAATGGTAAAAATTTCGAAATTTGTCAAAAAATAGGATTGCGCTTTTGTCACCATTTTCCATAGCGCTCTCATTTTTCAGGATCTGGGGCTGTGAGGGCTTATTTTCCTCATCTTAACCTAATGTTTGTAATTATACCCTTTTTGGGGGTAGATGCAATTTTTGATTGCCTATTATTGCACTCTATTAAGTTATGGTGACCAAAAGACATTTGACCATTTTATTTATTCCCCCCACCACCCCCGCGCATCATAGGTCATGAAGGGGTTAAACATGCACAGTGGACAAACTGCACATGTAATCTGCGGCAAAAAACACTGCGTTTTTACTGCCACGAGACCAGATTGGTGGTGGCAGAAAGAAAATGCAGAAAAAATGCTGTGTGAACCTTAGATTTTTATTTACAGTTAGGGTGCTTAAACCTGCAGTGATGTTTACTTCACTCATTAACATTAAAATTGCAACACCAAGAAGGAATACTCCATAATTATGGAAAATCATAGGATTAATAGACCTGTTAATGATGTAATATGGAAGCAAAACTTTCAAATCCTCTTGGTTTGTTCAGTATATAGTATGCGAGCCAGAAATACATGCACTTACACACATTGGAATGCTATTAGTAATGAGAAGATCTGAAAAAATGCTCGAGTTTTCCATTCCCTTACATTTTACTCAGTACATGAGTAGAGTCCATCCAAGCATCTGACCTGCTCGATTCGAGTACTGCTCTCCTAAGCATGGTACTGCTCACTCATCACTATAGGATATCAATGAGGTTATTAATGGTTATTTGAGGCCTGTTCTGCCATTCGGCACTCAAATCAAGATCTGCTGCTGGCAGCTTCCTTTTAAAATTGCTGACTGATGTCCTAGATGTGCTTGGATTGGTCTTCAGTCAGAGACACTGCAGGCCATGGTAGCACACGTAAAGAGAATAGTCAGCAGGTTTTTGCTACCTCATCTGAAAGTGCAGCATAATGTGGGCAAAGAGATCCTGAATCCAATGATGTATCAGTTAATTACTGGCTGCAGCCATTCTGGCACAATCGGAATTTTTAGGTTTTTCCATGTAGCAGAGATGAGACCTGTCCCACCCACACCAGGTTCTATAGAGATTGTACATTGACAGTGAGGTGTCACTCACAGCAAGGGAGCGTGCTATACTGCTGTGCATGTGAGTTTCTAGTCCTGAAATTATAAAGGTCCTGCTACTTAAACATAGTAAATAAAAGATTGAAATGTGACAAAACTGGGATGCCAGAACTGTTAACCCTTACAGCATGCCTGCTTCATCTTGTATAGCAAAAACCTGCTGACAGATTCCCTTTTAGTCACACGGGCTGCTCACAGTAGCAAGGGCAACTTGTGACCGGACATTGTCACTGTGAAAAGTACCTCCTGGGACATTTTGGAGAAATGTTCATATCACTGGTTTCATGAACAAATCAATGTAATGCTAAGCTGTGTGTGTACCTTGAGTTAACACCATTGTTATTCCACCCCACTCCATAATCCAGTGTAGGCCTCTGAGTTGTGTGGAGACAGGAAACTGAGTTGTCACCATTCCACCAGCCTCTGGACCACTCTGACCTGTGATTGCCTGCAGCGGTCAGGTGACCTGTAGCTTCTAATGGAACGCAGTTATGTCACCGCTTTCCTGTCTGCGAAAACTGAGCAACACATCCTGGATCTTGATGGGTGCTGGTAGGTGAGTATTGACTGTATTTGAAACCCATCCTGGGCCTGAGGCAAAGTTTAAATTTTCCTGGATAGTCCCTTTTACAGGGAATCCCTCAAAACAATATTACAATATGAAGCAAGCCCACCTTTGTGTTGGCCAGCTTTATCTTGAGAAGAACATTTACCCATAGGTGCAAACCTGGACACTTTTCAAGAAACTGATCTTTGAAGTAATTTGTGTATAGGGCGCTTTGTGAACTGTAAGGCCCCGTATACACGCTCAGTATTTGGTGAGGTTTTTTTTACAACAGTAATTGTAGCCAAAACCAGCAGTGGGTAATAAATACAGAAATGGTGCCTGTGTTTCTATTGGGCCGGTGTCACACTTGCGATTGACTCGCACAAGTGCAATGTGAGAAAATCTCGCATTGCACTCTGACCAATGTTATTCAATGGACTGAGGAAAATAATCGCAGCATGCTGAGATTTCTAGAGTTTCTCATGCAAGACTCTCCAATACAAGTCTATGGGTGTGAGCAAAAAAAAAAAAAACGGATGTCACACGGACTGCACATGGACCATCCTAGTGACGTCCGTTTTTTCTAAATACAGTGTTCTGTGCTACATGATAGAATTGTAAATGCTCCTGTACATGACTGTAATGACTAATAGCTGCTGAGGAAAAAAAACAGATTGCATACTGACAGCACACTAATGAAAAGTGAGAAGAAATTGTCCTACTCTCCGGCATGAGAATCGGACCAATTTTTCAAGTGCGACGCCGGCCTTACACTTTTTCTCTGGTTGTTCCACTTCTGGGTTTGGCTTATATACTGAGATGAAAACTCACCAAACGCTGAATATGTGCAAATTGTCTCTTCAGGGAGGAAGTAGACGAACTCCAGTGCCACCTAATGGAAGAAGCAATCCTAAAAGTCAAAGTTGACCCTTTAGGCTCCATGTGCAGTGGTTTTCTGCCCCGTTATTTGGTGCATGAAGAAAAGGAGAAAATTCCAGCAACTCCAGGAGAAAGTAGATTTTCTTTAAAAGCAGATTCTTTATTGATGATAAAAATATTCCATCCAAGCAAGACAAAAATAAAAAGGCAAGACAGAGGAGCTATTTCCTACGCGTTTCAACCTAAATAGGTCTTAATCATGGAATGCGCAGAGAAAATCTCTAAAACAGTATTTAAAGTCTGTGCACAACAAGAACTGGTTGAGTTGATTAGATGTGGTACCACCCACCCCACTTGATGTGGAGAGCACAGAGAAGAAAAAAAAAAGAGAGAATAGAAACTGAGACACTGCACCGAAAATTCAGCACCACAAAAAATAAATCAAGAGAAAAACACCAATATATATACATAAACTGATTAAAAAACAGAAGTAACCAGAGAGATCACATGATAAGAAATATATATATATGCCTGGTAAAGTTTATAGAAAAGGGGCTCTTAAAGACAAAGATTTTTTTCTAACAGGATCAAAAAAAGGAAAAACCGTTACTGCCCATATTACTATATAGTGAAAATTCAAGTGCTAAGGGAATGACCTTGAACCATCAAATGTCTGATAATCACTACAGTATAATATAATTATTGGTGCAAAAAAGGTTTGTCCTATAACGAACAAATAATATAGGAATTTCAAGTATACTGCATAACAAGATCTCTCCTCATATTTAGACCATGCGGCATTCTAGTGCCCAATTTAAAAATCCAGAAAGATTCTCTGAGAATCTTTCTTTTAAGATCCCCCCCCTCTCAAATTCACATTTCTTCAGCGCTCTATTGGGAGACCCAGACGATTGGGGTATAGCTACTGCCCTCTGGAGGCCACACAAAGCACTACACTAAAAGTGCAAGGCCCCTCCCTCTCTGGCTATACCCCCCCGTGGTATCACGGGTACTCCAGTTTTAGCTTTGTGTGCGAAGGAGGTCAGACATTCCATGCATAGCTCCACAGATTTTAGTCAGCAGTAGCTGCTGACTAGTTCGGATGGAAGAAAAGAGGACACATATAGTGTTCCCAGCATGCTCCCTTCTCACCCCTGGATGGTGTTGTAAGGTTGAGGTACCTATTGCTGGTACAGGGCTGGAGCCTGACATGCTGTTTTTCCTTCCACATCCCCTTGGGGGTTCTGTGGAAGTGGGATCCTGCCGGCCTCAAAGCTCTGTCGCCGGGCTCCATCCACAGACCCATCAGAACCTGATGGATACGGAGCAGGAGTACCATCAGGGACCGGGCCCTGCATCATACAGGTACTCTGTGTCCCCGGCAGGCACAGACACACTCCGGGCTGGCTGGGTGTTGTAGTGCGCCGGGGACCGTACACTGAGCTGGTGTTCCTACAGTCATCTGGGGGACTTTGTGTTCTGGGAACGCAGCGCCGACCCTCACTGGACCGGGCGGCGCTGCTGTGACTTGTGGTGCGCCGGGGATACGCCGACCGCGCTTTTACGGCGGCGGCGTTTATAACTCTAGTCCCCGGCTTTTGGGCCTAGGACGCCGGCAGCTCCGATCGTTCCCGCCCCCACCCTGTCAATCAGGGTAGGGGAGAGACGCTGTTTCACGGCAGCGAGGAGGGCTGGAGCCTGATTTACATGCTCCAGCCCTCACACTAGGCACAGAGGGAGCAGGCTTCCCGCTCTTGGTCAGGAACGCCCAGGGCCCGCCCCCCTTCTTCCCTCAGGACGCCGGCAGCCATTACATGCATGGCTGGCTGGAAGAAGGACGCAAGGCTCTGGGAGACCTAGACTGAGGGGCTTTGGAAGACCACACACCCGCTCTTTAGCGGGCGGTAAGCGGCTTTTCAGCTGGCCCCTCTAGTGCCTCAGTGTATGTTAGTGTATTGTGTCACTGGACATAGAGATTTATTGATTTCTTGCACTGTAAGGTCGCTTCCTGGCTGAATACCCCAGATCGCTCTGAGGAAGCAGCAGCATGTCATCCACAAGACGCAAAGCTGCCAAGGCTAGGGCTGTGTGCACTGTGTGTGCTGCTTGTGGGACTGCTCTACCAGCAGGTTCCAAAGACCCCCATTGTGTGCAATGCTCAGATCCGGTGCTGCTTCGCCAGCCGGAGTCAGGAGAGATAGTGACCCAGGCTGAGACGCCTGTAAGTCCTGCCCCGGTGTCAGGGTCAGACTTTGCAGTTTTTGCGGTTAATATGTCGGTGACTATGGCAAAAATCCTGGAAACTTTGCAATCCATGCCTGGGGCTCAGTCTATGGACACGGCGAGGTCTATGTCCTCTAACCCTCCGCAGTTGGATTTAATCCAGACTGCAAGGGGGTCCCCGGCCTCTCAGGATGAGTATGATGACTCAGATGATTGCCCCAGCCACCCCAAGCGGGCTCGCTGGGAAAGACCCTCAACGTCATCACACTGCTCAGGGTCTCAGCGCAATCAGTCTCCCTGTGATGTGTCTGAAGAGAGTGATCAGGAGTCTAATCCTGGAACCCCTCTCAATCTGGATACCCCGGATGGGGACGCCATGGTAAACGATCTTATCTCAGCTATCAATAGGCTGTTAGATATTTCTCCCCCAACCCCTTCAGCAGAAGAGGCAGCGGCAGAGCAGGAGAAATTTCGTTTCCTCTATCCCAAGCGTAAATTAAGTGCTCTGTTGGATCACTCTGACTTCAGAGAATCAATCCAGAAACACGATGCTCATCCAGAAAAGCGTTTCTCTAAACGTTCTAAGGATACACGTTATCCTTTCCCCCCTGAGGTGGTCAAGCGCTGGACCCAGTGTCCAAAGGTGGATCCCCCGATTTCCAAACTTGCAGCTAGATCCATAGTTGCAGTGGAAGATGGCGCTTCACTTAAAGATGCCAATGACAGACAGATGGACCTTTTGGTTAAAATCTGTCTATGAAGCTATCGGCGCGTCGTTTGCTCCAGCATTCGCAGCCGTATGGGCGCTACAAGCTATTTCAGCTGGTTTAGCGAAAGTGGATGCTATCTTACATCCAGCGGTGCCGCAAGTGGCGTCCCTTACCTCGCAGATGTCCGCGTTTGCGTCTTACGCTATCAATGCGGTCCTAGAATCTACCAGCCGCACCTCAATGGCGTCTGCCAATTCGGTAGTTTTGCGCAGGGCACTGTGGTTAAAGGACTGGAAAGCAGATGCTGGTTCCAAAAAATGTTTAACCAGCTTGCCTTTGTCTAGAGAAAGACTGTTTGGCGAGCCATTGGCTGACATCATTAAACAGTCCAAGGGTAAAGACTCCTCTTTACCCCAGCCCAGATCAAGCAAACCTCAGCAGAGAAAGTGGCAGCAGAAGTTTCAGTCCTTTCGAGGTTCGGGCAAAACACAATTCTCCTCGTCCAAAGGGACTCAGAGGACGCAAAGAAACTCAGATTCCTGGAGGGCTCATTCACGCCCCAAGAAAGCAAATGGAGGAACCGCTTCCAAAGCGGCTACCTCATGACTTCCAGTCCCCTCCCTCCGCATCTCCGGTCGGGGGCAGGCTCTCCCGCTTTTACGACACTTGGATGTCACAGGTCAAAGACCGGTGGGTGACGGACATTTTGTCGCGCGGGTACAGAATCGAGTTCAGTTCTCGTCCTCCAGCTCGGTTCTTCAGAACCTCCCCACACCCAGACCGTGTAGATGTCCTGCGGCAGGCGGTGGACTCCCTAAGAGCGGAGGGAGTAGTGGTTCCTGTACCGTTTCAGGAACAAGGGAGAGGGTTTTACTCCAATCTCTTTGTGGTGCCAAAAAAGGACGGCTCATTCCGTCCTGTTCTGGACCTAAAACTGCTCAACAAACATGTACACGCCAGACGGTTCCGGATGGAAACCCTCCGTTCTGTCATTGCCTCAATGTCTCAAGGAGACTTCCTTGCCTCAATAGACATCAAGGATGCTTATCTCCACGTGCCAATTGCTACAGAACATCAACGTTTTCTACGTTTTGTGATAGGAGACGACCATTTTCAGTTCGTAGCTCTGCCATTTGGTCTGGCGACAGCCCCACGGGTCTTCACCAAGGTCATGGCGGCGGTGGTAGCAGTCTTGCACTCTCAGGGACACTCGGTGATCCCTTACCTAGACGATCTACTTGTCAAGGCACCCTCTCAAGAGGCATGCCAACTCAGTCTACAGGCTACGCTGGAGACTCTCCAGACTTTTGGATGGATCATCAACTTTCCAAAGTCAAATCTGTCACCGACACAGTCACTAACGTATCTTGGCATGGAGTTTCATACTCGAGCAGCGAGAGTGAAGCTTCCGCTAAACAAGCAGCGGTCCCTACAGACAGGGGTGCAATCGCTCCTTCAGGGCCAGTCGCACCCCTTACGGCGCCTCATGCACTTCCTAGGGAAGATGGTGGCAGCCATGGAAGCAGTTCCCTTTGCGCAGTTTCATCTGCGTCCACTTCAATGGGACATTCTCCGCCAATGGGACGGGAAGACGACTTCCCTAGACAGGAAAGTCTCTCTTTCCCAGACGGCCAAGGACTCTCTGCAATGGTGGCTCCTTCCCACCTCATTGTCTCAGGGAAGATCCTTCCTGCCCCCATCCTGGGCAGTAGTCACGACAGATGCGAGTCTGTCGGGGTGGGGAGCAGTGTTTCTACACCACAGGGCTCAGGGGACGTGGACTCAGCAGGAGTCCACCCTTCAGATCAATGTTCTGGAAATCAGGGCAGTGTATCTTGCCCTACTGGCCTTCCAACAGTGGCTGGAAGGAAAGCAGATCCGAATCCAGTCGGACAACTCCACAGCGGTGGCATACATCAACCACCAAGGAGGGACGCGCAGCCGGCAAGCCTTTCAGGAAGTCCGGCGCATTCTGAATTGGGTGGAGGACACAGCATCCACCATATCCGCGGTTCACATCCCGGGCGTAGAAAACTGGGAAGCAGACTTCCTCAGTCGCCAGGGCATGGACGCAGGGGAATGGTCCCTTCACCCGGACGTGTTTCAGGAAATCTGTCGCCGATGGGGAGTGCCGGACGTCGACCTAATGGCGTCTCGGCACAACAACAAGGTCCCGGCATTCATGGCGCGGTCGCGAGATCAAAGAGCGCTGGCGGCAGACGCCTTGGTGCAAGATTGGTCGCACTTCCGCCTCCCATATGTATTCCCGCCTCTGGCACTCTTGCCCAGAGTACTACGCAAGATCAGATCCGATTGCAGCCGCATCATACTCGTCGCCCCAGACTGGCCGAGGAGATCGTGGTATCCGGATCTGTGGCATCTCACGGTCGGCCGACCGTGGTCGCTTCCAGACCGTCCAGACCTGCTGTCTCAAGGGCCGTTTTTCCATCAGAATTCTGCGGCCCTGAACCTGACTGTGTGGCCATTGAGTCCTGGATCCTATCGTCAACAGGATTATCCCAGGGAGTGGTAGCCACAATGAGACAAGCTAGGAAGTCAACTTCTGCTAAGATCTACCACAGAACGTGGAAGATTTTCTTAACCTGGTGCTCTGCTCAGGGAGTGTCTCCCTGGCCATTTGCATTGCCCATTTTTCTATCTTTCCTGCAATCAGGGTTGGAAAAGGGCTTGTCGCTCGGCTCCCTTAAAGGGCAAGTCTCGGCACTATCCGTGTTTTTTCAGAAGCGTCTAGCACGTCTTCCTAAGGTGCGCACGTTCCTGCAGGGGGTCTGTCATATTGTGCCCCCGTACAAGCGGCCGTTGGATCCATGGGATCTGAACAGGGTACTAGTGGCTCTCCAGAAGCCGCCCTTCGAGCCTCTCAAAGAAGTTTCTTTTTCTCGCCTGTCACAGAAAGTGGCGTTTCTTGTTGCGATCACATCGCTTCGGCGAGTGTCTGAGCTGGCTGCTCTGTCATCCAAGGCTCCCTTCTTGGTGTTCCACCAGGACAAGGTTGTGCTGCGCCCCATTCCGGAGTTTCTCCCTAAGGTCGTATCCTCGTTTCATCTTAATCAGGATATATCATTGCCTTCCTTTTATCCTCATCCGGTTCACCGGTATGAAAGGGACTTGCGTTTGCTAGATCTGGTGAGAGCACTCAGGATCTACATTTCCCGCACGGCGCCCATGCGCCGTTCCGATGCACTTTTTGTCCTTGTCGCCGGTCCGCGCAAGGGGTTGCAGGCTTCTAAAGCCACCTTGGCTCGATGGATCAAAGAACCAATTATAGAGGCCTACCGTTCTGCTGGGCTTCCGGTTCCTTCAGGGCTAAAAGCCCACTCAACCAGAGCCGTAGGTGCGTCCTGGGCATTACGGCACCAGGCTTCGGCTCAACAGGTGTGTCAGGCGGCTACCTGGTCGAGTCTGCACACGTTCACCAAGCATTATCAGGTGCATACCTATGCTTCGGCGGATGCCAGCTTAGGTAGAAGAGTCCTGCAGGCGGCAGTGACATCCCCGTAGGGGGGGGCTGTTTTGCAGCTCTAACATGAGGTATTTCTTTACCCACCCAGGGACAGCTTTTGGACGTCCCAATCGTCTGGGTCTCCCAATAGAGCGCTGAAGAAGAAGGGAATTTTGTTACTTACCGTAAATTCCTTTTCTTCTAGCTCTTATTGGGAGACCCAGCACCCGCCCTGTTGTCCTTCGGGATTGTTTTTTGCTGTTTGCGGGTACACATGTTGTTCATGTTGAACGGTTTTTCAGTTCTCCGATGTTACTCGGAGTTAATTTGTTTAAACCAGTTGTTGGCTTCCTCCTTCTTGCTTTGGCACTAAAACTGGAGTACCCGTGATACCACGGGGGGGTATAGCCAGAGAGGGAGGGGCCTTGCACTTTTAGTGTAGTGCTTTGTGTGGCCTCCAGAGGGCAGTAGCTATACCCCAATCGTCTGGGTCTCCCAATAAGAGCTAGAAGAAAAGGAATTTACGGTAAGTAACAAAATTCCCTTCTTCAAACAAATTCCACCAGTATCAATTATTTAGATGTCACTTTGACAGGTAATGGCAGTGTAGTGGAGATCCTTCCTTATCATAAGGATACGGACTCCAACTCCATTTTAATGGCTAGTTCATGTCATTCTCCGCATGTCATCAAAAATATTCCGCTTGGTGAACTCATCAGGTTAAAGCGCAATTGTTCTTGTCCGGAGGTTCTACAAGCAGAAATGGACTGTGCTGTTACTAAGCTCAAACATAGAGGCTACCCGAAATGGTGTCTAGATCGGGCAAAAATTATAGTTAATGAAATAGATAGATCTGATTTATTTAGAGATAATAATAAAAATAAGAACAAGCATAATAGGAATAATGGTGTGACGTTTATAACGAATTTTTCTCCTCAATTCCATGATCTAGTAAAAAATAGTACAAAAACATCTGCCTATTTTACTTAGTGATGATTTATTAAATCGGATTTTCACTAAGAATAAAATCAATTTTGTGGCCAGAAGAGCCCCCAATCTTGCCAACATTTTATCCCCCAGTTTGGTTGTCAGTAAAAAAGACAATGCCATCTCTAAAAATTGGTTATCCTGCACAGGTTTTTTTGGCTGTGGGCACAACTTTTGCATCTCGTGCAAACATGCAAAAAAATGCAAATCATTTACATCTAATCATACAGGGCTTTCCTATAACATCAACAGCTTTATAAACTGTAATACCCCAAATGTGGTTTATTTGATGGAGTGTATTTCCTGCCACGTTCAATATGTTGGCTGCACTAGCTGTCCCCTTAAACAAAGAATACGCAGACACATGTCAGACACATTAAATACATCTGCGGTAAATGTGTCTGCTGTTTCTAGACACTTTGTCAAGACATCTGTTGTGAACAGAGGCAATCTTGTTTTCACAGGCATTGAAAAAGTTTCCAGACTCATTAGAGGGGGGATCTTAAAAGAAAGATTCTCAACAGAGAATCTTTCTGGATTTTTAAATTGGGCACTAGAATGCCGCATGGTCTAAATATGAGGAGAGATCTTGTTATGCAGTATACTTGAAATTCCTATATTTGTTCGTTATAGGACATACCTTTTCAGCACCAATAATTATATTATATTATACTGTAGTGATTATCAGACATTTGATGGTTCAAGGTCATTCCCTTAGCACTTGAATTTTCACTATATAGTAATATGGGCAGTAACTGTTTTTCCTTTTTTTGATCCTGTTAGAAAAAATCTTTCTTGTCTTTAAGAGCCCCTTTTCTATAAACTATACCGGGCATATATATATTTCTTATCATGTGATCTCTCTGGTTACTTCTGTTTTTTAATCAATTTATGTATATATATTGGTGTTTTTTCTCTTGATTTATTTTTTGTGGTGCTGAATTTTCGGTGCAGTGTCTGTTTCTATTCTTTCTTTTTCTTCTCTGTGCTCTCCACATCAAGTGGGGTGGGTGGTACCACATCTAATCAACTCAACCTGTTCTTGTTGTGCACAGACTTTAAATACTGTCTTAGAGATTTTCTCTGCGCATTCCATGATTAAGACCTATTTAGGTTGAAACGCGTAGGAAATTGCTCCTCTGTCTTGCCTTTTTATTTTTGTCTTGCTTGGATGGAATATTTTTATCATCAATAAAGAATCTGCTTTTAAAGAAAATCTACTTTCTCCTGGAGTTGCTGGAATTTTCTCCTTTTCTTCATGTGTTCTCACCCAGGTCAGGGTGTTTCCGTGCACCAGAGGTAAGATTTGGGAGTGAAGAGGGGAGAGCTGAAGTTTCTTCTTTTTTGTTATTTGGTGCAGGTACAATTATGTTGGGAACTAATTTTCTGCAGAATAGCCTTACCAAGCCTTGTCATAAGGCTGGACTCACACGAACGTATGAAAAAACTGTCCCATTATCGTGTGCGATAGTCGTGCTATAGTGATCCGTGTGGTCTTCCGTGTGTACTGCGTTTGTACTGCGTGTGTAATGCGTGTGTCAAACCTTCATCCGTATTACAGTCCGTGTGCATTCCGTGTGTAATACGCGTGGAAAGCGTTTTTTAACCTTTAAATTGACATTTAACATATGTTGTCAATGTTTTTTAATTGTGATCATGAGTAAGTTGTTTGGGCTACCTAATAAATGAACGGCAGAACAATGAGACAGTTTGACTCCTACACATTACACTGTCCAACTGTGTTTTCAGTCCTGTGAACCCATTGTGTCATGTCCTTTGGAGAAATGTCTTTGCATCTTACTTTCAACACAACTGAAATAATTTTATACCATTGGTTATTGTGTTGTCCAGAGAGTTTGGCACGCAATACCCAGAAGAACATGTCCCGCTGAGGCGTCGTCGATTTTGGGTCCATCCTCTACTATGCAAACGATACAGTAGAGGACATTTCAATCGTCTTTATATTGAGTTAAGGAGAAATTAAGACAAATTCCACGCTTACAGCCGCATGACCATAACTATCTTTGATCGTTTGTTAGATGAGATTAGGCCAATGATCACATACCAGGACACAAATATGCGTTGTGCCAGATCTCCTGAGCAACGTTTGCTAATCACTAAAAGGTATTTTTCTTTTTCTTTTTTTTTTTTTAAATGTTTTACTTTCAAAATATTGAGAACACTAAAATTTATTACATTTCTCCACTTTTTCCCTTTATGATATAGATTCCTTGCAACTGGATTATCCTATTCTGCCTTACATCTTGAATTTTTACTTGGCAAATCTACTATTTCAATCATTGTAAGGAAAACATGTCATGCCATTTGGGAGAAATTACAACCTCTAGTGATGGCAGAGCCAAGTGTTGAAGATTGGTACCGGATAGCAAATGGCTTTTATTAAAAAACACAATTTCCTAATTGCATTGGTGCCATTGATGGAAAACATATACGTGCTAAAAAACCACCAAACTCTGGGACACAATATTTTAATTACAAACAATATTTTTCAGTTGTTCTCCTGGCCATAGCTGATACTAATTACAATTTTGTGGCTGTAGATATCGGTGCGTATCGTCGAACAGGAGATTCCAGAATCTTAAATCATTGGACCTTAGTCTCTGACCCATTACTGAATTATTAGTCTGTACCACCCCCGCGTCTATTGCCTGGCACATCTGACACACAGGCACCTTTTGTAATAGTAGGTGATGAGGCCTTCCAACTTCGTAGAGAAGTCCTTAGGCCTTATCCACGTCGTGTTCTGGATAACAGACGCCGTATTTTTAACTATCGATTAACCAGAGCATGACGTGTTGAATGCGCATTTGGCATCCTGACAGCCAAATGGAGAGTCTTGATCACACCATTGCAATTGAGTGAAAACAATGTCAACACCATTATAAAAGCGTGTGTTGTGTTGCATAATTTTGTCAGAAAATATGATAACATTGAAGATATTACATCTTCAATGGAACCAAATGAAACACATGGCAGCCAAGTAAGTCATGGCAAGAAACATACGTGCCCCTTCCGCCATACGTGTGAGAGAAATTTTCACAAATTACTGTTTCACCAGAGGGTGAAATAGATTTACCACAACATGCTTTGATTGAGCATGTAAACATGGCCTAGCCCTAAATTATTTTAGAAATAAATTTAAAATAAGCTGTTCATGTATAAAAAAATACATATTCAGTGATGATGAAAACAAAATTTTCGTTTATTTTGCATAAATAATGTTTTCATAACTTAACTTTACACAACTATGTGTGATATTGAACAAACCTTTATGATTTGTTTTGATTAGCTTCATATTACTTTGAAAAAAAAATATTGCTTTCATATTTGCTTTATATGGAAAACAAATTAAAAAAAAAACATGTAACATTCAAACTATTCTGCTCATCAATTCTGATATGTGTGTGGTGAATGGGGAATGTTAACATTCAGTGGCTGGTGTGTTGATATGTTTGAATTTGGTGTGATGTATTGATTTGTTGGTTGACTATGGGCTGATCCTGATGCTTGACCATGTTGTTGTGCATGATAGGGCATATGTTGTGGCAAATTAGGACCTTGATGAGGCCTTACAAAATTCCATGATTGATTACCGTGTTGGGCACCTGATCCAGGTGGCTCAATTACATGAGTGCCATAGGTAACCGGTTCACTAGCAACATGTTGAGCAACAAAAGTGTTGTGTGGTACATATTGCTGATGTTGGGATTGGTTTGGTTTGGTGTTGGTTGTTGCTGTGTTTGTTTGAAATTGTGGTGGATGCATGACTGTTTGTGGAATGGTTTGATTTTCATGATGGGCTTGCTGCCTACCTGCATTATCAGGTTGTGGCATTCTCAGCTGATTATTATTTGACTGTTGCCATTGTTCTAGAGAATTAAACACTATTTGTGGGTTGTTTGGTGAGGTACATGCATCTATGACGATTTGCATGGCTGCTCTAGCACGGAGACGCACTTCTCCTGGAATTTGCCTAAGAGTTTGCCATACTTCTTGTGAATGCCTCCTCCCCATCATCATTCACAGTGCGAGATAGATATTGTAAAACTCAATTATCTACCTCGCGCCGTGTATTGATGATGGGGAGTTCTCGACGTCGTCGTGGTCTGCGTGACACTGCCAGGGCAACAGGGGAGTGGTCTAAAGCCACTGTAGGGCTGCTGCTCTGTTAAACTTCCTCATCAGGATTATGAAACAATGCTAGTGTGTTATTGAAATCTTGCGATAGTTTAAAGTAATATATATGTTTACTTACAGCCTTAAATCCATTATTGGTGCCAAAAAATTCAAACGATCAAAATATATATATTTTTTTTTTTCCCGCTGAGCCTCAGATCCACTACGACATTGCTGTTGCCTTTCCCGTCGGTATTGATCACGGCAACTACGCCAGCGACGAGTTACATCACACACTATATTATGGAGAAACCACAGACATTAAAAATTATCCTAACGTACATTTTTGGCATGTGTGATATAAAACATCTCCAAATAGAATTTAACATTTGCACTTACTTATCTCTTGACGAACTTCAGAAGATGACTCCTTATAAATGGGAAATAATTGTTGACATATGTTTAGCCAGCTGGCATCACGTCTATCACGGTCACAGTAGCCTGGGTGTCTTGTATCCCAAATTTCAGGCCTTTCCTGCACCATCACTAGCAGCAGCTCTACATTGATCTGCCTGGACATGTCTTGAAGTTGTCCGTGGAGGCTGAACTTCCTGTTTTGTTTTTTTTTGTGTTTTTTTTTTTTTTTTAACACATGCAAACTGAATTTATATGATGTAATTTCCTTTTTTTTTCCTCCAAAAATTGCACAGCATACGTGAAACACACGGACGGTCCGTGTGTGTTATGTTTTTTTAATCGCACCCATTGGCTTTCATTGGCGATTCTCGGCCGTTTCACGCATGAATACGCAGCATGCTGCCGCTTTTCTCGCATGCAGATTCTGGATGCGAGAAAAGCTGACCAAAAGCTCGCACTCATAGAATAACATTGGTCCGAGTGTAATGCGAGAATTTCTCGCATTGCTCTCGTCCGTATTTGTCGCTCGTGTGAGTGTACCCTAAGACTTAGGATTTATGCCAGATAAAACCTCAATTTGCAGACACTGTGTTTTGGGTTGATTGACCCTCATCAGTGCAAAGTATGAGGTCTGATCTGGCTGTATGAGAGACTAAGGGCTCATGCGCACGTTGCTTATTTTTTTTTAGCGTTTCTGCAGCGTTTTGAGCAGCAGCGTCAAAATGCATGCGTTCTATTTCCCCAGCAAAGTCTATGATGTTCCTGCAAAATCCGTGCGCACAATGCTTTTTAAACGCAGTGTTTTGATTGTCAAAAATTTGACGCTGCTTTTCTAAACGCAAAGATTGTCACTACTTTTGTCCGTTTAGGCAGCGTTCTACACCCATTGAAATCAATGAGTTGTAGAAAAACGCTACCAAAATGCTAAGCAGTGCGTTTGCACTGCATTTTTGTTGCGATCCGCATGTTTATTTTTTCACATAACAAATGCAGGTCTTTCGGTCTCTTTGTCCATGTCTGTCTCTCCCTTTCACCCCCTCTCTCATACTCACCGATCCACGATCACCGGCGCTGCGCTGAACGGCGTTCACACTGTGGCGGCTTCTCTTTTGAAAATGCTGGCCGCTCATTAATCAATCTCATATTCCCTGCTTCCTCAGCCCACCGACGCCTATGATTGGTTGCAGTCATACACTCCCCCATGCTGAGTGACCGCTGTCTCTCTGCAACCAATCACAGCCTCCGGTAGGCGTGTCTATAGTGAGCAGTAAAAAAAAAAATAAAAAATTAAAAAAAAACCTACATGCGACCCCCCCCCCCCTCCCCAATTTTGGATACCAGCCAGGGTAAAGTCACACGGCTGGTATTCTCAGGATGGGGAGCTCCACGTTATGGGGAGCGCCCCCCCAGCCTAACAATATCAGCCAACAGCCGCCTGGAATTGCCGCATCCATTAGTGCGGTGCGGTGCCACCGCACCAGGGCAATTCGGGATGAGCCGGGTAAACTGGGTACTAAGGAATTAATGGCAGCAGCCCATAGCTGCCTCTAAGTACTAGGTTAATCATGGCAGGCGTCTCACTGAGATACCTTCCATGATTAACCTGTAAGATAAAGAAAATAAACACATTACAAATAAAGGATTTTTTGGATGTAAGACAAAAAAACACCCTCTTTCACCACTTTATTAACCCCTCAAAAACACCTCCAGGTCCGACGTAATCCACGCAAGGTCCCACGACGCTTTCAGCTCTGCTACATTGGAAGCGGACAGGAGCGGCAGTAGAACACCGCCGCTCCTGTGAGCTCCATGCAGCGACTGAAGTGAGTCACGCGATCAGCTGTGCTGTCACTGATGTTACTCACGGCCACTGCTCTCAGGTGAAGGACTGCAGCTGTAGCCGCGAGTAACCTGAGGGAAAGCACAGCTGATCACGCGGCTCACTGCAGTCATTCGGGGGATTTGCGATCACAGGTGAGTCCTTAACGTGTGACCTCAAATCAGGCTGTGACACAGAGAGCCGCGCAATGTCAGTGAAATCGGATGAAGCTCTGACATCACTGCTGTGGACTCCTGTGTCCTGGCAATGACGTCGGAGGTTCATCTGAGTTCATGACAGCACACAGAGACAAAGCCGCGGGATGACAATAAAGTCTGGTGCATTTCCTCAGAGTTCATTCTCATCGCCCAGCTCTGTCTATGTCTGCTGTCAGCGGGCATGTAGCAGAGCTGAATTGCCGGGGGATCGCACTGACAAAAATGTATCCAAAACGCATGTAAAATGCATCCAAAATACATGCATTTTGGATACATGCGTTTTGGATACATTCTTTTTGTCAACATGCAGCGTCAAGTCTGCCAGAGGGTGCATTTATTTCTGCACTGGCCAGGACGCAACGTACGCATGAGCCCTAAGACAGGACCTGATGGGAAAGCTTGTCTCCTTGCGGAGACTGACACACCAATCTGCCATACAGCCAGATCAGATATCTTACTTTCTTTATCGCTTCATTGGGGGACACAAAGACCATGGGTTGTATGCTGCTGCCACTAGGAGGCGACACTATGCAAAAAAAAGGTAAACTCCTCCTATGCAGTATACACCCACCAACTGGCAATCATTCCTCAGTTTAAGCTTAGTGTCCATAGGAAGTGGACACACTTGGGGTTGCTCTCAGCCCCCCAGGTTTGTATTTTTAATATTTCTCTTTTTCTTTTACAGACACAGCTCGTCAGGCGACAGGGTGTAATCGCTCACACTGCTCTCCCCCCTAGAGACCGGTCGCACAGAAGTGGGGTCCGGCCGCCACTTCCGTTGTCTTCTGTGTCTGTCTGGCAGGACCCTACCCCCCTAACACTTTCAAGACGGTTTGGGGGGCATCTGCACAGAGGGACAGGCGGATGGTCCTTGCCCCCCTCCCCCTGCACGCTCGCCTTCCACAGCCGGCCTGATCAGGGAGGGGAGACGAAAATCATACAGGCAGGATGACCGATGCCCGTCTCCCCATATCCATCCCAGGATCAAGGAGGGACTATCAGCTGTCGGGACATGCCGGGCCATGGGGGCTCAGTTTTAAAAAAAAAAAAAAAAAAAAAAAAAAAAAAAAAGAGATATCCATGAAATTATTCTCTCCTTACCCCGGGGGTCAGCTCCCCTCCATGCAGGCTGTGCGCATGCCCTCCTTCCACAGTCCCGGTCCCGTCCTCGGCGCTGCCCACTGATTCCTCCTGCGGCCTCACTTCTAATTTAGTCCCCGGTTTCTCCCTGGCCTAGCTCCCATCCGGGTCGCGCCCCCTCCCGGCCAGCCTATTGCGTGAGTCCTCGCTCCCCAGCAGGCCCGCCCGCTCCAGCAGCCAGTCACAGCAGGCCTCTCTGCGCGCCCTTTCCAGCCAATCACTGGCGCTCTCCCTCTCGGCCGTCCCTGAGCCAATCCCTGCAGGCTTACCTCTGCAGCGCGCCAGTTTTGCGCGCTCTTTTTCGGCCCCTCCCCCGGTCCGGGTGCTCTCAGCCTCTCCAGCACCATCGCAGCTACCTGCTGCTACTCTGTGCGACGGCAGCGTCCCACGTGCAGCCACCGGCCTCATACCCCTGCAGCTCCCCGGAGCCCCCACCTCTGCTCCCTCTGCCTGCAGTCTGACACACCAGCGGGACACAGCGCCAGCAGAACACAGGCTGCCAGAACCTGGGTAAGCCCTGCCACTGGGAGGCAGCTCCCTCCCCAGTTCCCCATCCACCTGGCATCCTCCGGTCTGTTCTCTCTCTTCTCGCTCTCTCTCCCTTTTGTCCCATGTCCAGCACAAGAGCCCTCCCGCTCTCAGCCACAGGCCATAGTCCTACACTTCGCCTGCACCTCTTGTTTAAAGAAGTTTCCCTCAGGGCAGTCCTCTCCCATCTGCCAAGCCTGCAGCACCCCCAGCATGACTACTACAGAGCCCCCCACCACCCGTAACGAGGACTCGGCGCCCACACCTGAGTGGGCTGCAGTTCTCTCGCAGTCCGTGGACAACCTAACTAAGGTATCTTAAACCTTGGTTTCAGCCATAGAGCGTCTGCCCGCCTCCACCTCTGGAGCCCCCCCGGTGGCCCAGAGCGAGTTTGAGCCCGCAGCGCTACTAGCCCGGCAGGGCAGGACGCATAAGAGGTCTAGGAAGCGGTCCTTCTCGGGATCGTCCTCCAGCTCTCCTAACCCCTCCACGGCCTCCAGAGAGGTACACTCTCCCTCTCCTACCTCATCTGCGGCAGCACCGGATTCGGACCAGGACCCTGATTCGGACTCCGATCTGGACTCTGAACATATCTCCAAGCTGAGCAGCATGATGGACAGTCTGGTTATTGCCGTCAACCAGACCCTAGAGGTAAAGGATGTAGATCCGACCCCTGCCAGTCAGTCGGTTCCTTTCAAAAGGGCCAAAAAAACGCCAAGGGTCTTTGGCAACCATAGGGAATTTGAGGACATTTTCTCTAGACAGTGGGAACATCCCGACAAGCGTTTCCAGAAGCGCAAGCGGGCACAGATCCTTTACTCCTTTGCACCGGAACTTCTTCAGAAGTGGTCAGCGTCTCCTTCAGTGGATCCTCCAATCTCCCGACTTTCATCTAGTACCACCTTACCACTCTCTGATGGTGCCTCCCTTAAAGACCCCTCTGACAGGACCATAGAATCCCTAGCCAAGTCGGCCTTTGAAGCCTCCGGTTCTGCCATCTGTCCAACCTTTGCATCCACCTGGGTCTCCAAGGCTGTCTCCGCCTGGGCAAAGCTACTCCGGCGCGGTATCCTGGCTGAGGCTCCCAGTCCTGAGCTGGCGGATCTGGCAGATCAGATCGCCCATGCCGAAAAGTATCTAGTTACTGCGTCCCTCGACTCCGCTGCTTCTGCAGCTCTGGCAGCCGGTAACATTGCCGCAATCCGCAGAGCCTTGTGGCTTAAGGCGTGGAACGTGGACTCAGCATCCAAAAAGTCCCTCACCAGTCTCCCCTTTTTCGGGGCCAGACTCTTCGGTGAAAAACTGGACAAGATCATTTCTGAGGCAACAAGGGGGTAAGAGTACCTTCCTTCCTCAGCGCAAGGTCCCTCGAGCCCCTCACAAACGACGGGCTTTTCCCTTTCGTCCCTTTCGCCAATTTGCTGCCAACAGCAGCACCCGTCGAGAGCGGTCGCCAGCACGTCAAGAGAGACGTAAGCCCTCCTTTAAAGCAACACCCTCCTGGCGTTCCCGTGGCCAACAGTCCAAGACCTCCAGCTCCAGATCCAACAGATTCTCCTCCGCATGACTGGGCTCCCATTCCCGGATTCTCATCCAGGGTCGGCGGTCGCCTCCGACTGTTCAGAAGCGTGTGGCTTTCCGTGATAGACGACGCCTGGGTCCGAGACGTCGTCTGTCACGGCTACAAGATAGTATTCTTCACTCCCACATCCACGCTTCAAGTCTCGACCCCCCCAAGGATCCTTCCCTCACCAGGGGTTTCTTCGCAGCCATCCAGTCCATGCGAGATTCTGAGGTCATCACCCCCGTCCCCTCTCAAGACCGGTTTCAGGGTTTTTATTCAAACCTTTTTGTTGTTCCAAAGAATGGCACCGTCCGCCCCATTCTGGACCTGAAGCGGCTCAACAAGAGTGTCCGTCTCCGTCACTTCCACATGGAGTCTCTACGCTCAGTGATTGCATCCATGGAACCTGGAGTTCCTTTGTTCGGTGGATATTCAGGACGCCTATCTTCACATTCCGATCTTCCCAGCTCATCAGAGATTCTTGCGCTTCGCGGTTCAGGATCAACACTTTCAATTCACAGCTCTCCCATTCGGGCTCTCAACGGCTCCCAGAGTCTTCACCAAGATAATGGCAACCGTCATGGCTATTCTTCGGACCCGGGGAATCCTAGCCATCCCGTACCTGGATGACATTTTAATCAAAGCTCCCTCGGCATCGGAGTGTCGCGAAAGCCTCAACATCACCCTGGATACTCTAACCCGTCTCGGCTGGTTGATCAACAGACCAAAGTCATCTCTGATCCCAGCACAACGCATCTCATTCCTTGGCATGGTCTTCGACAGCGCACAGGCGAAGGTTCTCCTGCCCGAGGACAAGCTCTCGGCTATTCTCAGGGGAATTTGGAAACTCCAATGTCCTCCCCATTGCTCTCTCCGGTATTGCATGAGCATTCTCGGGAAAATGGTGGCGTCAATAGAAGCGGTGCCCTACAGTCAATTCCATACACGTCCTCTTCAGGGTCTCCTTCTATCAAGATGGGACAAGTCCCTTCACTCCCTGGATCGCCCAGTCGTGCTCCCTCCACAAGTCAGAGAGTCACTGGAATGGTGGAAACACTCCCCCCTCATCCTCCAAGGGAGATCATTTCTTCCCCTTCGATGGAAGGTCATTACTACAGACGCCAGTCTACTAGGCTGGGGAGCCACATTCCAAGACCTTACAGTTCAAGGTCGCTGAATGAAACGACCCTTCCCATAAACATTTTGGAGCTCAGGTCAGTTCGATTGGCTCTCCTACACTAGGAGACCCTGCTCCTAGGACACCCAATTCGAGTACAATCCGACAATGCGACAACTGTGGCCTACATAAACCACCAAGGCGGAACACGCAGCCAAGCAGCAATGAAGGAGGTGTCTCAAATCCTCGACTGGGCCGAACAGAACATCCCAGCGATCTCAGCGGTCCACATTCCGGGAGTGGACAATTGGGCCGCCGACTTCCTCAGCCGAGAAGGCCTCGACGCGGGAGAGTGGTCCCTCAATCCCAGCATCTTCCAGCAGATCTGCTTCAGGTGGGGAACCCCCGACGTGGACCTCTTGGCCTCCAGGTGGAACCACAAGGTGCCCCAGTTCGTGTCCAGAGCAAGAGATCCACTGACGGTCGCAACGGACGCTCTAGTGATCCCCTGGTCGCAGTTCTCTCTGCCGTGCCTCTTCCCCCCCGCTTCCGCTCATCCCCAAATTAGTCAAGAAGATCAAATCAGGAGGAGTCCCGGTGATTCTCGTGGCCCCGGATTGGCCCCGTCGTCCATAGTATGCAGAACTCGTGCACCTTCTCGCCGACGTCCCGTGGAGACTACCAGACATCCCGGACCTTCTCACTCAGGGACCATTCCTCCACCAGAATTCAGTCGCTCAATTTAACGGCATGGCTGTTGAAGCCGCAGTACTAACTTCCTCGGGATTCTCAGAAAGGGTCGTCCAAACAATGATTAGAGCACGGAAACCCTCCTCCTCCCGCATCTACCACCGTACGTGGAAGGCCTACTTCCGCTGGTGTGAAGCTAACCAGGTCGCAGCCATGACCCTCTCCTTACCAGTTCTGCTGTCTTTCCTGCAGTCTGGTCTGGATGCGGGGTTCACACTCAGCTCTCTTAAGGGTCAGGTGTCTGCTCTCTCGATTCTCTTTCAGAAGAGGATTGCCTCTCGCTCACAGGTTCGCACATTCATCCAAGGGGCCGCTCATTCTGTTCCCCCCGTCCAGCCTCCAGTGGAGCCTTGGGACCTCAACTTAGTTCTGTCCGTTCTTCAGCATTCCCCCTTTGAACCTATTCAGGAGGCGCCTCTAATGTTCCTTTCTTGAAAGGTCGCCTTCTTAGTTGCCATCACGTCAATCAGGCGTGTATCTGAACTAGCGGCGCTTTCCTGCCGCTCCCCCTATCTCGTCTTCCACCAGGATAAGGTAGTTCTTCGTCCGGTACCGTCCTTTCTTCCGAAGGTGGTCTCCTCTTTCCACCTTAACGAAGACATTGTTCTTCCCTCCTTTTGCCCGAACCCGTCTCACCCTCATGAGATTCTTCTCCACAAGCTGGACTTGGTCAGAGCCCTCCGCCTGTACATTTCCAGGACGTCTCATTTCAGAAGGTCAGATTTTCTATTCTTGCTTCCAACCGGTCCACGCAGAGGCCTCCCCGCTTCCAAGTCCTCCATTGCGCGATGGATCCATTCTGCCGTACTAGAAGCCTACCGGGTAAGGGGCAGAGCGCGCCCACTCAGGATTACCGCCCATTCCACCAGGGCAGTGGGAGCCTCTTGGGCGGTCCGGCACCACGCTCCAGCGTTGCAGCTCCACACTTTCACGAAGTTCTACTGGGTTCACACTTTCGCATCCTCTGATGCGAGCCTCGGTAGACGTGTTCTGCAGGCTGCAGTGGACCGAGGTCAGCCCTGAGAGTAACGATAGACCCACCCGTGGGACTGCTTTAGGACGTCCCATGGTCTCTGTGTCCCCCAATGAAGCGATAAAGAAAAGTAGATTTTGGGTACTCACCGTAAAATCTCTCTTGGAGCCTTCATTGGGGGACACAGCACCCGCCCTTGTGTTGGATACATGTTACTGTTGAATGCTGATTCTAATGTTCACTTCTGTAAGATTGTTCGTTCTTTCTTTGTTGTCTCCTATTGCTTTCTCACTAACTGAGGAATGATTGACAGTTGGTGGGTGTATACTGCATAGGATGAGTTTACCTTTTTTTGCATAGTGTCGCCTCCTAGTGGCAGCAGCATACAACCCATGGTCTCTGTGTCCCCCAATGAAGGCTCCAAGAAAGAGATTTTACGGTGAGTACCCAAAATCTACTTTTTGCACTGAGGGGGCAATCAACCTAAAACTCTGCAAATTGAGGTTCTGAGCTGGCATAAATCCTAAGTCATGTGATCAATGGTCATTTTTGACTTTAAGGCTATGTGCCCACGGGACAATGTACCCGCGGATTTTGCCACGGAAAACCTGCGGATTTATCGGGATTTTCTAGATAAATCCGCAGGTTTTAGCAAGTACAGACACTCCCTATGTTATCCTATGGGACATGGAGAGTGTCTGTGTGACGCCCTGGCGCCGCCAGGTGGTCACAGAGGAGCACTACACCCCACATAACACCATCCCACACCAGGTTCCATCAGCCACAAAATCCCAGCCACCCCCTCAGGGTAGGAAAGACACACCAGTGGGCAGGACCAGGCGGATTGGGAGCGCCTACCTAGGGGTCTTCAGGATCCGGGGGAGGGAACGAGCCAGTCGAAGTCTAAGTTGAAGTTAGGAGTGGAAGTGACAGTGCAAGGTCAATGCTGTGCCTAGTGGAGGGTAGCCAGGTTAGTGGCCCTGGTCTACTGGCTAGGTGGCAAGCAGTGGACCGTGTCCAAAGGCGATGGGAGTCCGGTCGCGGGAAATCCAAAGTGGACCAGGACAGGGTTGGAGCCCGCCAGTACCGGCAGCGGCGATCCGGTCTGGAAACCGTGCACAAGCGGGGTACCAGGACCCTAGTTAGAAGACGGTTGCAAGCCCCTTCACTAATTAACCAGGCTGGGAGCAAGGTTCCACAAGTCTTAGCCCAGATACAGCGAAACGGCAGCCCACCGCGGGGGATAGGGTATCCGCAAACACCCACTGAGATCCCATGGGTCAGCTTTCGCGGGCACATCTCCCAACCAGAACATACCGGGAGCGGACTTCCCCGTTCCATCTGGAGTCGTCCAGAATAGAGAAAACTACAGAGTGCCGGAGGAAGGGACATAGGTACACCAGCCAGGTGTGGGAACCGAGTACACCCGAACGCGGCAGCCGGCCACTGACACCTTGGTTTACCAACGGACTTGTGTGCAATTATTCCACAGTGAGTACATCAATATTCGCCGGTCCAGCCCAGCGCGCCACCTCCAGCCTACATCACTCCCCGTGTCCTGGACACTGAGCCCCGGGGCATCCACCCCTACCCACGGAGGGGTTAAACAACCAGCTGCCACTCCATCGCCCCCGGGTGCTTCCTAACAGCAGCGGTGGTACTCCATATTACCACACACCGTGGCTGGCGTCACGAAGTATCCACAACAATCCCCGTACATATACGTCCCCCTTTTATTTGAGTGTCCGTGCGACCCCCGGGTCTGGAAACCCCTTGAGCCACTGCTGATCCGGATCCGAGCAGCCCGTATGCTGACGTGGGGGTGGCACATCTGTGTCCACGCTGCGGCTGTGGATGTCCCGCAGCCACACGTAACTGCATGTCAATTATTCCTGTGGATGTCCCGCCTCTCCACTATGGAGATAGAGGCCGGGACTTCCGCAAGTAAGTCGTACGAATGTCCGTAGGTTTTCCGCAGATATTTTGCTGGAATCCCGTAGCAACGGATAGCTGCGGATTCCAGGGAGCTGCTGCAGTAAACCTGCGGACGTACCTGCGGATATATCCGCGGGTACATTGTCCCGTGGGTACATAGCCTTAAGATTGCTACTTCGAATAGGTGGCACTAGAGTTCTACTTCTTCCCTGAAGAGACAATTTGCATATAGCCGCAATGCTCCACTGGGCAATAAGACTCCTCACTACTGGCATATTGAATTGGTGTGTCAGTCTCTGCAAGGAGAAAAGTTTGCCATTTAAATACTGCGGTAAAAAAAACTCCCCAAATACTCAGCATGTGCACATGGCCTACAAAGGAGCTGCTGTACTTGGTGTTGGAGTCTGTTAATGCTCTGGAGCACCATCCCCTCTGGTGTCCTGCACCAGATGATCTGTGGTCACTTATACCAGGAAAGATATCATGCCTAGGTAAAGTGGCGTTCCCTCGGGAATGGAGGATGGCACATCTGAAGAACGAACCGGAGCCTCACTGATCGCCTCACACTTCAACATGATCATAACCAAGTTAACTATCATTGTTATTACAGGCATTACCTTTGTATTAAACCTTGTCAAAAATATATACATATTCCATATACATAATCCAAATTTTCAGGGGAAAAACATTGTGTGTATATATTACACCAGCCCCATCAGGTTAAGATTAGTGTTGAGCGAGTAGTTACAGCACTATGCTGTTAGCGAGTACTGTCCGCTACTCGCATATTCGTTACGAGTAGCGGGCGCCATGTAAGTAAATGGGAAATACTCGCTAAGTAGCTAGTAACCCGAAAGCTGTAATATTCGCTACTTGCACGAACACTACGGCTTTCGGGCTACTCGTTACTTAGCGAGTATTTCCCATTGACTTGCATTGCGCTCGTAACGAATATGCGAATAATGGACGGTACTCGCTAACTACTCACTCAACACTAGTTAAGATCTATTTAATAATCTATGATCGGACATGCTCTTAAGTGGAGATTTGTTATCCATGTGCGGTCCTTTTGAAATATACTGAACATACAGCAGATTTCCAATCAACAGCGCACATCATTTTTTATCCCCCCCCTAAAGAAAATGTAATCTACATACGATGGTTTTTAGACCCCATCAGTCTGTTGCTCTGTAAGGTGCTATAGGTTTACATTGTGGTCTGAGTATGGGCGCATTCACACAGGGTATTTTTGCCCCACAAGTTGGACACTCTGAACCTGCAGCTGAATCCTCGAGGTTTTGGATGCAGTTTTGCTCCAATGTTTGAGGCTTTCTCCCTGGAGGTTCATACCTTTATTGGCAATTTCCTCATCGAAATCCCGGATTACCGCGTGTTCCATGTGGATTGCAGTTTTTGCATTGATATGCGTCAGATCTGTTCTGAAATTCGGCCAGAGAGCTAACAATCGAGAGCTAACAATCGAGCGCCATTTCCGCAGCAGATTGTCTACACTGTGTGGAGCAGATTCGGTAATAGTTTGGATTTTCCATTTCATCATATAAGATTTATTATGAATTCTCCGATTATGTTATACAAAAGCAAGGCCGCGTCCGATTTTAACCCTTCTCGCGCCTCGTTTCACTTATAGGAGATCATCGGTTTTTACCATATCCTGATACATTGTATCATTGCAGTGTACGGTACAAGTAGTTGAAGTCTACAAGGAGGGGGGCTAAAAAGAAAATGAAAAAAAATAAAATATAAAAACTGAGTCACCAATTGAGAAAAAAAAAAAAAAAATATATATATATATATATATATATATATATGAACGATTTCGTCTCCCCACCTCCATAAAAAAACGATCTGTGGTTACAATAGTTGGATTTTCCTGAGGAAAAAAAGGGGGATGAAAAGAAAAAAAAAAACTAAAAGTGCAAATCTGAACAATGCCGTGCTCCTTAAATACGCGCCATAGTGAGGGTACAGAGCGCCGTCAGCAGCAGTGGATCTATGCACAATACACACATTCACCACTAGGTGGCAGCCGATACCGAGGAAATGTAAGGAAGGCCTGCGCCTCTCTGAAAGGATTTATTACTCGGTGTCATGTGACCGCGGCCAGGGTAAAGGTCGCTGCGTGCTTGGTCTGGAGTCGTGTGCACAGGTCTGTGCTATATATCGCTGCTGTATACCGGAGCTCCGAGCTCGCTGCTGACCAGTAGGAGTAAGTGCATGATCTGAACTGGTCCTGAAAGGAGTCCTATAGTTTCATATGACCAGGGTGGTCTCCCCGTGCATCTTAGGTGCCTGGTGCTGGGGGTCTCGTCCATAAGATGTATTAATACTGGCTCCTCTATTCCCTTGTGTGTTGTCTGCATCAGATTTTTAAAAGAAACTGGTTTGACAAATTATTCCATATTGCTCCCTTCTGACACCAGTACTGATGACAATCTGGGGTCTACTGGGATTTATCCCCCAATCGATGACATCACAGCGGCAAACCATATATGGATGACCGCTTGTTAGTACAGTTCAGTGCCCATCAGTTTGCTTATTGCTGGCAGCCCCAAACCCCATTTATTCAGGTAAGATGTGCAGCCACGAAAGAGACAAAATCTGCCTGTGAACGCGCTCACACCCTTTGCCTGCCAATCACCCACTGTCTACATACCGCTATACTGTGGAACTGAACTTAAAGGGATTGTCCATAGCATATGGGTCAGCAATGTGAGATCGGCAGGGTCTGACAGGTTATAAGTCATGTACACTGTTTAGTGGTCAGTGTCCCATTCGCCCCAATTTCATAATGACTTTTTTCAGGGATATGTCATAAATTATTTAAACCCCCTGTAAAATCCCTATATCAGCCGTACCCACTGGGACCAATTCCATAGGAAGCTTTGTAAGCTATCTCTCCATGGATACTGTGAGTAGGGCTTTGCACTCCCCACCGAATGTATTCAATATTGGACTGCCAGATATATTGGATTGCTATGCTTGGAAATTTCCAGCGGTCCCATAAAGAAAGTATATAGTAGAGTACCAGTATCAGATCACCGAATATATGTAGGACCCTCAGTGTTCTCGCCCGACTGCAATTTTGTAGGAGACAAGTCTTGGGCTATTGGATTTGGACTTCCACAGGTACTCTGTAGTGTAAAGGGAATCTGTCACTGTGTTTATGCCACCTAATATGAGAGCAGCATAACGTAGGGGCAGAGACCCGATTCCAGCGATATGTTACTTAAAGCACCACAGTAGTGGGGGTTTCTTCATTGCTGGTGGCACTTTAAATCTAAGCCCCCTGTCATATACATTACAGTGGCTTCACCTTTTTTCAGTGCCGCTCTGATTCCACGGCGCCATCTGGTGCCCATAACGTCTGCCTGGCCAGAAGTTAGGCTACTTTCACATCAGCGTTTTTTTTGCATGTAGGCAAAAAAACGGAAACCGCATATGACCGCCTCCTGTGGATTGAACGTGCAATGCATGCAACCGCAGTTGTTATTTTACCGAATACTTCTACTTTTTATGGCTGCTGCTGTGATGGATGCAGCAGGACACAATTTATTGGCCGGCACTGGAGTCATACGATCAGGAGTCAGCTGAACTCCTGATCTCACAGCCCACACACGCTGTAATGGATGCAGGTTAACAGCAGTCACTGCCTGCTGCCGATCACATGTGACCGTGTGCGGGCTGTGTGGTCAGGAGTTCAGCTGAGTTCAGGTCAGCTGACTCCAGTGTCGGACGATTACTTGTTCTGTGTCCCACTGCATCCATCACAGCGTGTGCGGGCTGTGAGGTCAGCTGAGTTTGGCCGGCACTGGAGTCAGCTGATCTGAACTTAGCTGACCTCATAGCCCACACACACTGCGGTGGATGCAACGGGACACAGAACAAGTAATCGGCCGACACTGGAGTCAGCTGATCTGATTACTTGTTCTGCTGGCTGTGTGGTCAGGAGTAGGGATGAGTGAGCAGTAAAATGCTCGATGGGCGAAGCCCATGTCTATTTTTTTTTTCTCTTTAAATTCATAAAAAAATGTAAAAAAAAAAACAAACTCCAAACACATAACCCTAAACCTAGGGTTAGGGGTAAAAAAAAATGTGTGGGCTCCCTCAGCATTTTCTATTGCTAAGGGTAACCCAAGCAGCTACTGGCTGCTAACACCCACTTCTTGATGTTACCTTCACTGGCAATAGAAAATCCAGGAAAGCCTTTTTTTTTGCCCAAAAACGTAAAAAAAAAAAAAAAGACGTGGACTTTGGCCTATTTTTGTATGCCAGCCAGGTACAGCAGGCAGGTACGGGCTGCCCCCAGCTGCCTATTTGTACCCGGCTGGAAGTCAAAGATATAGGGAAGCCCTTTTTAATGAATTTCATGAAATAATTAAAAAAAAAAACTATGTGGGCTTTGCCCAATTTTTGTGTCCAGCCAGGGACAACTAGGCAGCTGGGAATCGGAATCCGCAGCGCAAGGTGGCTCAAGCCTTCTGGCCCCCCCCCCCCCCCCCCGCCCCGCTGCTAATTGCAGTCCGCAGCCGCCCCAGGAAATAGCTCTTCTATGAAAGCGCCATCTTCTAGCACTGTATCCAACTCTTCCAGTGGCTCTGGTGCTGGGTAATAAGGGGTTAATACCAGCTTTGTTTTACCAGCTGGTATAAAGCCCGAGATTCTTTGTCAGGCCAAGTTTGACCCGGCCATTGAGAATCTCCAATAAAGGGTTAAAAAATAAGACATCACACAGAGAAAAAATACTTTATTAGAAATAAATACACAGACACACTTAGGGACTCCATCTTTATTACTCCCTCTCACCCGTCCACGATCCTGGTCTTCTGTCTGAGAGATTTCTGTACTGACCATGCCAGGCTGCTTTCTGGGCATGCGCAGTACAGAAAACAGGATTCTGTCTATCAAGATCCGGCGACTTCCAGTACAGCAGGATACGGCGCCCATAGAGATACATTGCAGCTACCTCCGCAATCTAACAGATCTATTGACATGTAGTATTTTGGCCGATGACATAAACTCTGCAAGTAGTGTTTTTGAAAAAAGGTAAAATACCGCATCTCACCGGATCCAGTGTATGCCGCACGCAACCGCATATTGCCGCGATTTCATTGCAAATGCATTGAAATGACAACGCATTTGTGAAGGATCCTGGTTTGTGGCAAAAAATCCATTTGTGCCGCAGTTAAAAAAAAACGCTGATGTGAAATTAGCCTTACATCGCCATGTCTCACTACACCTCTATGAGAGCCAGGATGAGGCTCCCATAGAGAAATATTGTGTTGTGACCTCCGGCACCATTCCATGTAACACTGGAGCTGCCGGCAGTTAACAAATCCCAGTAGATCGACAGGAACGACACTGGAAAAAGATGAAGACAGGGGCAGAGGACTTATATTTAAAGAATCACTGCAGAATATCACTGCAGTGGGAAAAGAAAAAACACTGGAGTGGTGCTTTAATGGGCTTCTTGCTGTAGTTTTGATAAAATCACCGTTTTATCAGCAAGAGATTATCACTGGAGGACAAGTAAGCCATCCAACTGCCATGTAGTCCTCAATATTCATCAGCTCCATATAACACTACAGCCATCACTGATTGCATTAGTAGCTTTCTGTCTATGCAGTGTACAAACAGAACTGTCCTTCAGTGGTGTGAGCAGAGTTGTACAGAGATTAGCATTCACAGAACTCGTAGACCTGTGGCAGAAAAAGCAGTGATTTCTATCAAAACTGCAGCAAGCAGCCCAGTAAGATACATAGCTGGAATCAGAATCTCTGCCCCTACATTATGCTGCTCTCAGATGAGGTGGCAAAAACCTGCTGACAGATTTCCTTTAGAGTTAAGGATGCCACACGTCTACATTAAAGCTGTGAAGATCTGCCGCATGGTACCTGTTACATATAGATGCCATGTTTCATAACTCCATCCACAGGTATTGTACTGTAAAGTGCTGCACGTGTGGTGCATAATCCACACTACAACTAAACATGTTATCTCACCATTAGGGCGTCTACAGATATTCGTGATACTTGGTCTGGGTACAGACCACAATGCGTGGACTGTCCATGGGGCTCCCGGAATACGACAGTCTCATAGGCATATATGAGGCTGTTGCGGTTGGGTCAGGAGACCAGTCCATGCATTGTGGTCCGTACTCAGACCAAGTATGAGGGATGTCTGTAGAGGCCCTTATTGTTCACACTAAGGATTTTGGAGGAAAACACTCTGCTGATATGCTTAGAAAACATTTAATTAAGTTGTAATCCACTTTGCTGTTTGAGTGTTTTCTATCTTGAAGAGGCAATGAAAAACACTTGGGGGGGGGGGGGGAGTGCACTACACATGTAGCAAGCAGATCTTTAAAAACTGCTTCAGAAAAACAAAACCTAATCAAAAAATATCTTAGAGTTTTTTCTGAAGTAGTTTCTGCCTATAAGTCTCACAATGCTTGAGTTCCTCCAAAAAATAAGTCCACAAGACCTTACGACTCATTCACATGACCGTTCCTTTTTTTGCGGTCTGCAAAAAATGGTCCTGTTTTTTCACGGATGCATCCTCATCTGTCCCATTCCGTATACGGTCCGTATGACTTCCGTGTTTTTGCGGACCGCAAAAAAGCGGAAGGAGACTTGCATGCATTCCAGGGTATCTGGCCAGATGCTGGTCCCCATATAAAGTCTATGGGGAACAGAATTTGGGGCACAGGGTAGGAGCAAGCGCAACATACTCAGCGAACACCGGCACAGCTGTCACACTGCTCCTGTGGCAGCTCTTTGTTCTTCCCGAGCCGGCCGCTCATTTGGCTCATACATATTCACGCCTCCCCCGTCAGTGATTGGTTACAGTCAGACGCGTCCCCACACTGAGTGACAGCTGTCTGTCTGCAACCAATCACAGCTGCCGGTGGGCGGGTCTATATCGTACAGTACAATAAATAAATACGTAATTAAAAAAAAAAAAAAAGATAAAGCCTCGTAGCTGCTTGCTGGTATTCTCAGACTGGGGAGACCCAAGTCATTGGGAGCCCCCCAGCCCAAAAATATCAGCCAGCAGCCATCTGGAATTGCCGCATCCATTAGATGCAACGGTCCCGGGACTTTACCCGGCTCATCCCGTTGCCCTGGTCCGGTGGCAAACAGGGTAATATGAGGTTGATACTAGATATGAAATGTCACCTGCATCAAGCCCAGAGGTTATAGATCTCACGGCATCTATCAGATACCCGACATCACTAACCCAGTCAGTAATAAAAAAAAAAAAAAATAGACAACAAACAAATTTTTATTTGAAAAAATACTCCCCAACACAATCTAATAAATTGGTGAAAGAAAAAACAAATCCAGGTCCGGCGTAATCCAATAAGGGGGTTCCACGACGATCCATACTCGCTGTCCAAGTCAATGAAGAACAGAATGTTCCCCGTTGGCTGGGAGAGCAGTGCAGTGACCTGAGCTAACATCAAGAGGTCAGCCCAGGTCACTGCAGGGCATGACCAGCGCTGACTTCAGGAGGTTAGTGAGGTACATTACCTGCAGTGATGAACGCCGCAGCACTCCTGACGTCAGCGCGTTCTTGTGACTGACGTGTTCACAAGAAAGTATCGCGAGTGGCCCATGACGTCACCACTAGTCACAGTCTCGGGCCGCCCGCGAGAGGTGATGTGAGAATACGGCGGGCATAGAAGTCAGTGACTAGCGCTGATGTCAGGAGTGTAGGAATTCATCACTGCAGGTAATGAACTTTACTAACCTCCTGACGTCAACGCTCATCATTCCCGCGGCTGCTTCCACCGGGCTGGTGCGGGAGCGGGACGCAGATAGCAGGGGCACCCGACGGAAGTCACACGGAAGTCTTTCCGTGTGGCTTCCGTGGAATTTGCGGACCCATTGACTTGTATTGAGTCACAGTCCGTTATTACGGAACACAATAGGACATGTCCCATAATAACGGAAAGGACATACCACATCTGATGTGTTTTTTTTGTAGGAACTGATGCCTACGGAAATGCTTCCATGTGCCAATCAATCCTGCACAAAAGACAATGAAAAGATGGTCCTGTCAGTAGGTCCGCAAAAAAAATGAACTGAACTGGACAGACGGAACGGTTGTCTGAATGAGCCTTAATTCATATGCCGCTTTTTTACATCTTTGTACGATCAGCCTTTTTTTAATGCCAGCACACTGAAATGTTGTACAGGGTTGGTCACGTCAGGATTTATGGCTGACAATCCATTTAAAAAAGGACACGTCATCCTTTTCAAGTGAAGGTGAAAACCTGATTCAAATGAGCACACAACAGGAGTTTCCATAACATTAGTTCATAGTACACATCCTGGATCCTGTCATTAAATGCATGGTGCGCGAACTACGAGCAGCATGAATCGGAGCCTGGCTGCAGGATTGTAACCAGTTATGTTCTGCTCTGAAATACTACAGTGCTTTAGAGAAAAGAGAATTTGCAAAACTGTCTGGGGACTATAGGGAGAGGCCGATGAGTCGGATGCAGCTCTGTCCGATATGTTAATCTGATTAGCAATAAGATCGATAGCTGAAACACTCAGCTCTGTACATGTGGATATTTACATTGGTTATTGATCTGTGTTATTCTTTATTTCAGGTAGTATGGGTCGCTTAGATGGAAAAGTCATTTTGCTGTCAGCAGCGGCGCAGGGGATTGGACAGGCGGCTGCCATTGTAAGTCACTGTGCAATCATTTAAAGAATGCCGTCCCTTTTGGTAAATCTAAGCAACTTCATCAATGACGACTTTCCTTTGTAACCTCACTATAAGAATTCTTAGTTATTATCAGATAATGACAGGTTTTTTTTGTATTGTACTTTGTAAACATTTTGGGTATTTATTTACTTATCTCCAACTAATTAGAAATAAAAATTAGAAATCTTGAAATTTTTACAATGACCAATGGGGCTTTTTTAGATTCAAACAGCTTGTTTAAGGAAACAATACATGTCTAAGGCTTCATTGAATAGACTTTGACTAGAGATGGGCGAACCTGAAGATGTTAGGGTTCAGCCGGACAAAAAAAAAAAAAGCCCAAACTTAAGCACAGACCCCAAACCCCATATCAGTCTATAAGGACCCAAACTTAAATGTTCTAATATAGTGGTAGTGAGGGGTAGGAGGCAACAAAAGCAAGCATAACGAGGATTAAAGCAGGACATTTATACTTACCGAGTTTCCGTGCGGCTGTCACACTGTTTCCAGGTCCGCTCATTAAATCTTATGATTATTCACTGCTTTCCCTGTCCACCCTCTGTGACCGCGTCTGTGATTGGGTGCAGTCAGAATGCGTCCCACCCTCTGTGTCGGCGTCTGTGATTGGTTGCTCTCAAACTAGTTGTCTGGGTCCCCGAAGTGGAGTGTAAAAATAAATAAGTCATTGGAAAAAATGATGTAGGATACTCCATATTTTGATACCCAGCGTAGATAAAGCAGACAGCTGAAGGCTACATGCTTCATCTTGGCTGCGCATGAAAATACGAGGGACCCCACATGGCTTTTTTAAAATTATTTAAATAAATCATTTTAAAAAATGGTGTGCGGTCCCCACCAACCAATTTTGATACTCAGCCAAGATAAAGCAGACAGTTGGGGGCTGGTATTCACAGGCTGTGGAGGCCCATGGTTATTGGGCCCTCCTCAACCTAAAAATAGACACTTGCAGCTGCCCCGGAACTGGCGCATCTAATAGATGCTCCAGTTGTGACACTTACCCAGCTCATTCTGATTGCCCTGGTGAAGTGGCAATTGTGGTAATATAAGGGGTTAATGACAGCTGTGATTTGTAAAAAAAAAAAAAAAAACAACCCACACCTGCCACAAAACCCTGGATTAGTATTGGGTAGGGGGTCTATGAGACCTCCCCCATTGCTAGTTGTGTAAATAAACAAAACACAAAGTAAAATACTTTATTTTAAAAAACACCAAACACCTTCTTTCTTCAATTTATTAACCCCCAAAACATCCAGGTCTGATATATTCCATCCAACAGCGTCACTCCACGATCCATGCTCTGCTACATCCTGAAGTCGCAGTGCAGTGTCACATTTAGAAAATGTGACCAATGACTGCGGCGTCCGGGACACTCTGACGGAACCACAGCTGTGAAAGTGGTAACGTCGGTGAGTTCATCTGAGGTCACATCTCTCGTTCCCATGGTACCCCAGCTGTAACCTCAGGTGAACCTTCCTCAGGTGAACTCGTTAAACTCAGTGAACTCATTGAACTCCATGTCAGATTACCGAATTAAGTGATGTGTGTGTGTACATTGAGTATTCGTTTGCAGAAATTTCAGCACCAAATCTGCATCTCCCGCAGAATAACGCACCGAAAACACGTCAAAAACACATTGCGTTTTTCTGCAAGGAGATGCAGATTTGGTGCAGAAATATCTGCAAGAGAAAGTAAAATAAATACATAAAAGATTCCGATTGCCTTACATGTACCCTGTTTCCTTGAACATAAGACACTATCGTATATTTTTTTTGCCCTGAAAAAAGCATTAGGTCTTATTTTCGGGGGGGTGTCTTATTCTTGAGGAGACATGGTTGGGGGTAAGCTTACCCCACACAACCCCCCCCCCCCCCTCCTTCCCAGGATCGTCATACTTACCAGCCCCAGGCGTCTGTATGGCTCCCAGATCTGGCTGACATTCACACATCACTACACAGTCACACATCTGACAACATACACACACTCACCTTTCACATCATTCCTCCCTCTGCTTTCCGGTGGGCACTCCCAGCAGCTGTGCTGCACGCCGTCATCCTCTGCCTCCTGCCGACACTCACAGATCCAATCGCATACACGCACACATCCGATCGCATACACTCACACACACTCACGATATCGCACATACCGGTACAATCGCGCGCACACACTCAAAACATCCGGAGATACCACATGCTTCGGGCCATGTGATTCTCTGACAGGTCCTGGAAGGTCACTGCAGTGCACAGTATCGCCGCCGAGAAGCAAGCGATATCGCTGGATGTGGTGAGTGTGTGGATGCGATCTGTAGTGTGTGTGTGATCTGATGTGTATGTTCCGCCACAGGACCTTGATGCGCTCACCTACTCCGGCGTTTGGTGAGTATGATGGGGGTCTTCTCTCTCTTTAGTGGGTGTCCGCTGTCTATAATGAAGTGTCCTGCAGTGTCTTTAACTTTTTTACCGCTGCATGACACTTCATTATTAACCCCTTCAGCCCCCGGGCACTTTCCGTTTTTGCGTTTTTGTTTTTTGCTCCCCTTCTTCCGAGAGGCGTAACTTTTTTATTTTTCCATCAATCTTGCCATATGAGGGCTTGTTTTTTGCGGGACGAGTTGTACTTTTAAATGAAATCATAAGTTTTACCATATAGTGTACTGGAAAACGGCAAAAAAATTCCAAGTGCGGAAAAATTGCAAAAAAAGTGGGATTGTACAATAGTTTTTGGGATATTTTATTCACCGTGTTCACTATATGGTAAAACTGATGTGTGGGTATGATGCCTCAGGTCGGTGCGAGTTTATACACACCAAACATGTATAGGTTTACTTGTATCTAAGGGGTTAAAAAAAATTCACAAGCTTGTCCGAAAAACGTGGCGCACGTTTTGCGCCATTTTCCAAAACCCGTAGCGTTCTCATTTTTCAGGATCTGAGGCTCAGTGATGGCTTATTTTTTGCGTCTTGACCTGACGTTCTTAACGGTACCATTTTTGCGCAGATGCTACGTTTTGATCGCCTGTTATTGCATTTTGCGCAAAATTTGCGGCGACCAAAAAACGTTATTTTGGCGTTTGGAATTTTTTTGCCGCTACGCCGTTTACTGATCAGATTCATTGATTTTATATTTTGATAGATCGGGCATTTCTGAACGCGGCGATACCAAATATGTGTGTATTTTTTATTTTTTTAACCCTTTAATTTTCAATGGGGTGAAAGGGGGGTGATTTGAACTTTTAGGTTTTTTTATATTTTTTTTTAATTTTTTTAAAACTTTTTTTTTTTACTTTTTTTTTTTATTTTACTAGTCCCCCTAGGGGGCTATTGCGATCAGCAATCCGATCGCTTTGCACAATCTGCAGATCTCAGCTACAGAGCTGAGAACTGCAGATTTGCTGCTTCACTTTCAATGCCGGCTGTATTCCGGCATTGAGAGGAAGTGACTCATGTTAGCCACAGGCGTCATCACATGACCCTGTGCTACCATGGCAACCGCCGAAAGTCACGTGATCATGTCACGTGACTTCCGGCGGGGGCGGGGTAAGTCACTCATGGCGGCGCCCATATACATATCGCTGCCAAGACTTTGGCAGCGAAATGTAAGGGGTTAATGGCCGCGGGTGGAAGCGATTCCACCCGCGGCTAGCAGGCACACATGTCAGCTGTTGATAACAGCTGATATGTGCGCGTCTCGCCGCCGCCCGCCGGCGGCAGGGGGCGGGGCTTACCGGGACACGATCCATGACGTATCTAGTACGTCATGGGTCGTTAAGGGGTTAACCGCTGCTAGGTCTTATTTTCAGGGGATGTCTTATATTTAAGCATCCTTGAAAACTCCTGCTAGGTCATATTTTCGGGGGAGGTCTTATTTTCGGGGAAACATGGTAGTGACCTGAAAATCTTCTTGCCAGGTCACTTTTACTATCCACTGGCAGAATTGAATTTTTTTTTCTTACAATTTCATCCCACTTGGGATTTTATTTTTCTGTTTTTAGTATATGGGAAAAAATGGTAGCATTCAAACCTACAAGTCATTCTGCACAAAAGATCTCATGGCTATGTCTGCAAAAAAAAAAAATAAAAGTTATGGTTCTTAGAAGAAAGGAAGGGAAAAAGTAATGTGCAAAAATAAAAAATATTGGCCTTAATGGGTTAAAGTTGTGAGTAAATGTCGTCATCCTATCAAGCTTGCACTAGGTTAAAGCACCACTCTAGCGGTTTCATTTTTTTTTATTGCAGCGCTGGAGTGGTGTCACTAATGTAAGGTCCCTGCACTTAGTTTCATAATTACCAGCTGCCGTCTTCATCTTTTATTGGCTCCACTCTGTTAGGTCTCCATCAGTTTGACCTGCCAGGTCGCGCAAGTGTTTACTGGGTGATGTGGAAGTCACTCCTTACTGTAAGTCTATGAGAGCCAGAACAAGACTGTCATAGACCTACATTGAGAACTTGTGACCATTACCTCTGACTTCTGGTCAGAAGTAGTCGCAGTCACAGGATTGTGTCGCTGGACTGATGGGAAGAGTTGAACGCAACAGGTGGTATGAGACTAAGTGCAGGAAACCTTACATTGACCCTGAAATAAATGAAATAAATGTTGGACTGTTGCTTTAAAATCCTATAACCAGATGTAACTCACACTCTTCTGCGTCTCGGCCACTGCTCTGATCTTTGTATACAGGCTGCAGCGGTGTCGTAATGGCTACAGTGCATATCACCACTACAGTCAATCACTGACCGCAGTGGCTCTGCTGATGTAGGCAGTATTACCTTCTGAGCTTAGTGATTGGCTGCAGTGGTGATGTGTGCTGTCCTTGTGATGTCACCAATACAGCCTGTAAACAAAGACTGGCGGCGCAGCAGTATAGAGGTGTTTCTGAAGCTGCAGTGGGTTAGAGCTCTTTATAATATAATAATAATAATAATAATAAATATTTCTATAGCACCAACATATTCCGCAGCGCTTTACAATTCAGGAGGTTCATATACAAACAAATAACTATTATAGAAAATACAATAATTGGAGTATGGAAAAAAAGACAACCCTGCTCATGAGAGCTTACAATCTACAATGAGATGGGGGGGACAAGTTACAGGTGCTTATTTACAACTACAATTCAGCCATCTCAAGGAAATAGTCCACTGTAGAGATAAAAATATAGTGCATATGAGAAGTACCCGTGGAGTGATTTCTGTATATTTATATTATAGAATTGCTCACCTGGTTAGGTTGTGCGCCCTCGCACAACCCCGGTGTTAGATGTATAATTCCTCTGGGGGATGAGGGACTGTCTCAGCTGGCGTTATCCGTTGTTTTGCTGGGTGGATCCAGGTTTGTTGCCGCTGCTGGCTTCAGATTGACCGACTTTTTGAATCCTGGAGCTCTGTGCGGACCTGTGTCCTCCCGCTGTTAGTTCAAATAATCTGATGGATTCTATTACTCACAGCAGCTCTACCGTTTCTACTCAACGCGTTTCAGCAAGATACACTTGCCATCCTCAGGATGACACCTGAGGATGGCAAGTGTATCTTGCTGAAACGCGTTGTGTTAATACAAGAGCTTTATGTTATTAATAATTAAAGCCAAATTTCTTAAAAGATCAAAGACCAAAGATCTATTACTAGCGCTCACAAAGACCGGAATCTTTTTTCTATATCTCAAGGAAATAGGGGATAGATAATGGCTTCCTGGACCAGTTGGCCAGATGCATTTGGGTGCTATGGAATTTGACATGGGGTTATATTCTGAGAAGACGTGGAGGGACTTTGTGAATTCAATTCGGCTAGGGAGTGTGATAGGCCACCCTAAAAAGATGTGTTTTTAGCGAGCGTCTGAAGCTGAGTAAGTTGTGATTTGTCCTAGCTTCTTTGGGTAGAGCGTTCCAGAGGTTTGGTGCAGCTCGGAGGAAGTCTTGGATCCGGGAGTGGGAGGTTCGGAATAGTGGGGACGTTAGTCGAAAGTCTTTTGCAGAGCGTAGAGACCGAGTGGGGTGATAGACAGAGAGGAGGGTGGAGATGTAGGGGTGTGCCGCACTGTGGAGAGCTTTGAGCGTGAGAACAAGCAGCTTGAATTGGATCCTGTGATATATGGGCAGCCAGTGCAATGACTGGCACAGAACAGAAGCATGAGTAGCGGTTAGCCAAATAGGTGATCCTGGCTGCTGCATTAAGGATGGACTGTAGAGGAGAGAGTCTAGTTAGGGGGAGACCAATCCAATTAGTAGAGAGTTACAGTAGTCAAGGTGGGAGTGGATGAGGGCCATGGTGAGGGTTTTTGTCGTTTCCATTGTGAGAAAGGGACGGATTCTAGAGATGTTCTTGAGGTGCAAGCGGCAGGACCAGGCAAGAGATTGTATGTGGGAGGTGAAGCAAAAATCGGTGTCAAGTATAACACCGAGACAGCGAGCCTGCTGCCTAGGAGTTATCACGGTGCAACACACAGAGAGGGAGATGTTGAGTTTAGGGAGGTTAGAAGATAGAGGGACATATGTTTGAACTTAGTGCAAGCCAATAGACTGAAGAAATTTAGTCCCAGAAAACACCTTTAAAGGGATGGAGCTCCTTTTTAAACCCCAGTAAGGTGATTTCAGCTTTTATCTTTTGTTAATCTCTGATTAAATAAAAAAATAAATACTAGTCTGGTGTCACCAAAAAGAATAACCAATAACATTAAACGTGATTTTAAAAATACATTAATAGAAATCGCAAAATTATATTTGGGATTTTATAAAGGGGAACAGGCTGTTTAAAGTTTTAACTTGTACAACTACTTGGCTGTTGGACTGGAAACCGTAAAGGGGATGTGACGATGTGTGGAGCACTGTGGACTATTCCGAAATTTTCCCTACACAGCACGAATTTCCAACCAGCACAATTCACCCATTCACTGAACAAGGGGTGGGGAACTTTTTTTCTACCAAGGCTATTTGGACATTTATAACATCTTTCAAAGACCGTACAAAATTGTGAACTTTAAATTTATCCTGCGATGTTTTGTCAAGCGTTATAGTAACTCTCCCCTCATCTGATGACTCTTTGGTGTGATGTTAGATGATATTGAAGATGTTACTACTTGCAACTGCTTTTCCAGATTTGCATGGGTCTGGAGCGCAAGCAACACTTTGCGATGAATTTTGAAAAGAACTTGCAGTAATAAACAAATGTGTATTACGCTAAATGTTTCCTCCCAGTGGGAATAGGACTCTAGCAGCGGGAGGTCTGAAGTATACATCATATAGGAGACACCGGGACTGCACTATATATACATCACATAGGAGAAAAAGAGACTGCTGTATATATAACACATAGGAAACACCAAGACTGCTGTATATGAATCACAAAGGAGACCCTGAGACTGTTATATACATCACACAGGAGACACAGAGACTGCTGTACATACATCACATAGGAAACAACGAGACTGCTATATATACATCACATAGGAGACGCATAGACTGTTGTTTATAAATCACATAGCACACACTGAAACTGAATATAGATTTTACCTCAGAATTGATAACTTTTATAATCATTGATCACTTCTAGCAGATGATAAAGAAGAAAATTTGTCTGATAAGGTATTATGTCAAAGTTGCTTATTATCATGTGCATGGGGTATGAATACTTTTTCAAAACACTGTATGTAATGTATATACACCAGTCCAATTGTCTACAATGTGATACACATACACCATTTTTGTTGTCTCATGTGATTTTTACAGCAGTCTCATTGTCTCCTAAGTTTATAATCACAGCAGACCCAGTGTCTCTTATGCAATGTGTACAGCAGTCTCTATTTGTGCTATGTGGTGTAAATACAGCAGTCTGTGTTTCCCATGTGATGGATATAGAGCCACCCCCGGTGTCTCATATTTGATGCTTAGAGCAGTCTCAATGTGTTCTATTTGATGTCAAGTCATGTCTGAACCTGTTGGCACCTATAAAACTGTTCCAGAAAATTAATTATTTCTCCCAGAACATTTTTGCAGTAACACATATTTTTATACACATGTTTATGTCCTTTTTGTGTATTGGAACAACACAAAAAAAACCAGAGCAAAAAAGGCAAATTGGACATAATTTCACACAACTCCAAAAATAAGCTGGACAAAACTGTTGGCACATTTCCATAATTGTGGGTAAAGAACTCTGTGTCAAGCATGTGATTCTCTTTCAAACTCACTTGTGACAAGTAACAGTTGTGGGCAATATGAAAATCACACCTGAAATCAAATAAAAAAAGACAAGTTGATTCGATCTTTGCATTGTGTATGTGTGTGCCACACTAAGCATGAAGAACAAAAAGAGGGAAAGAAAACTGAGGACTTGAAAACAAAAATTGTGGAAAAATATCAACAATCTCAAGGTATATACAGCAGTTTCAGTGTCTCCTATGTGATGCAAGTATATACACCAGTCTCAGTGTCTCCTATGTGATGCAAGTATATACACCAGTCTCAGTGTCTCCTATGTGATGCAAGTATATACACCAGTCTCAGTGTCTCCTATGTGATGCAAGTATATACACCAGTCTCAGTGTCTCCTATGTGATGCAAGTATATACACCAGTCTCAGTGTCTCCTATGTGATGTTTATAGACCTCCTTGCTTGTTTTCTATAAATGTTATGTGAACAAGGATGAATTTGTCACTTTGAGGAGACATGCAGCATAATATGCATCTACAGTTAGGTCCAGAAATATTTGGACAGTGACACAATTTTCGCGAGTTGGGCTCTGCATGCCACCACATTGGATTTGAAATGAAACCTCTACAACAGAATTCAAGTGCAGATTGTAACGTTTATTTTGAAGGTTTGAACAAAAATATCTGATAGAAATTGTAGGAATTGTACACATTTCTTTACAAACACTCCACATTTTAGGAGGTCAAAAGTAATTGGACAAATAAACCAAACCCAAACAAAATATTTTTATTTTCAATATTTTGTTGCGAATCCTTTGGAGGCAATCACTGCCTTAAGTCTGGAACCCATGGATATCACCAAACGCTGGGTTTCCTCCTTCTTAATGCTTTGCCAGGCCTTTACAGCCGCAGCCTTCAGGTCTTGCTTGTTTGTGGGTCTTTCCGTCTTAAGTCTGGATTTGAGCAAGTGAAATGCATGCTCAATTGGGTTAAGATCTGGTGATTGACTTGGCCATTGCAGAATGTTCCACTTTTTTGCACTCATGAACTCCTGGGTAGCTTTGGCTGTATGCTTGGGGTCATTGTCCATCTGTACTATGAAGCGCCGTCCGATCAACTTTGCGGCATTTGGCTGAATCTGGGCTGAAAGTATATCCCGGTACACTTCAGAATTCATCCGGCTACTCTTGTCTGCTGTTATGTCATCAATAAACACAAGTGACCCAGTGCCATTGAAAGCCATGCATGCCCATGCCATCACGTTGCCTCCACCATGTTTTACAGAGGATGTGGTGTGCCTTGGATCATGTGCCGTTCCCTTTCTTCTCCAAACTTTTTTCTTCCCATCATTCTGGTACAGGTGGATCTTTGTCTCATCTGTCCATAGAATACTTTTCCAGAACTGAGCTGGCTTCATGAGGTGTTTTTCAGCAAATTTAACTCTGGCCTGTCTATTTTTGGAATTGATGAATGGTTTGCATCTAGATGTGAACCCTTTGTATTTACTTTCATGGAGTCTTCTCTTTACTGTTGACTTAGAGACAGATACACCTACTTCACTGAGAGTGTTCTGGACTTCAGTTGATGTTGTGAACGGGTTCTTCTTCACCAAAGAAAGTATGCGGCGATCATCCACCACTGCTGTCATCCGTGGACGCCCAGGCCTTTTTGAGTTCCCAAGCTCACCAGTCAATTCCTTTTTTCTCAGAATGTACCCGACTGTTGATTTTGCTACTCCAAGCATGTCTGCTATCTCTCTGATGGATTTTTTCTTTTTTTCAGCCTCAGGATGTTCTGCTTCACCTCAATTGAGAGTTCCTTAGACCGCATGTTGTCTGGTCACAGCAACAGCTTCCAAATGCAAAACCACACACCTGTAATCAACCCCAGACCTTTTAACTACTTCATTGATTACAGGTTAACAAGGGAGACGCCTTCAGAGTTAATTGCAGCCCTTAGAGTCCCTTGTCCAATTACTTTTGGTCCCTTGAAAAAGAGGAGGCTATGCATTACAGAGCTATGATTCCTAAACCCTTTCTCCGATTTGGATGTGAAAACTCTCATATTGCAGCTGGGAGTGTGCACTTTCAGCCCATATTATATATATAATTTGTATTTCTGAAGATGTTTTTGTAAACAGCTAAAATAACAAAACTTGTGTCACTGTCCAAATATTTCTGGCCCTGACTGTATGTTCAGAATAACTTACTGCTGCTATCAGTTCTTTTCAAAATTTACTGCAGTCGACTTCGCTCCAGACAGACGCAAAACTGGAAAAGCAGTTGAGTAGCACATATCATCTAACATCACAAGCTTCACCAAAGAGAAGCTTTTCTGGCCATCCCATTAGAGGTGATTTTAATAAATGTTTGACCAAATTTAACTTTTTTTTTTTTTATTATTATTATTTTTAGGTTGAAAATTTCCCACAGCCCGCCAATGAGGTTATAAATATACAAATGCACCTTCGCAGATAAATGGTTCCCATCCCCTGCAATCAGGCCACATTCACATGGTGAAATTGTTGGGGGGGGGGGTTGTGCTGTAATTTTTCTGTGCAATTTTAGAAGTTTCAGAAAATCCAAGCAACAAAACGCAACGCGATCTCATCATATGAATAATAGGCAGCAAGACAATCTGCTGAGACTCTGAATCTCACAAGATGGATTTTTCTTTTTTCCTTCAGTTCGATATTTGTACTATGGAAAGTAGTATTTTATTTTTATTTTTGTGGTTTTTAGGCTTTTGCTAAAGAAGGAGCAAAGGTGATTGCAACAGACATCAATGAAGAGAAGTTGAAGGCTCTAGAATCATACAAAGGTTCTTATCTCCACTTATTTCTTTATTCTAACTTACAACCTCAAATTGAAGTCATAGGCCCTGATTCATTATTTCCTTTACTCCTTTTTTTTTGTCTAGCTTTACTTTTTTTTTTTCCATTTACATCCAATATATTTTCTATGTGCCTTTTTTGAAGTCTATTTAATATGCACTCAACTGTTTTTTTTCTGCTTTATGGGTGGAGATTAATGATTCCAGATGTTCTTAGCAGATTGTTCAATTATGACTGAAATTTAGCAAAATTTGGCACAACTTTACTACAGTCTCCCCATGTGTATTTTTATACAGCTTTTTCAAAAGTCTCATTTTGTGACATTTTGAAGAAGGTGCAATATTTGCTCAAAAAGTTGCAAAATGCATAATGACAGAAAAAAAGCTTATTTTTTTTTTCCTTGGCACCAAATTCAAGAAACACGTTTACCATCTTGGTGAATTTGGCCCAATAAATGTCAGCTACTGCCTCAAGACAAAAGAGAAAATTATTTTAAAAAATCCACAATTGATGAGTCAGGGCCAGAGACTTTCCCAAATGGACAGGATGCCACAAAACCATGTCTGTTTCTGGTATGTGCTTTTTAATATGTATTGAATTTTGTCCTTTAAATCTGACTTCAGTCTTTGCAGCATATTAAAGGGAACCTGTTGCTAGGTTTTTCTATTATGAGCTGTGGCCACCACCAATGAGCCCTTTTATACAACATTCTGGAATGCTATATAGAAGAGCCTAGGCTGCTCTATAGAACGTAAAAAACACCTTTATAACACTCATTTAGGGGAGGGTCTGATCCGATGGGTGTCTCTGCTCTCGGTCCTGCGCTTCCTTCCAAGCCCCGTGTAGATGACGTGTTCTATGTCATCCACACAGAGGCCGCCATTGCACTCCTGCGTATTCGCACTTCTCTGTTGAGGGCAGAGCAAAGTACTGTACTGCGCATACCCGCGCATGCGCAGTACAGAACTTTGATCTGTCCTCAGCCAGGCAGATCAAAGTGCACATGCACAAGAGCGCAATGGAGGCATTTCTGTGTGGATGATGTAGGACATGTCATACACATGGAGCTGGAAAGGAGGATGGCGATCACAAAGGATATAGGAAGCGCCGGACCGAGAGCATTGATGCCCATTTTACCGGATCGCCACCTAGGTGAGTATTATAAAGGTGGTTTTTACATTTTACAGTGCGGCCTGGGTTCTTATATACGGTATTCTGGAATGCTGGAAGGCTCACTGTTGGCCTCAGCTTATAAGGCAAAATCTTGGTGACAGGTTCCCTTTAAACTAAATGCGCTGGAAATCTAGTCATTTGGCCTAGAAAAATGTCTTTTGTGACTTGTACCATATTCATGATGTGTTTTAGACACTTTTACAATGTGTCTGATTAGGGAACATGATCTCGCTGAAAAGGGCATACCTTTAATGTACGACAGAATGCGCCAAAAAATGCTCTAAGATTGGAGAACAAATTTCTGCCACAAAGTCAGCAAACTAATAGGTGTTGTATACCTAATCTAGGGATTTGGCACAAAACAACCAATAATCGGTAAGCCTTTAACATAAGGTAGTCATTTAATAGCCTGTGTACACAGGTATACTGCACTTAGTGAATCTGTCATCGGGTTTTCGCTACGTCATCTGACAGCAACATAATGTAGGCAAGGAGATTTTGAATGCAACAGTGTCTCACATAGGTTACTAGGTTCTGTCACAGTCAAAGAATTGAATTGTAAGCATGTAGCTGAGCCCAGAGAGCTGTCCCACCAACATCAGGCTCTCAAAAGAGATTGACACTTCACCGTCAATGCACAATCACAGTAGGACTCCATGCACATGAGTTTCTAGTCCTGGTAATCATAGGGTAGTAAACCCTTTAGTTTATGTAAACAATTTCGCGCACGAACACACACTAATAAGAGAAGCATAGTTGCTTTTTGTTTGTTTTTTCTTACAGCATGTTGTCCTCAGATTACATACCAGAAACCTGCTGACACTCCCTTTTAATGATGTGCACTGAGCAATCTTTTGTAGATTGAGAAGTGCACACAGACTTAAGCGAGCTTTACACCCTGCGACATCGCTAGCATCGGCGAGCGAATGTCGAGCGCGATAGCACCTGCCCCCGTCGTATGTGCGATATTGTGTGATCGCTGCCGTAGCAAACATTATAGCTATGGCAGCGTCACACGCACATACCTGCTCTGCCGGCGATCCGCCTCCTTTCTAAGGAGGCGGGTCGTGCTGCGTCACAGCGACGTCACACAGCAGCTGTTCAATAGAAGCGGAGGGGCGGAGATGAGCGGGACGTAACATCCCGCCCACCTCCTTCCTTCCGCATTGCCAGTGGAGGCAGGTAAGGAGATGTTCGTCGCTCCCGCGGTGTCACACACAGCGATGTGTGCTGCCGCAGGAACGATGAACAACATCGTACCGGCAGCAGCAACGATATTAAGGAAATGAGCAATGTGTAAACGAGCAACGATTTTTCACGTTTTTGTGCTCGTTAATCGTCGCTCATTGGTGTTACACGCTGCGATGTCGGTAACGGCGCCAGATGTGCGTCACTAACGACGTGACCCCGACGATATATAGTTACTGATATCGCAGCGTGTAAAGCACCCTTTACACTGTTCTCAGCAGCGCACGACTCCTGTTTACATAGGAAGATGCACCGCCGATAACGATGATCCTTTGTGAAAATCAAGAAATTGTTTCACCTAATGAATGTGCGTTTTGTTTATCGTGTGATCAACAGCCTGTTAAGGCTACTTTCACACATCATTTTTTTTCCATCAGGCACAATCCGGAAAAAAAACGGATCCGGCGCCGGATCCGTTTTATCCCCATTGATTTGTATTAGCGCCGGATTGTGCTGGATGGCATTGCGTTGCATCCAGCTTTTGCATGATCCGGCGTAATTGGCTAATGTGGCGGCTGGATGGAACGTCTCTTGTAACGCTTTTTGTCTTTGACAAAAATCGCATTGCGGCGTGATTTACAATAGAATGTAATGCGTAATGCAGCAAAAAACACATCCGTTTTTGCATATTCTGCGCCGGATCCGTTGCATCAGGCACATTCCGGATTGTGCCTGATGCAAAAAAACTGATGTGTGAAAGTAGCCTTAGACTGTACAAATATTGGGAACTAAGCTTTCCTAGGAGAGCTCAATCCTGATAATTTTAAAGTGTAATTGCATGTTTAGACAGTTTTGATAATTATGCGCCATTGTGTGCAAGAAATACTGCACAGTAATACATGGGCTACACCATGGGTGGGCAATTCAATTTTCCAAGGGACTACCTGAGATAGTATGACTGTAGCGGGATGAACCAACCGTCAAACTTAATTCTGCTTATTATTACTGTTGTTTTATATTAATTTGTATCTCTTAAGATTGAGCCGAATTAAGTCTGCTGACTTGCTACCACTACTAATACGTGTTACGATAAAGCTTATTGTAACTTATTGATAAAATCAATAAAATTGTTTACATTTTGGACTTATTCTTATTTAGGGTTACTATAATTAATTTAATGAATCAAATAAATAATTGAAATACGATAATTGAATAATTAATATATGTAATTGATAAAAGGGTTAATTTAAGGTTTATTTAGTGTTAGTCTTATTTTCTTTTCGAATTTCAATTATATATTTTTCGGATTTCAATTATTTATTTGATTTATTAAATTAATTATATTAACCCTTTTATACTTCCCTAAATAAAAATAAACACATAAAAATTAAACAATTTTATTGATTTTATTTATTAATCAATGATATAACTTTATTCAACAAAAAAACATTTTTTCTACCCCCTGCATTAATTTATTCACAATAGTAATCATTGTAATGCCAAGTGAAAACTTCTTCTTCTTTTTATTTCTTCTTTTTTTTTTTTTTCTTCCTTCTCACACCTGAAAAGCAAAATAGACACATGGGTTAACCAGTCGGCTAATTTTCTCTTGTTTGTTAATTTGCTAACATGCGTTCTAGCTTACCCTTTTTTTTTAACCCTACTTTGCTTTATGTTAAATTTCCGTTTATGTTGCTTCCCTCCTATAAATTTAAAAAATAAGCATTATGATGTGATTATATCAATGTTTTGTAGTAAATTGAAGTGTATGTTATCTCAGTTTTTTGGATTGATAAGGATCCCGCCAACTTTTAAAATTAGAGGGAGGTCCTATGACATGTGTACCCATGAATATATATACCAGCTTATCTCTCCTGATATCACACTATCCCTGAGGAAGGGGGCTGCAACCCTTGAAAAGCATTGACCTGTACCTAGCTAATACAATAAAGATTTGGATTTAATTATTCCGGCTTGAATTGGTGATAAGCGCAGCGTGATACCCGTTTTTCCTTTAAAGACTTCGACTTAAGATGGGAGGCAGCTGTGTTACTGTTAGTAGTAGTGGCATTGGCAGTGGCAGCCAAGGTGGTAGTGGCATTCTGAATCAGAAAATCTAATACAGTGGTACCTCGCTTAACGAGTAACCCTCTTAACGAGAATTTCGCTTAACAAGCAAAGCTTTTTGTAAATTTGTAACCCGCTTTACGAGAAAGCTTTGCTGTACGAGCGAAATTCTCACCGCACACACTTCCGGTTTCGTCCATCCACCGTGCACTGACCCGCACTTGCAGTCCACACAAACACACACATGTACGCACAAACACACACAAGCATGCACACACATACAGTATTATGCTCACCTTACCTTCTGTTCCACCGCCGGTCTCATGGTTCTTGTAGTTCCCGGGTACATCGCAACGTCTTCGCGGCGAACTACAAGACCCAGGAGGCTTGCGATGGAACCGAAGGTAAGGCGAGCATATAATATAACATAATATGTTTACCTTTCGTTTCATCGCTGGTCTCCTGGGTGCTGTAGTGCGCCGCTGCGCTCCAGTCCACGCTATGTATCTGCATCCATTGCGACGAGGGAGGAACTTCCTGTCACCGCTAATGAAAGGCAGAACGCTGGCCAATCAGAGGCAAGCAGCTCTGCCTTTGACGTCAGCGCTCTGGCCGGGAAGTTCCTGCCTCGTCGTTCTGGTAACGCGTTAACACAGCCCGGCCCCGTACCAGAGAACAGCAAGTCCCAGCAGACCGGCGATGGAACAGAAGGTAAGGTGAGCATATAATATGTGTGTGTACATGCATGCATGTGTGTTTGTGTGTGTGGTTGTGCATGTTTGTGCATGTGTGGAATGATAAAATAGGGGACCAGGATGGGACATTTTAGAAGTTGTGGAACGGATCGTCAGCATTGCAATGATTTCCTATGGGAAATCTTGCTCTGCTGAACAAGTACCTTGATTAACAAGCACACTCCCAGAACGGATTGTTCTCGTTAAGCAAGGTTCCACTGTACTTTAGATGGGAATTAGAAAAAGAGGACAAGGAGCTCAGAACATTTCCCACACTGAGACAAAAAAGCTCTCCTCTCAATAGAAAAATAAATAAAACGACCCTTGTAAGAAGGGGTAGAAAAAGTAAAGTCAAAAACTAATATTGGCTGGGACGCAAAGGAGATATTGATGTCAAATGACTGTTCTGGCCAAGCAATGCCTTCCATTGTCATGTTTTATGGCAAACATTTTTAAGTTATGGACAACAAATCTTAGTGATAATCTAAAATAATTAAGTGCTAATCACAATATTATAGGAGTTATCAAGGCTGAACTATGTGACTGCATATATCCGAATCATGAGAACATGCAGTCAGCACACTGTCATGATTCCCTTGTATTTCACATGCAGGTGGGCAGTCATGTCACCCCATATGTGCTGATGGCATATGTGCAGAATAGAATAATCTGGCCTCTCTCAGTAGAAGTTGGAGAAGCTGGCTTAGTTTAGTCGGCATGTGACTGTCAGTATGCATATCACACAGGGAATACGGGAGAATTTTGACAATCTGCACATTACATGCTGTTACAATTCAATGTGACTGCAGACTTTTCATTTCAGCCTTTAAGAATTGGGGGTTTGTATTTTACTATTTTGTCTATTCAGCAAAAAATGTAAAGATAAGTAGCTACACTTTAGAAGTGGGATCGCTAAATAAGATTTTTATATCACTACCTCCAGGTATTCAGACAAGAGTATTAGATGTCACTAAGAAGGAGCAAATTGAAAAACTATGCCTGGAGGTTGATAGAGTTGATGTTCTGTTCAATGTAGCTGGGTAAGTAAAATGGACCCGCTATATGTCTAACGTCCTTTACCTCCTCATGTACTGTAAAGCACACACCTGCATTGACCAATACATAAACCCGTCACAATGCAGGCCTTCATGTATGATGATGCCAAATATTCCAATCCAAAATTCCCATATATAATGCTGTTGGCACAATCAATGTTTTCTCCTGTGTCTGGCTCAAGCTCCTAATGTCACATAGCTTCCAGTACCTTCTATCTGCTCATGACACTCAAATTTCTCTCTCTATCCTTAGATACTCTGGCCATAAGAGGTGACAATCAGCTATGTTTCCTCCTTTTCGTCAGGGATTTTCTTTAACTTGACAAAACTGATCTAATCATCTTACCTTTGTCAAACCTATCATAGTAAATGCCCCACACTTTCACCTGTCTAAAGCCCCCGTCACATTTAGCGACTTACCAGCGATCCCGAAAATGATGCGACCTGATAAGGATCGCTGGTAAGTCGCTGGGAGGTCGCTGGTGAGATGTCACACAGTCAGACCTTACCAACGACTCCGTAACGATATAGGTCGCAGTAGCGACCTGTATAACGATCTCTGCTGTCATTGGGACCCTGTCACACAGTGTCAAACACAGCGATGTGTCCTGCCCAGCAGGACATCGCCTTTGAAGAAAATGGTCCAGGACATTCAGCAACGACTAGCGATCTCACAGCAGGGGCCAGGTCGTTGCTGGATGTCATACACAGCGACATCGCTAGCAAGATCGCTGTTGCGTCATCAAAACCGTGTTGCTAGCGATGTCGCTTAGTGAGATGTGGCCTTTACAAGTCTGCTGTGTTTGGGCTATCCTGTTAATCACACTACCAAACCCTTACCACTTTCTGCTGCCTCTAAAACACTCCAGCCCTTTTCTTATCCCTGAGTCTACAAAAATGTTAGTACAGACCTTCATCATCTTCCGCGTCCGCTAAATCAACATTTTCCTTTACGGTCTCCCATCTCCTACTCTCTCGTACTTATAATATGTCCTCCTTAATTCTGCTGCCCGATTAATCCACCTCACCCCTCTGACATTCCCTTTACCGGTTTCCAAGCTTCCAAAACTCTTTACTAGATGATCCTATTGTGTGATACTGTTTTTGCTTGATTTTGTTTCAAAGTGATGTAGTAAAACCTGAAGCTTTTTTCTTTACACTCTAATCTGTGGTATATGTGATACAGCTTTGTTCACCATGGATCTATATTGGATTGTGAGGAGGCAGATTGGGATTTCACTATGAATCTCAACGTGCGAAGCATGTATCTCATGATCAAGACATTCCTGCCAAAGGTATGTTTTTATTCATCAGTGCAGTATTTGCTATTATACAGCTAAATATTAACTTTTCAGTATATAAAAAAATACAGTTAAGGAAAGGCTTTGTGCGACCACTTTTATCATGTGTTCTCTTAATACAGCTTACAATTCAGATCACAGGGCTTTATTTTAGAAAGAATGTATCTGCCGGGTTTGCACTTTTGGAGACGTTTGTCCCATTGCTAATCTGTTGTTAGAAATGTGTGTACAGCTCCCATGCCAACCTACGTGTTTTCATGGTAACAGACTACAAATAATTCTGCAGTAGTCATACACAACCTGGCACAACTTCGGCACCCTACAGGATGTATTGGAAGCAGACGTAGGGGACTGATAGAGATACCATAAGTTTGATTGCCAGATCGTAGCATGAGTTTGCTTGTCTTCTCTTACCACGGAGACACAAATTTGTAGAAGCGCTGAAGATGGTAGCTAATCTAATCTCTAAATGGTAGCTAATATGTCTACGTTTTGCAAAATAAAACTAAAACTTTGGAATCAACGGTGATGGCTGCTTTCTTCCAGACTTAGTGTAACACCTATGTACAGGTCATGCGTGATATGGCAGCTCGGCTCTATTCAGAGCAGCTCAGCTGCAATATTTCAACTGGTGTACCAGTGTTGGACTGTTTCTGGGAGAAAATATTTTACTAAACCTGTAGGCCCCCATTCTTTAATGAGGACAATACAGTTAACACAGAAAAGTTTTAAACCAGAATATTAGATATTAATATCACTTTCTCAATGTTTTCCAGATGCTTGCTCAAAAATCAGGGAACATTATCAACATGTCTTCAGTAGCTTCCAGTATTAAAGGTATGCATTGCTAACAGCCCTTTGTGGAGTTGTTCCCTTTAAGATAATGTTCAGCTCTGGCTGCAGTATGTTAAACCACATCAAACCGTGCTATACTCACTTTCCCAGAGTCCACCGGCGAGTCTCCGCTGCTGCTCCCGATATCTGGCATTGGATGCAGCACTGATGGCCCGTCAACAGTTCAGCAGCCAATCAGTGAATTCAGTAGCTCAGCTAAACTCACTGATTGGTTACCACAATTTTATGTCTGACACTGGGAGCAGCAGCGGAGACTCGGTGGACTGTAGGAAAGTGAGAATAGCGTGGTTTAATGTTTTAACAAACTGCATCTGGAGTTGAACATTTTCTGGAAGGGAGCAATCCTTTTTAAATATATGTTTTACATTTTTGTTGCTTGATTTATAACTAATGCTATGATTTATTCAGTGTGTATTTTTTACTACTTTGGTTCCTCTATCTTGGTTGGTTAGGCAGAGGTAGAACTCACAACTGGGCTGCCTACTATTTGAATGGTACAGAATTAATACAGGTTAAAGCAAACTTGTCACTCTGTTCATATGTCTACACCACAGGCAGAATGAATCAAAGTCTGGTAGCATGATCGCAGCCCAGTATGATATTTTTCTAAACCCTTCCTCTTTTCACAGAAAACCTAGTTTGAATAGCTGGCCAGGAATTATAGGAAGAATTCTGATTAGTCCGGCACGGTCCCCCAACCAGCTTCTCCCCACACCCCCTCCAGTTAATGCCAGACCTCTCCCTATGTATAGACATGGGAGAGAACTGTCAATCAACTGGAGGGGTGAAGGGATAAACTGGCTGAGGGCCACATGAAACTAATCCGGCCCCGCCCTATATTCCACATCCAGCTTTTCAAACTGTTATCCTGAAACACCGGAACATTCAGAGAAAAATATATTTGTCTACAGTTGTGCAGCCAGGCTCTGATTCATGCTGCACATGGTGTGGGCAGCAGGAATCGACTGACAGGTTCCCTTTAATTCTATATTTATTGTCCTAAAGATACAGAGGCATGTGAAGTCAAGGTTTAGGAAGAGCGCCCAGGAATATAACTTTGGCACCAGAACCTAGACATCCAATTTGTGCTTTTCTTTAGGCCTAAAACACACTTCCGCATAAAAAAAGTACGCGTCACACTTTCCGTTTTTCGGGTCCGTGTTCCGTTTTTTATGGGCGTTTCTCCGGTACGTATAACATCTGTGTGATGGCGTATGCTAGCCGTGTGTGCGTGTGGAATGGCTGTGTATGCGTACGTTTAATGTCCGTGTGAAATGTTCCGTGTGTGATGCACAATGTCGTTGATACATGTCAGCTGACAGCAGACAGAGTTGCGCGATGAGAATGAACTCGGGTGAACTTCACCCGACTTCATTGTCATACCGCGGCTCTGTCTGGGTGTCACGTACTGATTAGCGGTCACCCGTGAAGGACTCACCGGTGACCGCTAATCCCCTGAATGACTGAAGTGAGCAGCGCGATTAGCGCTGCTGTCACTCAGGCTACCCGCGGCCAGCTGGAGTACTCCCCCCGAGACCGTAACTCTCTTGTGACTTCATCGCTGTCACTCAGGCGACTTGCAGTCACAGGTGGAGGATCCAGCGGTGGCCGCGAGTAACCTCAGTGACAGCACAGCTAATCGCGCGGCTCACCTCAGTTGCTGCGTGGACCTGTCAGGAGCGGCGGTGTTCTTCTTCAGCTCTTGTCACCTTCATGTAGCAGGGCTGGAAGCGACGCGGGACCTCCGTGGATTACGCCGGATATGGATGGGTTTTGGGGGCTTAATAAATTGGTGAACGAGGGTATTTGTTATTGTTTTTTATTGCAAATAAAGGATTTTTCGTTGTGTCTGTTTATTAACTTTAAATTACAGGTTAATCATTGGGGGTGTCTCATAGACGCGTGCAATGATTAAATCTAGGACTTAGTTGCAGCTATGGGTTGCTGCCATTAACTCCTTATTACGCCGATTGCCAACGCACCAGGGCAAATCGGGAAGTCAGGTAGAGTTCCAGAACTATCGCATCTAATGGATGCGGCATTTCTGGGCAGCTGCTGGCTGATATTTTTAGGCTGCGGGGCTCCCCATAACGTGGAGCTCCCCATCCTGAGAATACCAGCCTTCAGCCGTATGGCTTTACCCTGGCTGGTATCAAAATTGGGGGGTAACGCGCGTCGTTTTTTTTTTTTTTTTAATTAATTATTTATTTTACTGCACAGTAACAGTAGCTGTGATTGGTTGCAGTGAGACAGCTGTCACTCAGCGTGTGGGCGTGTCTAACTGCAACCAATCATAGGTGCCTGTGGGCGGGGGAAGCAGGGAATACGAGATTGATTAATGAGCGGCCGGCTTTTCCAAATTAATTGAAGCCGCGTATCTTTGGAACAGCTGTTCTTCGCTGCGCTGATGATCGGGGATTGGTGAGTATACAACAGGGGAAGATATAGACCGAGCGCAAAAGGGATGATGACTGAGAACAGCAGAAAAAAAGGGTAAGTAGACTGACATTTAACAAAAAAAAAAACCCCGGCATCGTTCCTTTAAAAACGCACACGGATGGCATGCAGGCACGGACCCATTGACTTTAGCGGGTCCGTGCCTGTGTGCTGACCGCCAAAAACGGACATGTCGGCCGTGTGGGAAAACGCACACACGTACTAACCACACGGACACACGTTCCGTGTAATTTTACGTGTGTGTGCCATCTACCATAGGGCAACATTGGTCAACGTGTCTCCGGTATGTGCAAAAACGTACCAAACACGTACCGGAGGCACGGATGTGTGTTGCAGGCCTTACAGGTATTATCAAACTGTTTATAGCAGGAGTGACAGTATTTATTTTATCTACATATTTCATTTGTCCATTATGTCACTGCGGTCAGACATGTGAAGTCTATCTATAAATGCTGTACAAGAACGAGATTAAACAGCTAGAGATAACAAACTTATAAGTGTGTGTGTGTGTGTGTGTGTGTGTGTGTGTGTGTGTATAGTCATGGCCAAAAGTGTTGGCACCCTTGAAATTGTTCCAGACAATAAAGTATTTCTCTCATAAAGTTATTGCAATTGCAATGTTTATTTCCTTTGTGTATATTGGAACAGCTCAAAATAACAGAGCAGAAAAGGCAAATTGGAATAATTTCACACAACCCCCAAATATGGGCCAGACAAAATTGTGGGTAAATAACTTTTTTCAAGCATGTGATGCTCGTTCAAAATCACCTGTGGAAAGTAACAAGTGTGGCAATATGAAAATCACACCTGAAACCAGATAAAAAGGGGAGAAGTTGACTCAATCTTTGCATTGAACTGTTTGAGGATCAAAATTATTGAAAAATATCAACAATGTCAAGGTTACAAGTCCGTCTCCTGAGATCTTGATGTTCCTTTTTCCACAGTGCACAATATAATCAAGAAGCTTGCAACACATGGCACTGTAGCTAATCTCTAAAACATAAGTCTTTATTGATATTAAATATTAAAACAATGAGACACCAAGTGTCTAATAAACATAGAGGACAAAAGACAATGTGCTCGTGAAGGGCCAGATGGAAGGTAGAGAAAGCGTGCAGGAATATACTAATAAATGGATAGTTAGATGAGTTCTAAGCAATCTAAGAGGGACTAAGTAATCCTCCACTTATCCTTCCTACCTGCGGAGAGTGTTATAATGTACTGAACACCCCCCGCTCCGGGTGGCTATCCCTGGCTGTCCCTGCTCTTCCCTGGCCTATGCCCACCACCAACCAGGTGAATTGTGTAAGAACCAGAACAAACATATAAAACAGTTAGATTTGTTGGTTCCTGAACTGGACTGAATCCTATGTTCCAGTCAAAATACTGTATCAACAGCAGTTAGGATCAAGCTCCTGGGTCCACCAAGTAGGCCAGTACCCAAAGCTTCTCCCGACGCATTTCCCCCCCCTCCTAACTAAGTGGTCGGGGGTTCATCAGGGGTAAATTGCCAACAACACCTGAAAGAATGAAAAAGACAAATGGTGTAATTCAATATAGAAATTAAATTGATATCAATCTCCAAAAAACCTCTAAATATGTAAGGCCCGTTTTACACGTCAGTGAAAAACACAGACGTTTTTCACTGGCGTGTAAAACACGCACATGTCCCTGCGTGTGCCGAAAATCACGGCACACGTGGGTTGTCTAAGTGCAATCCGGGCTCCGTTCTCCGTGGCCCGTGATTGCACTTAGAGATTCACTCACCTGCGCCCGCTCCCGCTGTCCGTGGTGCTGAATCCTCCCGCGATTCAGCATCCGGCCGGCGGTGACCCCCGCAGCAGCTGCTTCCGGGTCGGCTGTGTCGCGCATAATGAAGATGCGCGACAGTAATCAGCCGGCACAGAAGGAGCAGGGAGAACGGGCTGCAGAGGACATCGCTGGACGCCGGGTGAGTTAAAATGTTTATTATTTTAAAAGCACGTTTTTTTCTGGCACGTGTTTCACGGACCACACCACTGCATGGTCCGTGGAACATCAGTGATGCCAGAAAAAAATGGACATGTCTCCGTGCGGCAATCACGCACACGCGGGTACGCTGCACGGAGACACGTGCAGTGAAAAATCACTGACGTGAGCAGACCCATTCATTAGAATGGGTCTGCGTATGTCAGTGATTCTGGTACGTTTAAAAAAAAAAAGCACAAACGTACCAGAATCACTGACGTGTGAAAGGGGCCTAAGACTTACTTGGAAAAGCTCCCAAGATTAATAAAGTAGCAGCAGCAGAATATGCTTGCCTAATATGTCTTAATGAGGTCTCCAAAAAGCATATTTGACTTCCTATAACAAATAGCGGCAAAAGTCCACATTAGTTGTTTATCCCCACTAGTTCTTAGTCCCTCCTAAAATAAAACATAACAGAAGGTGGGATCTTATAGATCTCTAGACATTATAAGCCTCTGCTCTGGAAAATAGGAGGAGACAGACGTATTGAGAGTGTTTTTTGTCATGACCCTCCCCCTTTTTTCTTTCAGGTGTAATATACTGCATTTATGTATCATAAATAGCACTATTCATGCTGAGACATCATTCTTTGAGGAAATAAGGTAGAGGCTCAATGTGTATTGATTTGGCCCACCTTCTGTTATGTTTTATTTTAGGAGGGACTAAGAACTAGTGGGGATAAATAACTAATGTGGACTTTTGCCGCTATTTGTTATAGGAAGTCACATATGCTTTTTGGAGACCTCATTAAGACATATTAGGCAAGCATATTCTGCTGCTGCTACTTTATTAATCTTGGGAGCTTTTCCAAGTAAGTCTTACACATTTAGAGGCTTTTTGGAGATTGATTTCAATTTAATTTCTATATTGAATTACACCATTTGTCTTTTTCATTCTTTCAGGTATTGTTGGCAATTTACCCCTGATGAACCCCCGACCACTTAGTTAGGAGGGGGGGGGGAAATGCGTCGGGAGAAGCTTTGGGTACTGGCCTACTTGGTGGACCCAGGAGCTTGATCCTAACTGCTGTTGATACAGTATTTTGACTGGAACATAGGATTGAGTCCAGTTCAGGAACCAACAAATCTAACTGTTTTATATGTTTGTTCTGGTTCTTACACAATTCACCTGGTTGGTGGTGGGCATAGGCCAGGGAAGAGCAGGGACAGCCAGGGATAGCCACCCGGAGCGGGGGGTGTTCAGTACATTATAACACTCTCCGCAGGTAGGAAGGATAAGTGGAGGATTACTTAGTCCCTCTTAGATTGCTTAGAACTCAACTAACTATCAATTTATTAGTATATTCCTGCACGCTTTCTCTACCTTCCATCTGGCCCTTCACGAGCACATTGTCTTTTGTCCTCTATGTTTATTAGACACTTGGTGTCTCATTGTTTTAATATTTAATATCAATAAAGAATTATGTTTTAGAGGTTTGTCTCAGGTGGTCTCTTATGAATCTTACCTCGATAGTTTTTTTTGGGTGTGGTTTACTGTAGCTAATCTCCCTGGATATGTACGGTAGAGAAAAATTTATGAACGTTTCCAACGTAGGATAGTCAGGATGGTGGATAAGCAGCCCCGTTGAAGTTCCAAATAAATTCAAGCTGTCCTGCAGGCTGAGGGTGCATCAAGGTCAGCGTGTACTATCCATCAACATTTCACTTAAATGAAAAGCTATGGCAGGAGACCCAGGAGGACCCCACTGCTGACAGAGAGATATAAAAAAGATACTTTCCCAAAAGGATTTTGTAGTCTATCTTGTGGACAGATGAGAAGAAGATGGAGATTTTTGATAAAGAACATCATTCTGCTGTTTACCGAAAACAGAATGAGGAATACAAAGAAAAGAACACAGCACCTACAATCAATTATGGTGGAGGTTCAAAGATGTTTTGGGGTTGCTTTTCTGCCTCTGACTCTGGGTACTTGAACATGTGCAAGTCATCAGGAAATTTCATGATTACCAAAGGATTTTGGGTTGCAATGTAGTGCCCAGTGTCAGAAAGCTGGATTTGCATCTTTGGTCATGAGTCTTCCAGTAGTACAATGAACCCAAACATACTTCAGAAAGCACCCAAAAATTAATGGAAACAAAGTGCTGGAGAGTTCTGAAGTGGCAGCAATGAGTCTGGATCTAAATCCCATTGAACACCTGTGGAGAGATCAAAAAAATTGCTGTTGGGAGAAGGCGCCTTCAAATATGAGAGACCTGGAGCAGTTTGCAAAAGAAGAATAGTCCAAAATTCCAGGTTGAGGGGTAAGAAGCTTGTTGATGGTTATAGGATGCAATTGATTGTAGTTATTTATTCCAAAGGGTGTGCAAACAAATATAAAGTTGAGGGTGCTAAGTTTTGTGTGAAGTTATGTCCAATTTTCTTTTTCTCAGTTTTTTTTGTTGTTCCAATACACACAAAGGAAATAAAAATGTATAACAAAACAACATGTGTTATTGCAATAATTTTCTTGAAGAAATAATTCATTTTCTGGAACAATTTCAAGGGTGCCAACACTTTTGGCCATTACTGTATGTTAAATTGTTTTGACTAAATATACAATGCTAGTAATATCCATTTGCAGACACTCTATTTAAACACACTTTTTCATGTAATGTGGCTGAGTAATTTCAGTATTCAGTTCAGTACAAAGTGACATCTGTCTGCAGTGAGCTGCTGCAATGACCAGAATGCCACCTGTAATTCTGGCCTTTTAACATTGCGAACCAGCCTGCAAGTTGCTCGCACAAGCTCCACAACCTCTTCAAACAACTAATCAGAGAGTGCCTATTGATTAGTGATGAGCGAGCATGCTCAGCACTGCTTGATACTCAGTCGAGCATCGGGTTCTTGGGTATGCTCTTTACTCTGAGTATTGCAAGTGCTTGAGCGCCATGCTAGAGTCCCTGCCCCACATGTTTTGCAACTGTTACACAGCCAATCAACATGTGGGGATTGCCTGCCATACACGGTAATTTAATAGCTATGTTGGCTACTGGCATTACTGTGATTGGCTGGCTGCAAGACGTCATTGGGTCTTAGGTGAGACCCTGGGGCTCGATGCTTGGCACTTTGTCCTCTGGAAGCAGTTCAGGGAGAGTTGATGTAGAAGGGAGAGCTTAGATTAGGAACATGGTTTATACACTTGCACCCTTTAGTGTCTTTCATGGGGTGTATTTAGCCTTGTGTAACCTAAGAAATAAATAATTTAAAAAAAGCAACGTGGTGTCTCACCTATTTTTGATAACCAGCCAAGGTAAAGCAGATAGCTGTGGGCTTATATTATCAGGCTGGGAAGGCTCATTGTTATTTGGCCCTTCCCTGCTTAAAATTACCAGCTCACAGCCACTCCGGAATTGGTGCATCTAATGTGATGCGCCAATTTTGGTGCTTTGCCCTGGTGCGATTGCACTCTGGGTCATATTTTTCGGGGATGATGTCAGCAGTGTAATATCAGCTGGCATCAAGCCCTCGTGTTAGTAATGGGGGTATCTGATAGACACCTCTCCATTACTAACTCAGTAACCGAGGGGAAAATAAACACACACCGGACGTAGTTTATTAGACTCCCTCACACTATGCCTCGTTCACCAATTTTATAAAAAATGTTCCTACGAAGTTCTGTTGTAGTCCACGATCGCCGAATGCAGCATCGGAGACTGTGAATAGCAGTAAAAAACAGCTATTCTGACACTGGGTAGTGACAACAGCTCTGTAGTGTTTCAATATACCACAGGACAGCATTCCGCATTCTAACACCCAGAGTAATCCACCAGTGCCGTAGTGATCTTCTTCAGGCTTCTGTGAGTGTGCTGTAAGAGGAGTTCTACAGGACCCAGATTCTATTGAATTTTTCTGGATGCCCTCTATTGTAATGCACCACTCGCTCATAGGATATGATTGAATTGACTAATTTGACCCAGGACCGTTCAGTCGGATCCGAAACCACCCATCCATCTCAAGGCTATCAGCTTCCTAGCCATTAACAGGGTTTCTCTAAGAAATATTTTCATATAGTGATCCCATGACTCCTCCTGCATCACCCCAAACAGACATGATAGAGGGTCACACAGAACTAGAATCCTCATAATAGATAATAGGGAAGTCACCTCCTGCTAAAACGTAGATCTAATAGGACAGCTACATATCATATGTGTAAAGTTTGCCCCTGAAAGATGACATCATTGGCACTCCGATGCACGAGAACAGCCCATATTGAACAGACGTGTGGGAGTGAGGTATGCCTGATGAATGATATAACATTGAATCAGTCTATTATTGACAGATGGGGACACTGTAGTTGTAGTTTTAAAGAAGGGATCAGAGGTTTCCATCTGTCCTGAGCTGGTAGGGATGCCGACTCCATTCCCACCAATAACAGATAAGTATATATGATCGATATCAAGCCCCCAGGGTCCCTGTAATTTCAGAATGCCTATCGGGGATAACGACGATATCAGTTCCCTTGCCCCTGCATATGAGATTGGATCACTGTGCGAATCTGAAGGTACTTAAAAAAAATTGGGATTTTGAGACATCATATTCAGTTTAAACCTGCTCAAAGGATTTGAAGGCGTTCCTAGACTAAAAAGATCTCCCTGCACAATGACATTATGAGAAGCCCAAAACTGCAATGAGTTAAGAGTAGGGAGTATAGTAAGAGTAGGGAGATAACTGTTTTCCTACAACTGGAGTTCAGCCACCGCCCCCCTCAAAGCGCACTACTTTCTTAGCCTGTCGCCACACTGTAACTGAGCTTAGGGAGCAGTATCATTTTAATTAAGTTTAATAACAGTGTAGCTTTGGTATACCCTCTAAATAACCTACTAATGTCTAAACTGCTGGCAACAAAAGTGAGGACAATGAAAATGGCCAAATTGTACCCAATCAGCCATTTTCCCTCCCTGGTGTCATGTGACAGGGTGTAGTTGTGTTAAATATGGTGTTGTCGCTCACACATTCTCATACAGTCATATGAAAAAGTTTGGGCACCCCTATTAATGTTAACCTTTTTTCTTTATAACAATTTGGTTTTTTGCAACAGCTATTTCAGTTTGATATATCTAATAACTGATGGACTCAGTAATATTTCTGGATTGAAATGAGGTTTATTGTACTAACAGAAAATGTGCAATCCGCATTTAAACAAAATTTGACAGGTGCATAAGTATGGGCACCTCAACATAAAAGTGACATTAATATTTTGTAGATCCTCCTTTTGCAAAAATAACCGCCTCTAGTCGCTTCCTGTAGCTTTTAATGAGTTCCTGCATCCTGGATGAAGGTATATTTCACCATTCCTGTTTACAAAACAATTCCAGTTCAGTTACGTTTGATGGTTGCTGAGCACGGACAGCACACTTCAAATCATCCCACAGATGTTCAATGATATTCAGGTCTGGGGACTGGGATGGCCATTGCAGAACATTGTAATTGTTCCTCTGCATGAATGCCTGAGTAGATTTGGAGCGGTGTTTTGGATCATTGTCTTGCTGAAATATCCATCCCCTGCGTAACTTCAACTTCGTCACTGATTCTTGCACATTATCATCAAGAATCTGCGGATACTGAGTTGAATCCATGCGACCCTCAACTTTAACAAGATTCCCGGTGCCGGCATTGGCCACACAGCCCCAAAGCATGATGGAACCTACACCAAATTTTACTGTGGGTAGCAAATACTTTTCTTGGAATGCCGTGTTTTTTTTGCCTCCATGCATAACGCCTTTTTGTATTACCAAACAACTCAATCTTTGTTTCATCAGTCCACAGGACCTTCATCCAAAATGTAACTGGCTTGCCCAAATGTGCTTTTGCATACCTTAGGTGACTGTGGCATGCTTGCAGAAATTGCTTCTTTCGCATCACTCTCCCATACAGCTTCTCCTTGTGCAAAGTGCGCTGTATTGTTGACCGATGTACATTGACACCATCTGCAGCAAGATGATGCTGCAGGTCTTTGGAGATGGTCTGTGGATTGTACTTGACTGTTCTCACCATTCTTCTTCTCTGCCTTTCTGATATTTTTCTTGGCCTGCCACTTCTGGGCTTAACAAGAATTGTACCTGTGTTCTTCCATTTCCTTACTATGTTCCTCACAGTGGAAACTGACAGTTTAAATCTCTGAGACAATTTTTTGTATCCTTCCCCTGAACAACTATGTTGAATAATCTTTGTTTTAAGATCATTTGAGAGTTGTTTTGAGGAGCCCATGATGCCACTCTTCATAGGAGATTCAAATAGGAGAACAACTTGCAAGTGGCCACCTTAAATACCTTTTCTCATTGGATACACCTGCCTATGAAGTTCAAGGCTCAGTGAGGTTACAAAACCAATTTAGTGCTTTAGGACGTCAGTAAAAATTAGTTAGGAGTGTTCAAATCAAGAAATTGATAGGGGGGCCCATACTTTTGCACCGGTCAAATTTTGTTTAAATGCAGATTGCACATTTTCTGTTAGTACAATAAACCTCATTTCAATCAGAAATATTACTGACTCCATCAGTTATTAGATATATGAAACTGAAATAGCTGTTGCAAAAACCCAAATTGTTATAAAGAAAAAAGGTTAACAATAACAGGGGTGCCCAAACTTTTTCATATGACTGTACTTGTCACTGGACGTTCAACATGGCACCTCATGGTAGAGAATTCTCTGGGGACCTAAAAAAAGATTTTTTTTTTCTCTACATAAAGATGGCCTAGGCAATAAGAAAATTTCCAACACTCTGAAACTGAGCTTCAGCATGATGGCCAAGACTATACAGTGGGTTATCAAGACAGGTTCCACTCAGAACAAGTCTTTCCATGGTCAATAATAATGCCACGTTGATGTCTTACTGTATTTTAGGCACAGTTGGGCTTAGAAGGAGGGGGCATTTGGATCCCGGAGCGCAAATTTCACTGGATTTTATTTGAGGTGGTGGAAGCCATTGCTTTTCCAGAGTCTTTGTTCTACCAGTAATGTAGGACCCTCTGATATTTCCAGTGACAGATGATGGACCTGAGTGGGGGCTGGATAGGGGTTTTATTGGTAACATTTTGGGGTACAGAACATTCTTTGATCGCTTTTTACTATAAGGCTGGAGTCAGATTCTTGTGTTTTATACTGAGCACTTACGTTGAGGTTTCTGTGTAAATCCTCCAAAAATATGATTCAGACAAATCCCCGTCAGAAACATTCACAATGAGGAAGATGTTGACACTTTGGACTCTGTTTAGCGTCTGTTCCAGTTATATCCTTCTTTTTTTAGGCATGCACACCTCTGTGGTCTTCCACATTTGTGCGCTAAGAAGATGCCTAAAATTATGGGACGCTACCACAACAGAGACCAGATGGAGTCCAAAGTTACTCCATCTGCCTCATTATAGTGAGCAGTTCCATTGGGTGATTTGTCTGAATCGCAGTTTTTGGGATTTACACAGAAACCCCAATGTAAGCGCCTAGCGGGAGCGCAGGATGAATGTGAACTATGTCTTATTCTGATTTTTTTGCAAGGCAGAGTGAAGAAGTAGACAGCAGTACTAAAATGGTTCTTATTTTTATTTTTGCGTGGTTCATCGTACGACATAAGACAACTTAATTCTTCAAGTAGGTATAATTACAGCTATACGAGATTTATGTTTTTTTATGTTATGCTGCTCACACAGTCACACACAGTAATTTTTCTTCTTTTTTTTTATAATAGTTTTTTGGTGCCATGTTCTGAGAGCTGTAACTTTTTTTTATTTTTTTTTTGCAAACAGAACTGTATGAGGGTTTTATTTTTTGTGTGATGAGTTGAAAGATGTTGATTGCTTTTTATTCAGATTATTCAGCTGCAGAATGAATAAAAACCAGCAATTCAGATATTATTTTTAATTTTTTGCCCAGTTCATCATGTGGTAAAAGTGTTGAGACAAATTTATTCTTTGTGTCAATATGGTTACAGCGACTTTTATTGCTTTTTTTTTTTTTTTATACTTTGCTACTGTTACATATTAAAAACAATACTTTACCAAAATCTTTTTTTGTATGCCCATATTCTGAGAGCTGTAACTTTATTTTTTTGCCGAATGAGCCATATTGGATCTTGTTTCTTTGTGGGACAGTTTGACGTTTTCATTTTCACCAGTCTTTTATGACTTTTTTTATTGCTTTTCTGCAATTTTTTTTTCAGTGTGATGAAAAAGTAACATTTTTGTTGGGATTTTTATTATATTTTTTTACAGTGTTGGCCTTATGAAATAAATATTGACAAGTGTTATAGATTGGGTCTTTAAGGACACGGCGATACTAATTATGTGTACTTATCTTTTTTTATTTTTTTTAACACACAGGTTGCATTTTTAGTGGTAAAACATTTTTGTTAATTGTGTGTGCATTTCTTTTACTTTTTTTTCATTCATATTATATTTAGGTTGTTTTTACATTTCCACTTAGTCCCACTGTGGGCTATGAATATTTTTTAGTTTTATTACTGGTCTCCTGCATTGCTATACTCATATACAGCAATGCAGGAGACCTGTCAGTTTCTCACCGAAAGAGCATTTTAGACCCTGCTTATAGCATTACTGATGTATGTAAAGCGCTGTGGAATTAATGGCGCTATATATGTGAATAAATATATATAAGCCCTTTAACGACCTCTGTTTTAATGCATATCGGTGTTCGTTAAGGAGTAAGGGTTTTTTCCGTGAATAAAGTACATTTTAATTGATACATTTTGCAATAATAATAAGTTCCACAATTGGATGTTTTAAAAATGTTCCTGTGCTGAGATATATTACAACGTGACCTAGAAGCTTCAGCAGCTGTGGATCTTATATGTCACTAACTTGATTTATATTGAGCTCCAAGGATTGATGATGCAGCATTAAACACTCCTGTGATAAAACAGACAGGTAGCGAAATGTGTTTCCTCACACAATCAAACAGTTGTGACCCTCTGCTGTGTTGTCTGTATACTCACTTATCGTGTGCCATGAGCAGCTCTGCATGATTGGACATAACAAATAACAGTACGTAGTAGGGGCACAGTTATAAGATTATCTCTGCATAGGAATATTATTTAACTCCTCCAATTGTGGAACTTATTATTATTCCAAGATCTATTATTTAAAATGTACTTTGTGGTCAACCCCTTTAAGCATCACTGGTAAATTTTTGGATCCTTTGTTATGTGAAATATCGGAGTGTTTGGCTGGATGGCTAAAATCACTTCATTCAGTTTTCGGCTGTAGATTCATACACCTGAACATTATTTTCAGCCTAACATTAGCTATACTGATCTGCGTTATAAGTCATAAAGACAAGGTCATTCACCAGCATTGTATTCTTTGTATATAAGAGGTCACTGTGCATTAGGTAGTTATACTTCTGTTCTTCTTTTTTTTTCCACCCAGGAGTAGTAAATAGATGTGTATATAGCACATCAAAGGCTGCAGTCATTGGCCTAACCAAATCTGTTGCTGCTGATTTTATTGAGCAAGGGATCCGATGTAACTGCATATGTCCAGGTAAGTGAATTTCGGTGCCCGAATAAAATGTAAAGGGTTAACACCACATTGTTTTCATTTCATCCATTTGCATTATTTCCACTCCACATATGGTATTCTGAAGGCTCAGTTGTACGAACAGCCGCAATGTCATGCATACAAAACATTTTGTAATGTCTGGTTTGTTTGCATTCCTTCTGTCGTTCATGACATGGACTAGCTGCACAAAGATCCAGTCTTATGTGGATAAAACCTTATTATGGGTTAATTAAATCGCTCACCTTTTTCAAGATGTCTGCTTTGGTCTGTAAGTGAAAATCTTGTAGCAGATTTATTAATCCAGACTAATGTTTGAACAGTAAAATAATAACCTACAAATTCCCTAAAACAGACGGGAGAGATTCCATGCTAATCATGTAACCAAAGAAAGATCAGTGATAAGCCCAAGAATAAAAGACTAAGGGGGCACAAAATACTTTTATTGAAATTAATAGAAAAAGGTGAACAAAGGACAGACGGTGGAGGCAAAAAGATGGAATTTTGCCAATACAGAAAGAGCACACACTCAATTAAGTAGTCATTCCTGACAAAGCCACCACAGTCGGTGAAACGCTCGTCGAGGCCCTGCCCTCACCACTGACCTGACTGCTGCAGTATTATTTCCATTATGTCTCAAGGTATGACTACTTAATTGATCCTCATCGATGTCCATGGGAACAGTGTTTCTTGGGTTGATATTTAATCATTGATGTGTTATACCTCTTGTCTCCCTCCCTTGGCAATTTGGGTACCTGACATCTTGTACCTTCTCTACCAGTCTTATCAGTTGGTGTGTGTGCTTTTTCTGTATTGGCAAAATTCCATCTTTTTACCTCCACAGTCTGTCCTTTGTTCACCTTTTTTCAATTAATTTCAATAAAAGTATTTTGTATTTCACCATCATTGTTTTGATTCCTTTTTTTCAGTGCCCCCTTAAGGCCCCGTCACACTAAGCAACATCGCTAGCAACATCGCTGCTAACGAACAACTTTTGTGACGTTGCTAGAGATGTTGCTGTGTGTGACATCCAGCAACAACCTGGCCCCTGCTGTGAGGTCGTTGGTTGTTGCTGAATGTCCTGGGCCATTTTTTAGTTGTTGCTGTCCTGCTGTGAAGCACAGATCGCTGTGTGTGACAGCGAGACAGCAACAACTAAATGTGCAGGCAGCAGGAGCCGGTTTCTGCAGAGGCTGGTAACCAATGTAAACATCGGGTAACGAAGAAGCCCTGTCCTTGGTTACCCGATATTTACCTTTGATACCAGCCTCCGCCACTCTCACTGTCAGTGCCGGCTCCTGCTCTGTGCACATGTAGCTGCAGGACACATCGGGTTAATTAACCCGATGTGTGCTGTAGCTAGGAGAGCAGGGAGCCAGCGCTAAGCATTGTGCGCTGCTCCCTGCTCTGTGCACATTTAGCTGCAGCACACATCGGGTAATTAACCCGATGTGTGCTGTAACTAGGAGAGCAGGGAGCCAGCGCTCAGTGTGCGCTGCTCCCTGTTCTCTGCTCTGTTCTGTAGCTCCGTGCACTGGTAACCAAGGTAAATATCGGGTTGGTTACCCGATATTTACCTTAGTTACCAAGCGCAGCATCTTCCACGCGGCGCTGGGGGCGGGTCACTGGTTGCTGGTGAGCTCACCAGCAACTCGTGTAGCGACGCTCCAGCGATCCCTGCCAGGTCAGGTTGCTGGTGGGATCGCTGGAGCGTCGCAGTGTGACATCTCACCAGCAACCTCCTAGCAACTTACCAGCGATCCCTATCGTTGTTGGGATCGCTGGTAAGTTGCTTAGTGTGACTGGACCTTTAGTCTTTTATTCTTGGGTTTATCACTGATCTTTCTTTGGTTACATAATGTTTGTACAGTGTAAACTAGACTGTCCGAAAATGTGCCAGATTCACAGTGGCTCATACCGAGTGAATAACTTGACACATCATAAGTTTACATCCCTGACTGGTTGGCCTAGCTTACATTAAATTTTTCAACCAGTTTGGTACACGTTTTAGGCTCTGTGCCCACAATGAGTTTTTAGTGAGTCATTTATGGTGCGTATTTCCACCGTAACAAATGCAGCATCTTACAGTTCCAGTAAAGTGGATGGGATTTATAGAAATCTCCTAAACACTGAGCTTTTTTACTCCTCGTAAACTGACCTGCGGTTTGTGCTTCAAATTCGCAACATCTCAATCTCTCCTGTGGGTACGCTGAGTGTTATCAGAAAAAACAGGAATCCAGCATCATGGAGAAATGTAGAGTAAAAAAAACCTTTCTTTATTGGAATTATTCTTAAAAGTAGATATTCAATCCAGTAAGCACAGAGGCACAAGTATGGTAGCGGATTATCCAACGCGTTTCGACCAGAAGGTCTTACTCATGGCATGTGTTTTACCCCAAAAAGGTCCCATATAAAGGGTGCACATAAAACGTCATTGGCAAAGCTGAGTGCTTAATTAACACTAAAAACAGACAGGTGCATAATCCCATACTGGGAAGATATACATAGGACAGGAATAAAAACGTGTATAAAAGAAACCGCAGTTGAAGGAATGTATATAAATGCATATGTATATACACAGATCATATTGTATTATAGAGGATTAAACTCATACTGAAGAAATATAAATGTGGAAATGTGCAAATGTTTCAATGACTGTTGGACTTATGGAATAAAAGAGTAGTTATTTAGAAAAAAATGCAAATATCAAGTCCTAGCAAGAATTCAGACTATACGGTACACTAGTATTCCATCTAGAAGATTTAAAGGGGCCGACTATTAAGAAATTTACTCCCATAATTTGCTTTTCAGGCCGATTTGATAACTGAATACTCACTATCTATATAGATCATAAAAACACTGCATTTAAAAAAAAAAAAAAAAAAAATGCTGTTAAAGTGTCAAACGACAGCTGAAATATTGGAAGCATGTGCAAAGGTCTATTATAGAAAAATGTGAATATATATAATTGATTCAAGAAAAGTGGAGACGTGTTGTTTTAGGAATATTGTAGAATCAAGTCCTGTCGGGTGTTCAGACCGTGCGGTAACCTGGTACCTAGTGTGAAAATCCAAAAGGACTCTCTATTGAGGAGTTTTCTCCTGTGATTTCCTCCTCTAGTAGGCTTTGTAACTTTTTCAATGCCCATAAAAGTTAAGGAATCCGTACATCTGTTATGTGCGCTGACAAAATGACGTGAAACAGCTGAAATATTGGAAGCATTGACATTTAGAGTGTCGGAGAGGTGTCGCCTGATTCTTATTTTTAGTGGGCTCCCAGTGCAACCTATGTATTGAATTTTGCAAAGAGTGCATTCAATTAAATAAACTACAAAAGAAGTGTTGCAGTTGATATAATTATTGATGCTATAGGTGAGACCAGTATGTGTGGACATGAATGTTTTGCTAATTTTTGCATATCTGCAAGCTGTACAATGGTTGTGGCCGCAGCGAAAAAACCCTTTGCAAGAAAGCCAGTTTTTTTGTGCCATAGTACCTGTAACCACACTAGGTGAAAGAATATTTGCTAGGCTAGCCGCACGTTTAGCAACAAAATTGATGTCATATCGCTCCAGAATATTGAAAAGCGTTTTATCTTGGTGAAGTAGTGGTATATGTTTTTTGATGATTTTAATTATATCATTGTATTGGGGAGAGTAGATGGTACTAAATGTGATTTTATCAGAACCCCCAATAACTTTCTTTTTTTTGGTTTTCAACAAGTCAGCTCTATCAATATTTTGGACTATATTGCAAGCTCTTTTTAAACACCAATTAGGATAGCCCCGATTTTTTAGTTTGTTCACAGTTTTATTACATTCCTGCGGAAAGGAATCAGAAACCGAGCAGTTCCTTTTGGTTCTGATTAATTCCCCCACAGGAATATTTTTTATTGTATGTGCCGGATGGCAAGATTTAGCCAACAGCACTGAGTTGCAGTCAGTGTCCTTGCAGAATGGCATAGCGTCAATGCGGTTCTGGTTCTGACTCACCCACCCCAGGGCTATGGGACACCCGGTGCCGGGCTGGACTAGTCCGGTGGTAGTCAGTGGTGGCTGGGCCCGGCTCCGTGGCCCTGGTGGGTGTCAGTAGAATATGTGGCTTGCTTGTTAATGGTTGTGTTCGTGACGCCACCTGTGGTATGCGGCTAATAAGCCGCCGCTGCTGTGTGAGGCCTCCGGGATGATATTATGGCAGCTATGATGGTACTGCTCCCCACAGGTGGAGCAATGCCCGGGGCACAGTTGGTGCTTGTGAAAGTCTATGGTGCTGTGTGACTAACACGGTGCAGGGCCGACAGGCGAGGAAAGAACCAGGCACAAACAACAGTCTCTTTACCTTTTCCTCTTTTACTCTGGGAACAGTCCAGTCCTGGGAGACCGTTACAGGTGGTGATGGGGATCCGGTCGGCCTGGAAGTACTTGGGGTGATCTTTCTGGCCAGCTGAGTATGAGGCCTACTCCTGTACCTTTCTTGGTGATGATAGGACCCTGCTTCTCTGAATCCAGCAATGGCCCTCTTCGCTGCTGGGACCAATAGCACGTCCCTTCCCTCTGTAGGTGGCTGCGCAGGCCCACTCCCTGGTGCTTCTCCGCTGGGGTCCACACCGGGCCCTGATGCTGCAGCTGTACCTTGGATGTGTCTGGGCCAGGGGCTTGCAGCTCCCCTGCCCTTCGGATTCGGCTACCAGGGACGGATTTTATACCCTGGCAACCACAGACTCCGATGTCCGAGTCTCTCTGCTGCCTCTCAGCTACTCCTGCTTCTCTGGGCCAAACTGCTCCAGCTCTAGGCCCCAGATTCACAGGACAGCTCACTCTGTGTCTGTTCACTTCTGCTGCTCCCTACAGACTAACTAACTCCTCCCCCAGGTCAGGCTTAAGGAAGCTCCCTGAAACTTCAGGTTCAGAGCTCCCCCTACTGGCCTGAGGGAGAAACTGCGGTGGATGTTAACTTACTGGCCAGTAGATTTCCCCATTACCTCCAGGCTCAGCATTAACCCTCAGGAGGGCAATGCCGTTGTGGCGACCAGGTCCTAGGGCGCCACACTCCCCCTTAGTTAAATTCAGTACTCCCGGACTGTAGAAACAAAACATAACATGTCATACATTTCATCCCAATATGGGAGGCACATTCTCTTTAACGTTACAATCTTAAACATTTCTATAAGAGTCCAGTGTGGCTCCCTGCCGGGTGTCCATTACACTGCTCCATGGGGGACCCGCCGCGATCAAACCCCCAACGTAGGCTCTGGGCGTGCGTCAGAGCATTGATGACCCCACTCTATGCACGCCGGACGGGTTTTTCTTCAGGGGTGTTTGAGCACACTGGTGCTAACTATGAACAATTTAGGTGTTGGCCACCCATAGTCCAGTGGCCCAATTGTCCATTTTCGCAATCAAAGAAAAAGAAAACATTTTGTGCACAACATGACAGACATTTTGCATAACTATTTACACTCTAATAAGTACTCTTTACTTTATACAGTAGACTCCCTATACCTTAGAGGGGGTTGTCCCCGAGTGCTGCGCTGGGACCTACGTAGCTCTGGTGTTTGCCCCTGACTACGTGGTACGTCTTCTATCTCAGCACTACAGGTGGGCCTAACCCCAATAGGTAAGCGTGATGGTTGCCTTTGTGGTCCAGGAGTCGCCAAGGGTATGACAGGTTCACCACTGACAGGGGGTTGATCCTCCTGTTCCACTGCTGGCGTGTCATCTCGTGCTGGAGCGGACGATTCTTTAGGTGGATCCGGAACCTTTTCTGTTTCTGGCTCGACCAACTGCGGAAACGCCAAAACTGGTACCACTATGGCATTGTTGATTCGGGTCCAAGTTTTGGGGAACTTCCCAAGGATGGTTTGAATCATCTCCCCTTCTTTCTCTTGACTTTGGGGACTTCCTTGTACTCCTTCCATTTCTCTTTGGATTCGGCACCGTTCAGGGCACGCTTTCAGGCGGTCTCGGGAAATTGCTTGACAGGTCTTGCCTTCATCTTTGCTTATGAGGCATACCTTACTATTGTCAAAGTTGGAGGGGATAATGGTGTAGGGCTCGTTTTCCCACTGATCATCCAACTTATGCGTCTTCCGCTTCTTCTTGAGGACTTGTTCTCCAGGTGCTAAGGGAGTTGCTGGGGCTGTTTGATTGTAATGCTGTTCTTGTCTCGTTCTTGCTTGAGACAGGCTCCTTTCCACGCACTCCTGGACCTTACGGTACCGCTGCTGCCGTTCTGCATCCCAATCCTCTATTTCTTGAACCGCCTCAGGCGACACAGTCCCCATCTCAAAGTCTACAGGCAACTTGCCTGGTCTGGCTCGCATCAGGTAAGCGGGGCTGCAGTTGGTCGAATTCACTGGGATGTGGTTGTACAAGTCTACCAGATCTGGCAACTTTTCTGGCCATTGGTTCCTCTCTTCCAGCGGTAGGGTCTTCAGCATATCAATAACCACATGGTTCATTTTCTCGCACAGTCCATTGGTCTGGGGGTGGTACGGTGTGGTTCGAATTTTCTTACAACCGTACATGTTACAGAACTCTTGGAACACTTCAGCCTCGAATGCAGGACCCTGATCCGTCAGTACCCTTTCCGGATAGCCGTGCGGTCGACAAAAGGATGCCTGGAACGCTCTAGCTGCCGTCCTGGCTGTCTGGTCCTTCACAGGCACTACTACCAGGAAACGAGAGTAATGGTCCACAATGGTGAGGGCGTACACATAGCCTGACCGGCTTGGTGTTAACTTCACGTGGTCCAGGGCCACCAACTCCAGGGGCTGCTTCGTGACAATTGGCTGTAGGGGAGACCTTTGGCTGGCATCATCCTTCCGCCTCAAGTTACACGGGCCACAGTCTCGGCACCATTTCTCGATCATCTTTCTCATGTGCACCCAGTAGAACCGATCACGGAGTAAGGCCTCCAACTTCTTCCACCCGAAGTGCCCGGCGTTATCATGATACGCTGCTAGGACCATTGGAGCATCCCTCTGCGGAACCACTATCTGCCAGACAAGTTCATTTGTTCGATAGTTGACATATCTCTTGCAGAGCTTGCCCTGGTAGGTGAACAGTCGTCCCCTCTCCTTCCACAGCTGCTGGGCTTCCTCTGGAGCGTCTGGGCCAAGATGGGTCTCAGCTTGCGCTAGCTTCTCTTTGACCAATCGCACGGCCGGGTCACCATTCTGTGTTTCTTCCCAATTATGGTGGAGTAATGGATTGACCGAGACCTCGTGCTGGTTTAAGCGCTTCACTCCCACAGCATGCTCACACTGTGAAACACCCTGGTGATGGAAAGCCGGTAACTCTATCTCTTCGAGTTCATCCAGGTCTTCTCCAGACTCGGGTAAGTGAGGCATTCTGGACAGCGCATCAGCATTGTTATTCTTCTTGCCAGCCCGATACTTGATGGTAAAGTCAAAGTTAGACAGCCGGGCCATCCATCGCTGTTCCATCGCACCTAACTTGGCTGTTGCCAGGTGTGTCAACGGATTGTTGTCCGTGAAGATGGTAAACTTGGCCGATGCCAGATAGTGCTTGAAGCGTTCAGTCACTGCCCACACAATAGCGAGGAACTCCAGCTTGAAGGAACTGTAGTTTTCTGGATTCCTTTCCGTGGGCCGAAGCTTCCTACTGGCGTACGCTATTACCCTCTCTCTGCCTCCCTGTACCTGGGACAGAACTGCTCCCAGTCCCACGTTGCTGGCGTCTGTGTACAGTATAAACGGTTGGCTGTAGTCAGGGTAGGCCAGAATTTCTTCTCCCGTGAGAGCCCCTTTCAGCCGGACAAAGGATGTCTCCAGTTGGCTGCCCCATTCAAATGGAGGGCTCTGCTTCTTAGCCTGCTTCGGCTGGCCCACCAGGAGATCTTGAAGGGGCGCTGCTATCTTGGTGAACCCATCAATGAACCTTCGGTAGTAGCCCACCAGTCCAAGGAACTGCCGCACCTCCTTCACCGTGGTGGGTCTTGGCCAGTCCTTAATTACCGTGACTTTCTCCGGATCAGGTGCCACGCCTTCTGCGCTGACCACATGACCCAGGTACTGTACCTTTGGCTTCAAGAGGTGACATTTGGACGGCTTGATCTTCAGGCCATATTTCGACAAGGACTCAAACACTTCTGCTAAGTGCTTCAGGTGGTCCTCATAAGTCTTGGAGTAGACTATTACGTCATCCAGGTACAGCAGCACGGTTTCGAAGTTGTGGTGGCCCAAGCAGCACTCCATCAACCGTTGGAATGTCCCTGGGGCATTGCAGAGCCCGAATGGCATACAATTGAACTCACAGAGACCCATTGGTGTCGTGAAGGCAGTCTTCTCCTTGTCCGCCTCTGCCACGGGAACCTGCCAATACCCACTGGTGAGATCCAAGGTGGAGAAATAGTTAGCTGACTTTAAGGCTGTTAGTGACTCCTCTATTCTGGGTAGTGGATAGGCATCTTTATGTGTAATGCGGTTAATTTGCCTGTAATCTACACACATTCTCATTGTACCATCTTTTTTCTTTACGAGCACTAGTGGAGCTGCCCAGGGGCTACAACTATCTCTGATAACCCCAGCCTCCTTCATTTCCCGTAACATTTCCTTGGCACACTGATACTGTGCGGGGGGTACAGGGCGGTATCTTTCTTTAATGGGATGATGATCACCCGTGGGGATTTGATGTTGAACCCCTTTCACCTGCCCAAAATCTAGGGGGTGTTTGCTGAAGACCCGCTCATACTCCTGTACCACCCGGTAAACCCCATGCTTTTGGTGTGAGGGGGTGGAGTCGGTGCCCACATGTAATTTTTGGCACCAGTCTTCCGGCTGCCCCTTGGAGCCATTGTCTTCCGCCTGGTCGGACGGGATCAAGGGTTCCACTGCTTTAATGGTATTGTTGCTGACAGTGTACAATTTTGCCACAGTGGCATACCGGGGCAATTTGGCCTCCTCCTCCCCACAATTCAGGACACGGACGGGCACTCTCCCCTTGCGGACGTCCGCTACCCCTCTGGCTATCAGGACTCCAGGCCTACTGTCTGAATACATTGGTTCTACCAAGGCATGGTAATCCTGACCCTTGAGGCCTATTGCTGCCCGACACCATATCAACATTTCACTTCTTGGGGGTATTACAATGGGGAGGGGGTCACTTACCCTCACACTGCCAATTTCTCCTCCGGCCAGCTCTACCTGCTGCCTCCTCATCAGGGCTCTGATCTCCCTCTGTAGGACACGCTGCTGCCCGGAGCTGGCAGTTTCAGACGCCTGCTGTAACAAAATTATCACTTCGGCAATACAATTTTCTATCACATTTGTACCAAGAGTTAGCAGTGGGTCAGATTCTTTGCGATCAATATCTACAATTATCATCCCCTGACATGGCAATTCCACCCGCCCCACTTTAATGGTTACTTCTTTGTACCCAATCTGAGGTAAGGGCTGACCATTACTGGCCACAATTGTTAAATCATCATCTGGGCCATGGTCAATGTCTGAATCGGCCCAATATCTTTTGTACAGTTTGTGGGGGATGGTTGTTACCTGGGACCCCGTATCCAGGAGGGCATTCAAAGGGATTCCATCCAGCACAATAGGAAGGACCGGTCGTCCTCCCACATACTTGCTGCGGCTGGGGGTTGAGCCGGGCTTCCTTACACCTGGGGGTCGGCTCCTGGCCCCAGGCTCGGCCCATTTAAAGGACAGCGTCGTGCAATGTGGCCCGCCTGGTTGCAGTTGCGGCAGATCGGTTGTCCTGTTGAATCGTACCGGTCTGTGTCTCTGCCTCGGGTCGGCGGAATCCTTCTCTGTCGCATCCATGGGACGTCCTCTGGGCTGGAGGCCAACTCGATTTTCGCAGGCGAGGGGGTCATTTGTAGAGACTGCACGGTCTTGGCAAGGGCAGCCACAGTCTTGGTCAGCTCCTGGACCTGTTGTCTGAGCTCCGCAGTGGGATCCTTATCCAGGGACTGCGCCTCAGCCCCTGCAGTGGCTCGTGTTGCAGGCACCACCCCGGGGTACGTGATAGCAGGAGGCCGGAGGGGTACTGGGTCATTCGGCGTAGATTCTCTCAGTACCCTGATGGCCTGGTCCTTAAACTTGGCAAAGTCCAGAGCAGGGTTCTGCAGGACCAGGATACGCAGCTGGGTCCTGTGGGCATCTGACAGGAGCCCCTCTATGAACTGCTCAGTTAGGAGTTTGTCTTCTTCACGTACACTCTCTGGGTCCACCTGTTTAACTGCTTTCAGGGCCTCTTGCAGGTTTAGGGCATAGTCCCTTATGCTGTCTGTGGCCCGCTGCTTGCACCCAAAGAATCTCATCTTTATCTCTGCTGCGGTGCGAGTGTCAAACGTACTCTTTAGCTTGGCCAGTATCTGGGCTGCTGTCCCTTTATCTGTATCAGGCCATGACTTCGCTTCACGCTGGGCTGCGCCGGCTAGCTGTCCCATTAATATGCCCACCTTCTGGCTCTCAGTCAGCGGATACACCCGGAATAAGCTGTGCAGGCTTTCTCTGAAGTCACTCAAGGTATGGGACTCCCCGGAGTATTGCGGCAGCCATTCTGCTCCCGGTATGTATGGCATGGTGATCGGCATTACCGGCGCTACAGTGGGGGCCGGGGCGACGGCGACTGGGATTGCTTCTGCTGGTGCTGCGGCGTCTCGGGCTATGGCAGCCACCTGCCCTCCCTCTGAGTCGGACATCTTCCTCCCCCTTAGTGAACCTTACCAGGCTCCGTTCACTTTTCAAATTTTCTTCCGGGTCGCGCGGGGTTAACAGCACTCTGCTCTGATGGCGCGCTCCCTTCGCGCTCTTTGTCAGGCACGCCCCCCTTCTTCCTGCGCTCGGCGAGGCTAATGGCGGCGGTGGTTTGCAGCCAGTACACAATCTTTTAAGCACAATTCCGGCAGGCGCACAGTACCCGGTGGGACCGGGCACGAAATCCTGTTCGTGACGCCAAAAGTTCACTCGCCCACCCCAGGGCTATGGGACACCCGGTGCCGGGCTGGACTAGTCCGGTGGTAGTCAGTGGTGGCTGGGCCCGGCTCCGTGGCCCTGGTGGGTGTCAGTAGAATATGTGGCTTGCTTGTTAATGGTTGTGTTCGTGACGCCACCTGTGGTATGCGGCTAATAAGCCGCCGCTGCTGTGTGAGGCCTCCGGGATGATATTATGGCAGCTATGATGGTACTGCTCCCCACAGGTGGAGCAATGCCCGGGGCACAGTTGGTGCTTGTGAAAGTCTATGGTGCTGTGTGACTAACACGGTGCAGGGCCGACAGGCGAGGAAAGAACCAGGCACAAACAACAGTCTCTTTACCTTTTCCTCTTTTACTCTGGGAACAGTCCAGTCCTGGGAGACCGTTACAGGTGGTGATGGGGATCCGGTCGGCCTGGAAGTACTTGGGGTGATCTTTCTGGCCAGCTGAGTATGAGGCCTACTCCTGTACCTTTCTTGGTGATGATAGGACCCTGCTTCTCTGAATCCAGCAATGGCCCTCTTCGCTGCTGGGACCAATAGCACGTCCCTTCCCTCTGTAGGTGGCTGCGCAGGCCCACTCCCTGGTGCTTCTCCGCTGGGGTCCACACCGGGCCCTGATGCTGCAGCTGTACCTTGGATGTGTCTGGGCCAGGGGCTTGCAGCTCCCCTGCCCTTCGGATTCGGCTACCAGGGACGGATTTTATACCCTGGCAACCACAGACTCCGATGTCCGAGTCTCTCTGCTGCCTCTCAGCTACTCCTGCTTCTCTGGGCCAAACTGCTCCAGCTCTAGGCCCCAGATTCACAGGACAGCTCACTCTGTGTCTGTTCACTTCTGCTGCTCCCTACAGACTAACTAACTCCTCCCCCAGGTCAGGCTTAAGGAAGCTCCCTGAAACTTCAGGTTCAGAGCTCCCCCTACTGGCCTGAGGGAGAAACTGCGGTGGATGTTAACTTACTGGCCAGTAGATTTCCCCATTACCTCCAGGCTCAGCATTAACCCTCAGGAGGGCAATGCCGTTGTGGCGACCAGGTCCTAGGGCGCCACAGTTCCCCACCAATGTGACATCAAGATAGTGAATTCTTTGAGAATCAATATTGTACGTGAATTTCAAATTAAAAGGGTTACTATTGATGTAATCGATGAATTCTGGGATTATCTGTGTGTCTCCCTTCCAAATTAACAGTAGGTCATCTATATATCTGGTATAAAAAATAATATGGTCTGAAAAATAATTGTGCAACGAGTCAAAGATGTACATTTCCTCAAAAACCGCCACAACAATGTTGGCTAAAGAAGGGGAAAATTTCCCCCCCATACTAACGCCACACTTCTATGTGCAAGCTGCAGCCACAACCATTGTACAGCTTGCAGATATGCAAAAATTAGCAAAACATTCATGTCCACACATACTGGTCTCACCTATAGCATCAATAATTATATCAACTGCAACACTTCTTTTGTAGTTTATTTAATTGAATGCACTCTTTGCAAAATTCAATACATAGGTTGCACTGGGAGCCCACTAAAAATAAGAATCAGGCGACACCTCTCCGACACTCTAAATGTCAATGCTTCCAATATTTCAGCTGTTTCACGTCATTTTGTCAGCGCACATAACAGATGTACGGATTCCTTAACTTTTATGGGCATTGAAAAAGTTACAAAGCCTACTAGAGGAGGAAATCACAGGAGAAAACTCCTCAATAGAGAGTCCTTTTGGATTTTCACACTAGGTACCAGGTTACCGCACGGTCTGAACACCCGACAGGACTTGATTCTACAATATTCCTAAAACAACACGTCTCCACTTTTCTTGAATCAATTATATATATTCACATTTTTCTATAATAGACCTTCGCACATGCTTCCAATATTTCAGCTGTCGTTTGACACTTGAACAGCATTTTTTTTTTTTTTTTAAATGCAGTGTTTTTATGATCTATATAGATAGTGAGTATTCAGTTATCAAATCGGCCTGAAAAGCAAATTATGGGAGTAAATTTCTTAATAGTCGGCCCCTTTAAATCTTCTAGATGGAATACTAGTGTACCGTATAGTCTGAATTCTTGCTAGGACTTGATATTTGCATTTTTTTCTAAATAACTACTCTTTTATTCCATAAGTCCAACAGTCATTGAAACATTTGCACATTTCCACATTTATATTTCTTCAGTATGAGTTTAATCCTCTATAATACAATATGATCTGTGTATATACATATGCATTTATATACATTCCTTCAACTGCGGTTTCTTTTATACACGTTTTTATTCCTGTCCTATGTATATCTTCCCAGTATGGGATTATGCACCTGTCTGTTTTTAGTGTTAATTAAGCACTCAGCTTTGCCAATGACGTTTTATGTGCACCCTTTATATGGGACCTTTTTGGGGTAAAACACATGCCATGAGTAAGACCTTCTGGTCGAAACGCGTTGGATAATCCGCTACCATACTTGTGCCTCTGTGCTTACTGGATTGAATATCTACTTTTAACAATAATTCCAATAAAGAAAGGTTTTTTTTACTCTACATTTCTCCATGATGCTGGATTCCTGTTTTTTCTGATGTTGTCTTCCGCCCGGGCCAGGGCGTTCCTTGCATCGGTGTGGAGTCCGGGAGTGAAGAGGGGTGAGCTGACATACATCTCTTTATTCATTACGCTGAGTGTTATGTACAGACTTTTCCCATAGATGCAGAAAATCTGCAGGTAAACAATTCACATGCGTTTCTAGTGCATTTCCTTTGCGGAAATGCTCTAAGAACTCATCAAATCCGCTCATGAAGTTTTTCAAAGCCATACATCAGTATCGAAAATAAAGCAGCTTTGTTTAAAACATGTCATAGCAGTAAGAGACAAAAACCACAGCGTCATAAATGTATGTAAAAAAAACGCAAAAAACTAAATTTACCTAAAAGATGCAGAAATTTTGCAACATCAAAAGCTCATGATACTCACATAACCTTAGAAGCCCTAAAATTGTAGACAGCTTTTTCTATTTACTATATGCTAGAAAAGGCAAACGTATAAAAAAAATGGCATTTGAAGGGGTTGTCTCAGGAAATATGTATATGTCACTCACACCTACCTCCAAAGCTGGGAATAGTAATCTCCCATTCCTACTGGAGTCTGACCAACAGTGAGTGAAGACCTGTAGGTGCATGCGCCGACTCTCCTTTCATGGTTATAGGAGTTCAGAACACAGCCAAGCAAATACGATCAGCTGTATTTGGAACTCCTATAATTGAGTTTGAGTTAAGGAAGAGAGTCGGCGCATGCACTTCTACATCTCCACTCACTGGTGATCGTATGCCGGCTGGAACAAGGTATTGGCGGATCAGCATTTTCACAGGTGGGACCCGCTCAAATCAGACATTAATGGCATATCCTATAGACAGGCCAGAAATATCTATCTTGAGACAACCCATTTAATAGTTGTGTTATATGTGTACATATCAATTTAATGTAGGCATCTATCAGTGTTATGTTTCAAATGTACTATAAAATTTTATATTTAGGAACTGTGGATACACCATCATTGAGAGAAAGAATCCAAGCCAGGCCGAACCCTGAACAGGTACAAACGTGAAATATTCTAGTATCTCTCTAAAATGATGGTATGTGTAGATATTTCATTGTTTTCCTGTGCTATGACTAGGCTTTAAAGGATTTCCTTGCAAGACAAAAGACTGGTAGAATGGCCACAGCAGAAGAAGTTGCCCATTTGTGTGTGTACCTGGCATCTGATGAAGTAAGTCCTCTTGTGAGATTTCCAAACCTACACACTTTTATAGTTATTTCACCATGAAAGCAAATGCAATTGAAATCCTCTTACTCCTATGGTTTCATCTCCCCTACCCTTTTCATTAATTATGTTTGGAGGTGACAAAGCTATTTTCTGCTCGGGTCAAGAATGAGTCGTATAAGGCTATGTTCGCACACTGCAGATTTGTTTCTAAAGCAAAAAAAGCACCTTCTGGCAGAAAATCGCACCTACCTGTGGAAAAAACACACCAAAAATATATGCGGTTTTACAGCGGATTTACCGCGTTTATGCCAGCAGTTTTGTCATTGCGTTTTTTTTAACATAGTCAATGGCAAAACACAGGAAAAAACGCAGAAAAGAAGGGACATGCTACTTCTTTTTGCTGCAATTCTGCAGCAAAACTTGTAAGGAAAAAAGACGCATCATGCGCACAGCATTTTGGATTTTTCATAGACTTTGCTGGGGAAGGATTGCAGGAAGCTTATGAACAAAAACTGCACCAATTCTGCAGCAAAAACAGCAGCAAATCCACAAAAATAAATGCAGTGTGCACACAGGGCTTAAGACAGATAGTGAATACCATGCTCTAGCACTGGGTATACTGGGCAGTTACCCGGGTCTTAGTTGCCACATCTCTCAATTATGTCTGTGTCCTGTAGGACTTTTCTGACTTTTGGGTGCATGGATATAGCAGTTTCTTGGGAAAGGAATAGTTCTTGCCCTAGTGCTGTAAGGAGGAACGGACCACTCTCTCTGGAATATTGGAGCTACGTTGTCTTAACCTCTTCACGACACATGACATGCTGGGTACATCATGGATCATGTGAAGTTAATCCCCGCCGCCTGCCGTGGGCAGTCCACGGCGATCCACGCACATGTCAGTTGATTTCAACAGCTGATGTCTGCCTGCCAGGAGCAAGTGAAATCGCGTTCCACCCACGCCTATTAACCCCTTATATCTCGCTGTCAAAATCTGACAGCAAGATGTAACAGCGCGCCACAGTAAGTATTAACTTACCCAGTGCAATTGGAAGTCATGTAACGTGAACACGTGACTTCCAGTGGTTGCCATGGTACCACAGGGTCATGTGATGACTCCTGTAGCTATCATGAGTCACTTTCTCTCACTGCCGTCAGAGCTCCGTGTGTGAGAGTAAAGCAGCTTTTCTCCAGATCTCAGCTGTCTAGCTGTGATCTGGATAAATGGAAGAGCGATCAGACTGCTGATCCTTATAGTCCCCTAGGAGACCTAGTAAAATTAAAAAAAAAAAAAAAAAAGTTTTCAAAAACAAATAAATTTAAAAAATCTAAAAGTTCAAATGAATTCGGCCTATTGAAAATTAAAGGGTTAAAAAAATATAAAATTACATATTTCGTATTGCCACATTCAGAAACTTCTGATCTATCAAAATATAAAATCAATTGATCCGATCGGTAAACGGCGTAGCGGCAAAAAAATACCAAACGCCAAAATTACGTTTTTTGGTTGCCACAAATTTTGCGCAAAATGCAATAACAGGCAATCAAAACGTAGCAAAAACAAAAAGCCAGCACCAAATGTGCACTACAGCACTAAACATTCCAAACTGTACTTATTATAAAAAAAATTTTTTTTTGAGATTTTTGGCAAAAAATTGCAATTTCTTGAGCTGCTTCGCCACGTCACGGCAAATCTCATTTGAAGCAGTCCTACACTAAAATATTTTTATAAAATGTGCCATACGGCCTCACATATGAATAGTAGAACTGCTCTTAGCAGCACTCACCTGGTCTATTTCAATCCCGTACCCATGACTGAGTCATGGCTGTGGGCGGGACAGGTCCAAGCAAATGCTGCATGAAGTAAATAGCCTGTGGACAAAGCCTGATGACTTAATGTGAACAGTCACCAACCGCCAAAATCCAGACAGATGGAATACATCCCAAATTGGGGTGCATAGCAAGGTGGAGGTCAACCACCGACCAATTCAATGAAGAAAAAACAAAAAGCCAGCACCAAATGTGCACTACAGCACTAAACATTCCAAACTGTACTTATTATAAAAAAAATTTTTTTTTTTGAGATTTTTGGCAAAAAATTGCAATTTCTTGAGCTGCTTCGCCACGTCACGGCAAATCTCATTTGAAGCAGTCCTACACTAAAATATTTTTATAAAATGTGCCATACGGCCTCACATATGAATAGTAGAACTGCTCTTAGCAGCACTCACCTGGTCTATTTCAATCCCGTACCCATGACTGAGTCATGGCTGTGGGCGGGACAGGTCCAAGCAAATGCTGCATGAAGTAAATAGCCTGTGGACAAAGCCTGATGACTTAATGTGAACAGTCACCAACCGCCAAAATCCAGACAGATGGAATACATCCCAAATTGGGGTGCATAGCAAGGTGGAGGTCAACCACCGACCAATTCAATGAAGAAAAAACAAAAAGCCAGCACCAAATGTGCACTACAGCACTAAACATTCCAAACTGTACTTATTATACAGTGCTGGCTTTTGTTTTTCTTCATTGAATTGGTCGGTGGCTGACCCCCACCTTGCTATGCACCCCAATGTGAGATGTATTCCACCTGTCTAGATTTTGGCGGTTGGTGACTGTTCACATTGTCATCAGGCCTTGTCCACAGGCTATTTACTTCATGCAGCATTTCCTTGGACCTGTCCCGCCCACAGCCATGACTCAGTCATGGGTACGGGATTGAAATAGACCAGGTGAGTGCTGCTAGGAGCAGTTCTACTTTCTTTTTCGCTCCTAATTGGGAGACCCAGACAGTGGGTGTATAGCTACTGCCTCTGGAGGCCGCACAAAGAACTACACTCAAAAGTGTAAGGCCCCTCCCCTTCTGGCTATACACCCTCCCGTAGGAGTACAGATTCCTCAGTTTTAGCTTTGTGCGCAAGGAGGTCAGACACGCACGCATAGCTCCATTGTTTTTAGTCAGCAGCAGCTGCTGACTATGTCGGATGGAAGAAAAGAGGGTCTATATAGACTCCCAGCATGCTCCCTTCTCACCCCACTTATGTCGGAGGTGTTTGTAAGGTTGAGGTACCCATTGCGGGTACGGCGGCAGGAGCCCACATGCTGATTCCTTCCCCATCCCTTTTTACAGGGCTCTGGGTGAAGTGGGATTTACCGGTCTCCAGGCACAGAGACCGTGCTCCATCTACAGCCCCTGGAGAAGATGCTGGATGGAGCGGAGTACATCAGGGACATGGCCCTGCTTCCTCAAGGTACTCTGTGTCCCCGTGTATCTGGCGCTCACACCGCAGCATGCTGGGTGTTGTAGTGCGCCGGGGGACATCAGCGCTGCGGCGCCTGTGCCATGGCCTCATTCAGCTCTGCTGAAGCAGGCACATTTATGGGAATAGGCCGCGCCGGCCGCTGGGACTGCGGCGCGGCTGGCACTTGTAGTGCGCCGGGGACTTCAGCGCGGCCTGCGCTTTTACGGCGGCCGCGCTGATAACTACAGTCCCCGGCTTTTGCGGCCTGCTTCCTTTCGTTCCCGCCCCCAGACCTGCCAGTCAGGAGAGGGGCGGGACGCTGCCCACGTCTAGAACTCGGGCGCCGGCCGCTCGAACAGCGGCGCGGCTGGCACTTGCGGTGCGCCGGGGACTTCAGCGCGGCCCGCGCTTTTACGGCGGCCGCGCTGATAACTCGAGTCCCCGGCTTTTGCGGCCTGCTTTCGTTCGTTCCCGCCCACAGACCTGCCAGTCAGGAGAGGGGCGGGACGCTGGCCAGTGCATCAGCGCTGAGGGCTGGAGTCGTTTTTACATACTCCAGCCCTCACAGTCAGCACAGAGGGGACACTGTTCCCGCACTTTTGTTTGGGAACTCCCACGGACCGCCCCTCTCCACAGAAGCCGGCAGCCATTCTTGCTGACACGCTGAGCTGCAGAGGGGAGCCGGGGAGACCCAGACAAGGCAGTTCTGCAGCCTCTTACCCGCTGTTCAGCGGGCGGTAAGCAGCCCTCAGGGCTCACCCCCTCTTGTGCTCGTAGTATTCTTAGTATTTTGTTTCTACAAATACTTTGTACTGCATAGCGCTGGTCGCCCTTTGGCTATAGACTCTCTCACATGCAGAGAGCCAGCAGCATGTCGCCCGTAAAACGCAAGGGTGCCAAGGCACAGACATTGTATGCTTCCTGCACCGCATGTGGGACTTTTCTACCGGCAGGCTCCACGGACCCCCATTGTGTGCAGTGCTCGGCCCCTGCGGCGCTTGCACAGTCGGGACCTCTGCTGGACGTGTCCCAGGGTGTACCACCTGTGAATGCTGTCCAGGTGACAGGAACTGAGTTTGCAGCTTTTGCTGACAGAATGTCTCTCACTATGTCACAAATTCTTGACACATTGCGAGCTAGGCCTGTACTTCAGGCCACGGACACTGTGCATGTATTGCCCCCTGGTCCCCCTCAGCTCCTAGCTCCGGGACGGGCATCTACACCTCAGGGTGAAGACTCTGACTCGGACGATGGCCCCGGGCAGCCTAAGCGGGCTCGTTATGACGGGCCCTCACATTCATCTCAATGGTCTGGATCCCAGCGGGATGAATCTATGGGTGATGAGGCGGACTTAACTGATCAGGATTCTGATCCAGGGACCGCTCTCAATCTAGATACACCAGATGGTGACGCAATAGTTAATGATCTTATATTTAACATCAATAAGATGTTGAATATTTCCCCACCAGCTCCTCCTGTAGAGGAGTCAGCTTCGCAACACGAGAGAATCCATTTCAGATACCCTAAGCGTACATTAAGCACTTTTCTGGACCACGCTGACTTCAGAGACGCAATCCAGAAACCCCACGCTTATCCTGAAAGGCGTTTTCCTAAACGACTTAAAGATACACGCTACCCTTTTCCCTCTGAAGTGGTCAAGGGTTGGACCCAGTGTCCAAAAGTGGATCCTCCAATTTCCAGGCTTGCAGCCAGATCCTTGGTTGCTGTTGAAGATGGAGCGGCACTTAAAGATGCCACTGACAGGCAGATGGAGCTCTGGCTGAAATCCATCTATGAAGCGATTGGAGCGTCATTAGCGCCTTCTTTTGCGGCCGTATGGGCACTCCAAGCTATCACGGCCGGGCTTGCGCGAGTCGACTCAGTCACACGTGCATTTGCCCCGCAGGTAGCACCATTGACCTCGCAAATGGCGGCATTCGCGTCGTACGCGATTAATGCTGTTCTTGACGCTACAAGCCGCACGGCAGTGGCGTCAGCCAACTCAGTTGTTTTGCGTAGGGCTCTGTGGTTGAGACATTGGAAAGCAGATTCTCATTCCAAGAAGTGCTTAACCAATTTGCCTTTTTCTCGTGACCGATTGTTTGGAGAGCGTTTGGATGAAATCATCAAACACTCCAAGGGTAAGGACTCTTCCTTACCGCAACACAGACAAAACAAACCCCAACAGAGGAGGGGTCAGTCTGGTTATCGGTCCTTTCGAGGACAGGGCAGGTCCCAATTCGCCTCGTCAAAAAAGACTCAAAAGGACCAGAGACGTTCAAATTCTTGGAGGTCTCAGTCACGCCCAAAAAGACCAGCCGGAGGAACCGTTGCCAAAACGACGTCCTCCTGACTTGCGGTCTCCGATGCCCACACCCGCGGTCGGTGGGAGGCTGTCCCACTTTGGCGACATTTGGCTAGCAAATGTCAAAGACCGTTGGGTGAGAGATATTCTATCTCACGGGTACAGGATAGAGTTCAGTTCTCGTCCGCCAACTCGTTTCTTCAGAACTTCTCCACCACCAGACCGAGCCGATGCTCTGTTGCAGGCGGTGGCCGCTCTAAAGGCGGAAGGAGTGGTGACCTCCGTCCCTCTTCAGGAACAGGGTCACGGTTTTTACTCCAATCTGTTTGTGGTCCCAAAAAAGGACGGATCGTATCGTCCCGTCCTGGATCTGAAGTTGCTCAACAGACACGTAAAAGTCAGGAGGTTCCGGATGGAATCCCTACGCTCCGTCATAGCCTCAATGTCTCAGGGAGATTTTCTAGCATCAATAGACATCAAAGATGCGTATCTCCACGTGCCGATTGCACCAGAGCATCAGCGTTTCCTACGTTTCGTCATACACGACGAGCACCTACAGTTCGTAGCGTTACCCTTCGGTCTGGCAACAGCCCCCCGGGTCTTCACCAAAGTCATGGCAGCAGTAGTAGCTGTTCTGCACTCGCAGGGTCACTCGGTCATCCCGTACCTAGACGACCTGCTTATAAAGGCATCCTCTCAAGAAGCATGCCAACACAGTCTGAAGGTGGCGCTAGACACTCTCCAGACTTTCGGGTGGATTATCAACTTTCCAAAGTCTCATCTAGCCCCGACCCAATCTCTGACTTATCTTGGCATGGAGTTTCATACTCTATCAGCGATAGTGAGGCTTCCACTGGACAAGCAGTGCTCGCTACGGACTGGAGTGCAATCTCTCCTTCAGAGCCAGTCGCACTCACTGAGGCGCCTCATGCATTTCCTAGGAAAGATGGTAGCAGCAATGGAGGCAGTCCCGTTCGCGCAGTTTCATCTGCGCCCTCTCCAATGGGACATTCTGCGCCAATGGGATGGGAAATCGACGTCCCTCGACAGGACTGTCTCCCTCTCTCAGACTGCCAAGGACTCTCTACGTTGGTGGCTTCTCCCCAACTCATTGTCACAGGGAAAGTCGTTCCTTCCCCCGTCCTGGGCAGTGGTCACGACAGATGCGAGCCTATCAGGGTGGGGAGCAGTGTTTCTCCACCACAGGGCTCAGGGGACGTGGACTCAGGAAGAGTCCACCTTGCAGATCAATGTTCTGGAAATCAGAGCAATCTATCTTGCCCTGCGAGCCTTCCAACAATGGCTGGAAGGCAAGCAGATTCGGATTCAGTCGGACAATTCCACGGCGGTGGCGTACATCAACCACCAAGGGGGAACACGCAGTCGCCAAGCTTTTCAAGAAGTCCAGCGGATTTTGACGTGGGTGGAAAGCAGAGCGTCCACCATATCTGCAGTTCACATCCCAGGCGTGGAAAACTGGGAAGCAGACTTTCTCAGTCGCCAGGGCATGGACGCAGGAGAATGGTCCCTTCACCCGGACGTGTTTCAACAGATCTGTTGCCGCTGGGGGTCGCCGGACGTCGATCTGATGGCGTCACGGCACAACAACAAGGTCCCAGTTTTCATGGCACGGTCTCACGATCACCGAGCGCTGGCGGCAGACGCCTTGGTTCAGGATTGGTCGCAATTCCGACTCCCCTATGTGTTCCCACCTCTAGCATTGTTACCCAGAGTTCTCCGGAAAATCAAGTCCGACTGCCAGCGAGCCATACTCGTCGCTCCAAATTGGCCAAGAAGGTCGTGGTACCCGGATCTGTGGCATCTCACGGTAGGCCAACCGTGGGCACTACCAGACCGTCCAGATCTGCTGTCTCAAGGGCCGTTTTTCCATCTGAATTCTGCGGCCCTGAACCTGACTGTGTGGCCATTGAGTCCTGGATCCTAGCGGCCTCAGGTTTATCTCAGGGAGTTGTTGCCACAATGAGACAGGCTAGAAAACCATCCTCAGCTAAGATCTATCACAGGACGTGGAAGATATTCTTAGCGTGGTGCTTGGCTCAAGGGTTTTCTCCCTGGCCATTTGCATTGCCAATTTTTCTTTCCTTCCTGCAGTCTGGGTTGGAAAAAGGTTTGTCCCTTAGCTCGCTTAAGGGTCAAGTCTCCGCGTTATCCGTATTCTTTCAGAAGCGCTTGGCACAGCTTTCTAAAGTACGCACGTTTCTCCAAGGAGTTTGTCATATCGTTCCTCCTTACAGACGGCCATTGGAACCCTGGGATCTGAACAAGGTTCTCCTTGCTCTTCAAAAGCCGCCTTTCGAGCCTTTGAAAGAGGTTCCCCTTTCTCGGCTTTCACAAAAGGTAGTTTTTCTTGTAGCGGTCACGTCTCTTCGAAGAGTGTCCGAGCTGGCGGCGTTATCTTGCAAATCTCCCTTCCTGGTATTTCACCAAGACAAGGTAGTACTGCGTCCAATTCCAGAGTTTTCTCCCAAGGTGGTTTCTTCCTTTCATCTCAATCAGGATATCACTTTGCCATCTTTGTGTCCGCATCCAGTTCACCAATTTGAAAAGGGTTTACATCTGTTGGACCTGGTGAGAGCACTCAGGATTTACATTTCTCGCACGGCGCCTCTACGCCGTTCGGATGCGCTCTTTGTCCTAGTCGCTGGTCAGCATAAGGGATCGCAAGCTTCCAAATCCACCCTGGCGCGGTGGATCAAGGAACCAATTCTTCACACATACCGTTCTGCTGGGCTTCAGATTCCATCTGGACTGAAGGCCCATTCTACCAGAGCCGTTGGTGCGTCCTGGGCGTTGAGGCATCAGGCTACGGCTCAGCAAGTGTGCCAGGCGGCTACCTGGTCGAGTCTGCACACGTTTACCAAACACTATCAAGTGCATACCTACGCTTCGGCAGACGCCAGCCTAGGTAGACAGGTCCTTCAGGCGGCGGTGGCCCACCTGTAGGAAGAGGCTGTATGACAGCCCGTTCATGTGGTATCTTTTTACCCACCCAGGGACTGCTTTTGGACGTCCCACTGTCTGGGTCTCCCAATTAGGAGCGAAAAAGAAGAAGGGAATTTTGTTTACTTACCGTAAATTCCTTTTCTTCTAGCTCCAATTGGGAGACCCAGCACCCGCCCTATCTGTTTTTAGGGTTTCGTTTTTTCGGGTGCACATGTTGTTCACGTTGTTTCTTAAGTTCTCCGATCTAGTTATCGGATTGAATTTGTTTTTGAAACTGTTATTGGCTTTCCTCCTTCTTGCTTTGGTACTAAAACTGAGGAATCTGTACTCCTACGGGAGGGTGTATAGCCAGAAGGGGAGGGGCCTTACACTTTTGAGTGTAGTTCTTTGTGCGGCCTCCAGAGGCAGTAGCTATACACCCACTGTCTGGGTCTCCCAATTGGAGCTAGAAGAAAAGGAATTTACGGTAAGTAAACAAAATTCCCTTCATTCATATGTGAGGCCGTATGGCACATTTTATAAAAATATTTTAGTGTAGGACTGCCCCAAATGAGATTTGCCGTGACGTGGCGGGGTAGCTCAAGAAATTGCAATTTTTTGCCAAAAATCTCAAAATTTTTATAATAAGTACAGTTTGGAATTTACAGTGCTGAAGTGCACATTTAGTGCTGGCTTTTGTTTTTCTTAATCAAAACGTAGCATCTGCGCAACAATAGTACCGTTAAAAACGTCAGCTTGAAACGTAAAAAATAAGCAGTCACTAAGTTACAGATCCTGAAAAATTAACGCTACGGGTTTTTGAAAATGGCGCAAAAAGTGCACCACTTTTTTAGGACACACTTGTGAATTTTTTTTAACTCCTTTGATAAAAGTAAACCTATACATGTTTTGGTGTCTATGAACTCATTCCTGACCTAAGACATCACACCAACAGCAGTTTTACCATATAGTGAACACGGTGAATAAAATATCCCAAAAAACTATTGTGCAATCGCACTTTTTTCGCACTTTTTTCGCACTTGATATTTTTTTGCTGTTTTCCAGTACACTATATGGTAAAACTTAAGGTTTCATTTAAAAGTACAACTCGTCCCACAAAAAAACAAGCCCTCGTATGGCAAGATGGACACAAAAATCAAAAAAGCTATGGCTCTCGGAAGAAGGGGAGCAAAAATACCCGGATAAATGAAAAATTGCCATGGGGGTGAAGGGGTTAATTTGGCTGTAATACCAGATATATACTGTATGTAATGTGATTTTGAGTTCAACTTCCTGATCCTTGGACTACATCACCAGAGTTCTGAAAGATTTTTAAGTAGGAAATATTTTTTACAGCCTATGTGTTACATCCTTTTTGTTATATAATTCTTTATCTTTTTCTTTGTCTTTTCAGTCTGCTTATGTTACTGGTGACACACACATCATTGATGGCGGCTGGAGTCTGTAAATCGTTTGACTTTAATTTGATGACAAATGAACCACTTCACCAAAAATTAACAGAACTTCAACACAACAGATGGTTTTTGATAATGTCACTTTTCATCAACCCAAATAGGTTTAATATCGCTGTTTCTGAATGGCAAGTTGCCATGCTTTATTTTTACTTTGATTAGATTGTATATCATTGGTCAAAAGCTCCAATTATAAACCTGAATATGGGAAATGAGTTGAATATTTTTTGCAGTTGCATAAGGTACCTAACTTGTTTCTTCTCATTGGACACTTTCTGCTACTATCTCATTTATGGCTCAAATTCACATTTTATTGATAAGGTCACTAAAGTAAAAGTTAATCAGTATTATTTTCCAGCAATAATATAACAAGACCATGGAGATGTGATTAGAGACAAAATAAAATTTCACTTTTGATTTCTTTCCTTTTCTTTAAAAGGAGCACAAAGTGACAGTTTAAACAAAACACATAATCTTACACAGAATAAAACTCTTATAAAAATCACACCTTTAGTGTTCCAATTGTTGCCTTTGTTCTGTAGAAACTGAAATTTAGCAAATATGCTATTTAGTGTGACACAGAGGCTCCGCGCACCCTTGGTCTAGGTACGCACGTTGCGTTTTTTCTTGTTTTAAACTGCAACGTTTCAATGACAAAATGCATGCATTTTGCTTCCCCAGCAAAGTCTTTGAGAAGTCAGAATTTTCATCCGAACGTTTTTGTTTTGTTTTTTTTTTTTTAGGCAGCGTTTTGTTTGACAAATATTTGACAAAAGTATTGCCTAAAAAAGCAGCATGTCACTTCATTGGGTTTTGTGAACATTTGCCACCCATTGAAATTATTGAGGTGTGTCAAAATGCAACCAAAATGTTTAGCTGTGCGTTTGCACTGCATTTTGGATCCGATCTCACCGATCACCAGCGCAGCTGTCACACTGCTCCCTCGGCCTCTCCTGTTTCTGAAAGTGCCGGCCACTCTTTAGGCTCATCTCGTATTCACTGCTTCCACCGACACCTATAATTGGTTGCAGTCATATATCGTGCAGTACAATAAGTAATTTAAAAAAAAAAGGCGTGCGATCTGCCAACATTTTGATACCAGCCAAGGTAAAGCCACACGGCTAAGGGCTAGTATTCTCAGACTAGGAAGACCCACGTTATTGGGAGGCCACCAGCCTAAAAATATGAGCCAGCAGCCGCCCAGACTTGCCACATCCATTAGATGCGATAGTCCCGGGACTTTACCCGGCTCATCCCAAATGCCCTGGTGTGGTGGCAATTGGGGTAATAAGGATTTAATAGTAGCCCATAGCTGCCACTAAGTCCTAGCTTACTATCAGTAAGTATCTTACTATCAGTAAGTAGTTTATCACTAAACTGGTAAGTGAAAGTAAATAAACATGAACATGGAAAAATCCTTTTATTTGAAATAAAAGAAAAAAAAATACCCTCTTTCAACATTTTATTAACTCCAACATAATCCACACGAGGTCCCACAACGCTTTCAGCACTGCTACATCTGACACTCACAGCAAGCAGCCATAGAGCACAACTGCTCGCTGTAGTAACTGAAGTGAGTCGTGATATCAGCGGTGACGTCACTCAGGTTACCTGTGGTCACAAGTGAGTCCTCCACCTGATACAGAGCCGCGCGATGACAATGAACTCGGGAGGGGGTGGGGTGGGGGACCTCTGACATCACAGCTGCGGGCCAGACACTGCTGCCTGTGTCGCGGCACTTACGTCAGAGGTTCACCAGAGTTCATTCTCATCGCTCTGTCTCCGTCAGCGGCCAGTCATGCTCTATGGTGCTGCTGTTACAGAACAGGGATGTAGCAGAGCTGAATCGCACACTGTCAAAAATGCATTCAAATCGCATGTGTTTTGGATGCATTTTTGTTTTTTGTCAAACGCAGTGTTTACAGTTGTCAAAGTCTGCCAGATGGTGCATTTTTTTTGTCAAATCAAGAACACAGCATGTGGACATACCCTTAGGGGTACTTTGCACGCTGCGTCATCGATAGCCGATTGTAGCGATGCCGAGCGCGATAGTCCCTGCCCCCGTCGCAGATGCGATATCTTGTGATAGCTGCCGTAGCAAACATTATCGCTACGGCAGCTTCACACGCACTTACCTACCTTCCTAAGGGGGCGGGACGTGCGGCGTCACAGCGACGTCACACGGCAGGCGGCCAATAGAAGCGGAGGGGCGGAGATGAGCGGGACGTAAACATCCTGCCCACCTCCTTCCTTCCTCATTGCAGGCGGGACGCAGGTAAGGAGATGTTCCTCGCTCCTGCGGCTTCATACACAGCGATATGTGCTGCCGCAGGAAAAAGGAACAACATCGTACCTGTCGCTACAGCGAAATTATGGAAATGACCGACACTACACAGATCACCGATTTTCGACGCTTTTGCGATCGTTTATCGGTGCTTATAGGCTTTACACTTTGCGACGTCGTTACCGGCGCCGGATGTGCGTCACTTTCGATTTGACCCCGACGAGATCGCAGTAGTGATGTCGCAACGTGCAAAGTACCCCTTAGTGTGAGCAAGGCTCAGTGCAATGTTCTTCTCACTGGTTTTACCCTGTCCCCCCTTTCCCTGATAGTTTGGGCTGAAAAAAATTCCTAATTAAAATTGTTTTAATTTTTTTTTTCCCCATGAATTAATAGTTACTAAAGAAACTTGTAATATCTCAGCAGGTAAATATGACACTCCACTTTTCAGCCACTTTGTTCCCTTCCTGGTGACTTGCACCGATGCTATCACTGAATTACAGGATAAAATCTGTATACAGAAGTCTCTACAGAGAGATTAGGTTACATGCTGCAACCCATTAAAGTCTATGCAGAAGGGAGGGAGGGCTGCAGCTTCTAGTGAGTAGTGTATGTCACTCAAGCAGTGGGTGACATATACTGATGCAACAGTCAAAAGATCCAGATTTGCATTCAAACATAAATCAAAGGAGGAAAATACGTTTGCCATGGTTTTCGAAGTTTCTCTACATAGGCCATAACTGTCTCCAGTAAATGTACCATTTTTGAAAATGCTAACACATTCTTCTGCTCTCCACAAAGCTCAATTCAATAAATATACCTCATAACCATAACTTCTTATATTCGAGGTCATGGGTGTCCACAATGGGGAACTACCCGTGCCTAGCATATACTCCAAGACATATGAGAAAAACAGGAGAATCCAGAGTAATAAATAGTGCAAAAAATATAACAATGTTTATTGATGTACAAAATAGACAAAGACGCACACAGAAAAAATAGCCAGTATAAAACACCATTAAAAAACACCACTGGGGGGAATAAAACCCCAATATGGGACAAGGGGAAGCTGCATAGGTATACAACAATGACCTCAATTAGTATAGGGTCAAACAAAAGTTATCTGCAGAGTACGGCAAATAGTGTAGGTATCACATCTTAACTCATGTTGTAGCCAGCATAATGCAGATATAGCAATTTGAAAGCAACTAAATCATTATAAGGTGCTAAATGCAAAATACCACAGGTCTCAATGGAGGGGACCCCCCATGTAGATAAGCCCACAAGAACCTCTAACGTACGTTTCGCAGGTCTGGTAATATCCCTGTGGACACCGCTTCATCAGGGAGGGAAGGCGATGGTTTAAACCATGGGTCCCCAATTCCAGTCCTCAAGGGCCGCCAACAGTGCATGTTTTCAGGATTTCCTTAGCATTGCATGGGTGTTGGAATCATCAACTGTGCAGGTGATTAAATTATCACAGTTGATGATTCCAACACCCATGCAATGCTAAGGAAATCCTGAAAATATGCACTGTTGGTGGCCCCCGAGGACTGGAGTTGGGGAACCCTGGTTTAAACCATTGAAAACCTCATTTACTTATAATGCCCGCCTGTGGAGAGGACTTCCTGGGGTGCCGCCCACCATTGTGACGTGCGTGAGAGCCGGCACCGCCCCCATTGCCCACAGGAGCACCGTCAGACCTGGGGCGCGCGCATGGGAGCAGGGACGCGTCACCCATATCCCACACGCGCGCCACCACCAACAATGACGGCGGTCGCGTCAGAAAGAGGGGAGGAGCCGACAACTCTGCCCGTACTGGGGGGACCGCAGACCAGGAAGCCGGGTGGACGTCACTAGAAAAACAAAACGCATATGACCGGCCACAAGATCGGGCAAGGTGGAGCTAAGTCGAATATACAGAACTACCACAGAGATCTCAGTTCAGTGACGTCCAGATGGATGCAGAACTCCAGGACATCACAAGGTAGACTCCCATTTGTTCAATATAAAACACCACCTATTTATAGATGTAGAAATAGGGCATATAATCAATAAAGGCAATGAGGTATACAGGTCAGGAAGGAGGAGCAAAACGTGAAAAAATGGTGTAAAAAATACATTTAAAAAGATAAAATATAAAATATAGAAATCAGAGGAAAGTGGCGAAAAAATTCACAAAAGAGGAACATGGAGAGAGCTATTTAGAGAAAACAGGCAAAACTGAGGACCTCATTGAGTCCCCTAGGGACAAGAGTGTCGAGGGCACTAATCCACCGGGCCTCACATTGGGCCAATTTTTTGTTGACATCTCCTTCCCTAGAACCACAACTGACCGTGTCAATCCCCCGCACCTCAAGAAGTGTAGAATCACAATTGTGATACCTCTTGAAGTGACGGGGGAAAGTTTTAAGAAGGGTGACATCCTGTGTTGTAGCTGCTGAAATACCACGCACGTGCTCCCTGACCCTAACGCGGAGCCCACGCGAGGTCAGCCCCACGTAGATCAGGGAGCACGGCCATGTGGCAAAATATACAACATGTGTGGTGCCACATGATATATATTTCCAGATGTCAAAAGTCTTTTTGTGGCCAGAGGAGAAGAATGTCTTGCTACGGACAATGTTGTTACAGGCAAGACAGTGGCCGCACTTGAAACATCCCAGAATGGGACCGTGGGTACTGAAAGGATTTTTTATATCTGGTATATAATGACTTTTCACCACCAACATGTCCTTTATGTTCCTAGCACGCCTCGCTGTCACGAGTGGGGCATCCGTGAGGATCCCCGACAGTACCGGATCCGATAATACCGGCCAGTGCCTGTGGAGGATCTCCCTCATGGTGCCCCACTCGTGGTTGTATGTACTGATGAACCTCGGCTCATTATTTGAGGATGTTTGCTTGGACCTGTAGCTAAACTAGTACTGCGATATAATGGATTATTTAACCATGTGCTGTGGTCTGATGAGACAAACCTATTTGGTTCAGATGGTGTCAAGCGTGTGTGGTGGCAATCAGGTGAGGAGTACAAAGGCAAGTGTTTCTTGCCTACAGTCAAGCATGGTGGTGTAAGTGTCATGGTTTGGGGCTGCCGGCTGTGATGAGCTACATTTCATTGAAGGAACCATGAATGTCTACATGTACTGTGACATACCATATAGACTCAAGTATAAGCGTTTTCAACCCCCTTTTTTATGCTGAAAAAGCCCCCCTCGGCTTACAGTATACTCGAGTGAAGATCCCACAAAACATTCTTCTCACATATCCTCCGTTTCCGCGGAGTTCTCTTACCTGCTTCTTGTGGACCACAGGCACATAGACCACACGATCTCAGCCGATACATGCCAGGCCACCACTGCCATCAGCGCTGTACTTCAGTTGAATGATGTGCGGTGCTACAAATCATTCAACTGAGGTAAAGTGGGGAAGACAGCGGTGGCACAGCGTGTACTGGCTAAGATCGAGGGGTCTATGTGCCTGCGGTCCACAAGAAGCAGGTAAGTGGACCCCGTGGGAACGGAGGATAGGTGAGAACAATGTTTTGTGTGTGTGTGTGTGTGTGTGTGTGTGAGATCAACGGTATCTGTCGTCACCTATTGTACCATCACCAATTCCCTGTAGACTGTGAGCCCTCGCGGGCAGGGTCCTCTCTCCTCCTATACCAGTCTGTCTTGTACTGTTAATGATTGTTGTACGTATACCCTCTTTCACTTGTAAAGCGCCATGGAACAAATGGCGCTATAATAATAAATAATAATAATAAGAGGTGACAAGAAGAGGACCAGTAGGTGGACATTACTAAAGGATGGGCACCTTACTAAGGAGACAACATGGGCACATTACTACTTGGGACAACATGGGCACATTACTACAGGAGACAATATGGGCACATTACTACAGGGGACAATATGGGCAAATTACTACAGGGGACAATATAGGCACATTACTATAGGAGGCAAGGATGGGCTCAATACTACAGGAGGCAAAGATGGGTACGTTACTACAGGAAACAAGGATGGACCCATTACTACAGGAGGCAATCTGGGCACATTACTACAGGAGACAATATAGGCACATTACATTTTATTGGTATCTATATTTATTTTTTAAATTTACCAGTAGATGCTGCATTTCTCACCCTATGCTTATACCTGAGTCAATAAGTTTTCCCAGGTTTTTTTTTTTGTGGTACAATTAGGTGCCTTGGCTTATACTCGGGTCGACTTACACTCGAGTATATACGGTACTTTATAGTTTTACAGTTTTAAGGTTGAAGGTAAACTTAGGTTATAGGTTGAACTTTATGGACTTATCATGTTGATTTAGAGGAAGGCAAAAACAACATGAGCCAGACACTAAGCTCCATATTAGCGGAAAAATTATTTTGCACCTCCACATATGGAAATCAGACTAGTTTTCTGGATCAGCGTCCAATCAAAGAATCTAGTGCACATAACTGGTAATTAATATAATTTTCAAGAAAGGCATCCAGGCCTCTCTTGAATTTTAGTAGTGAATTAACCATTACAACATCATGTGGTGGAGCGTTCCATAGTCTCACTGCTCTTACAGTAAAAAATCTGCTTCTTTAATTGTGATTAAATCTTCTTTCTTCTAGACATAGAGGATGCCCCCTTGTCCCCATCATAGGCCTAGGTGTAAAAAGATAATTAGAATGGTCTCTGTACTGTCCACTCATATTGTACATTGTAATAAGATCGCCCCTAAGCCTTTGTTTTTCCAAACTGAACAATCCCAAGTTTAATAATCTGTCTTGGTATTGCAGTTTACCCATTTCTTTAATAACTTTGGTTGCTCTTCTCTACACCCGCTCTATTTCAGCTGTGTCCTTATACACTGGAGACCATAATTGTACACAGTATTCTATAGTCCCTGACAAAAGTTCTGTCGCTTATCCATGTTATGTAAATAAAAGCTTATAACCTAACTTTATATTCATCCATTGGTTTCATAAATTACTCTTGAAAGCTGAAACCCTCCTAAATTTGGTTTAGGTTATGAAAATAAAGTTGCTGCAAAGCTGAAATATTGATCATTTAATGAACACAGAAAGGTCAGATTTTGGCAAGACAAAAGTTTTTGTCGCCCACAGAAAGTAATGTGAAATTCAAACAAGTAATTAACTTCTAATACAAAGATATGTTGCATAACCTTGGTGAATGAAGTTGTGCTATTAGAGCCATATTTTAATATTTTGTGTGACTTCCATGAGCTTGAAGGACTGCATTCATGCGGTTCAACAATGATTCATACAATTTATTGATGAAGTCATCAGGAATAACAAAGAATGCAGTCTTACATGCCTCCCAGAATTCATCTAGATTCTTTGGTTTTGTCTTCCAAGCTTCCTCTTTCATCCTACCGCAAACATGCTCAATGATGTTCATGTCTGGTGACTAGGCTGGCCAGTCCTTGAGCACCTTGACCTTCTTTGCCAGGAGGAACTTTGTTGTAAAGATAGATGTATGAGATGGAGCACCATCCTGCTGCAGAATTTGACCACTTTTATGACTGGGAATGTAAGAGGTAGCTAATACTTCTTGATATTTTAGGCTATTGATATTGTCTTCCACCTTGCAAATGTTTCGCACACCCCCATACTGAATGTAACCCCAGACAGACCATGATCTTTTCACCACCAAACTTAACAGTTTTCTGGATCCAAACAGGCTCCAGTAGGTCTCCTGCAGTATTTGTGGTGTAATTCAACTAAAGAGTCATCAGAGAAGTCCACCTTCTGCCACTTTTCCAGCGTCCATCTGTTTAGCAGGCTGTGGGACTTGGCAAATGCCACACGTTTTTTTAATTGCCCTTTGTTTAATGCTCGATTTACTTATTCGACCATGGAGGCCATTTCAAGACAGAATCCTACAAACTGTTCTAGTTGACACAGGGACTTGAGGTGACCAGGCCTTTTGGAGCTCTGCTGCAGTGGAAGAGGAGCTGGTTTTGGATTTTTTTTAAACAACAAACGTTCCTCCTGAGCAGTTGTCATGCAGGGTCTACCAGACCTGGGCTTGTCAAAAACATCTCCAGTGTCTTCCAATCTTTAATTCTTTGTACTTGACGCTGAGACATATTAAAGGTGCAAGCCACCTCTGCAGTGGACCTGTTCTTCAGCCTCTTGATAATAAAGGCTTTGGTCGCAGGGTGGATTTTTGGCATGTTGTCAGAGGTCAACTTGCAGTTCAACTGAAGGTCTGCGGTGCTGGGTTTCTTTTTATACACACCCACTAATTAACCGTTAATTTAGTGAGCACAGGTGAGGATGTAAACTAAAATTGGGTGCATTATATGACAAAGCGACAAAATTTTTGTCTTGCCAAAATCTGACCTTTCTGTGTTCATTAAATGATCAATATTTCAGCTTTGCAGCAACTATATTTTCATAACCTAAACCAAATTTGGGAGGGTTTCAGCTTTCAAAAGAGTAATATATGAAACCAATGGATGAATTTAAAGTCAGGTTATAAGCTTTTATTTACATAACCTGAATAAGCGACAGAACTTCTGTCAGGGACTGTAAGTGTGGTTGCACTAGGGACATGTATAGGGGTAAATCTATGTTTTTCTCCTGAGCATCTGTGCCTCTTTTAATGCATCCCATTATTTTATTAGCCTTGGCAGCAGCAGCTTGACACTGTTCAGTAAAGTTGAGTTTGCTATCCACCCGTCTTTTTCAGTGATACTTTTACCCAGTCTTTTACAATCAAGTACATAATTATACATTTTATTTCCTCTGCCCAAGTGTATGACCTTACATTTAGCAACATAAAACTTCCATTGCTATTTCTCATTCGAAACCTCCAGCTTACAAAAACCCTTCTGTAATACTAAAAGATCATTCTCTTTATTGATTACCCTGCTGAGTTTAGTGTCATCTCTAAATATTGAAATTCTACTCTGTATGCCTCGGTAAGATTGTCAATGGTAAAAGCCTGGAGGAGAGATATTCCTCACTGAGGTTATTAGCATTAGTGATGTGAAACCCGGAATGTAAGCTCCAGTGTTGTGAACACATTTGGACTGGGTTCCGGTTTGGGGCTCCCTCTTGTGGCCAGTGCTGGTAGTAGAGTTGGTCTGCTTAACAGAAGCCAGACAGCTGATGATGATTGGAAATCAGGCTGCTCAGACTGGGCCTATATAACTGAGTAATGTTCTCTTGGTCTGGGCCGGTGATCAATGTTGTCTCCTGTGGTGCTGTGGATATTCTGGAGCCTGCCCTATCTCCTGTTTCTACCTGAACTCCTTGCAGATAAGTTTTGTCTTTGTACCTCTTGCTGGTTTGTTTCCATTTTCTTGTCGTTTTATTTTTTTTTGGTACTAAGGCTTTCCCCTGCTTTTGCTTGTGTGGAGTTCTGGGTGGAGTTGGATCATTCCCTGCTGGGCATGTCTGTGTACCTGAATGCCGCAGCCAGGATCATTTTGCTCTGCAACCACTTCACTGATGCCTCTGCTCTTTGCCAGTCATTGCACTGGTTGTTTATCCGCTACAGAATCCAACATAAACTTATCACTCTCACTCACAAAGCTCTCCACGGTTCCGCACCCCCCTACATCTCCACCATCATCTCTGTCTATCACCCCACCCGTGCCCTCCGCTCTGCTAATGACCTAAGACTGACATCCTCAACAATTCGAACCTCCCACTCCCGTCTTCAAGATTTCTCACGAGCTGCGCCTATGCTCTGGAACACACTACCAAGAGCAATCCAATTAATTCCCAACATCCACACCTTTAAGCGGGCCCTAAAAATGCATTTCTTTAGACTAGCCTATCACCTCACTTCCCTCATATAATCTAGTCCCTTTCTGCCTTTCATAACAAAAAAAAATTACTTCCAAATCTTGTCCCCTGTACCTGTATAAATTCTGGCCAATGACGGGTTCATGCAGCTGGTTTTGAATACCCTATTAAATCGATGGCTGGACCATATATAACAAGCTTTTCTCCCCACCATTCACCTTTTCTGCCTCCCCTATTTCCTCATAGACTGTAAGCTTACGAGCAGGGCCCTCACTTCTCCTGGTATCTTAATTTTGGGGGGGTTTTTGTATTGTCTTTACATGTCCCCACTGACTTGTAAAGCGCTGCGGAATATGTTGGCGCTATAGAAATAAAACTTTATATTATATATTATTATATTACCTTGCTCCATATTCTGCAATGTATTTTTGTTTTGTCATGCTTGGTATTGATGTCAGTCCTTTCTCTATATTACTGTTTTGCTTGGATTCCAGTAACACCAGAGTACAGATATAGTGAGGGAGAGGCCGTGTGGGCTCAACTTGTTTCATATCAGGTCTGTTGGTTGTTTTAGGGTATTGCGCGGCTTCAGACAGTGCTCTTTTCTGTCCTTTCCTATATAGATTGTTTGGGCCTCATCTTTGCTGAATCTGTGTTCTATCTGTGTATTATGTTTCATCTCGTCTCCCCGGCTTTACATGTTTGGGGGCTATCTATATCTTTGGGGGACTGCTCTGAGGCAGATTAGCTTTCATTGTTTTTCTCTCTTTAGGAATAATTATCTCTCCAGCTGTGTTGAGGCGACTAGGTCATCGTAGGCACATCCCATGGCTACTTCGAGTTGTGTTGTTATTTACAGGTCTGCAGTCACCTGAGTTTCCAACCACTTTGGTGATTCTCTGGGTTTCCTAGTTTTTGCCCCTTTTTTTATCCTCCTCGGTCACTGAATCATAACACTCCAGCATGCTATGTGCTGAGAGGGTCAATCGGCAATGACAAAGTCCAAGTTTTTTTTTGTAAATATTCAAAGGGATTGGTTGATGGCTGTGGACATATCTCCATACTAGGGCTTGTTACATAACTTAAAATGGAGAGCAGTAGTCTCATGCAGCCTCTGTGTGGAGGTATGAAAGCCTCCTCTGTCATTTCTCCTGGTAAAGACAGGTGTTATCCAGAGCAGGTGAACCCCAGCATTCTTTAAGTTCATTCCTGTGGAGCGGTTTATGACAACTAAAAGAAACCAGTCGGACATTTAAATGAAACCGGCTCCTGTGCTTACCTCGAGCAACATCAAGTGCGTTGCAAAACTATATTTGGTGTTAATATCCTGGCATCATTCCCAGGGAACACGTGTGACTGCTACAGACAAACTGTATATCCTGGGTGAAGGCAACCATAAGCCAGAAGGCACAAGTGTACAACATGGAGGACCTGATCAAAACACCTGGTGTTGGCTCAGCTGCAACAGCAACAAGCCCAGCAGGAAACAAGATGTTAATGCGACAGATCAAGCCTAGGTGATGACTACGGCGTCCAGAAGGCGATAAGACGAACCATGTAAAAGATGAGCCTGGGTGACAATATTGAGGTGTTTAAAAACAAACATTGGCGTGCCAGGGTGTAACTATGACTGTCAGGGTACAACGGGTCCACCACTGGGCATATCACTGTGATAAACCCTCTTGCTCCCAGATGTTTGGTTTGCTTCGTCTGGTCCAAAAATGGTTGTAGCCAGAGTCCTTCACCCCCAGCGCAACTGGTGGAACAGTTTGTAATGGACTGGTTCACTCCCTTCCTTCGGAGGCCGGTGCAGAATTTAGTTGCCTAGGGAAATGCCTGGAATCCGATAACTTTGTAGGATTGATGGAAAGGTACAAGGTGGTAGAGAGTTCCTTAGGGAAGCAACAGGACTTAGAATCACCGAAATTTAAAATGAGTGTAGTGTATTAAAGGGAACCTGTCAGCAGAAATTTCGCCCAAAACCTAAAAGATTCTCCCTCTGCAGCTCCTGGGCTGCATTCTAGAAAGGTCCCTGTTATTATTGTGCCCCCTTTCTGACCAAAATAAAGACTTTATAAAGTGGTACCTTTTTGTATTCAGATTCTGTAAATGTGACACGGGGGTGGGCTGTGTGATGGCCGTTAGTCTGCCTCCTGCCGCTTTAGGCCGTCCCCCATCTCTGATTTCCATAGCTGTGGACGCCGCCCAGTGCTCCACAGGTCCCCGCGCATGCCCAGTGCCTATCTCTCGTGGATGAGCACTGTGCCCAGTGTCACCGCTGGTGACGTGCGCGCAGGCTTTAGATTATGGGCGGTGCTGTGATGTTTATTACCAAGCAACCGCCCATAATCGCGGGACCGCGCTTTCCCCCTCGGCCTCCTTCGTTCTGCGCAAGCGCGGTGCTGCTGACCCACGTCACCTCCTTCCCATCTTGCCCTGAGGCAGGAAATAGATGGGAAGGAGGTGACGTGGGGTCAGCAGCACCGCGCTTGCGCAGAACGAAGGACGCCGAGGGGGAAAGCGCGGTCCCGCGATTATGGGCGATTGCTTGGTAATAAACATCACAGCACCGCCCATAATCTAAAGCCTGCGCGCACGTCACCAGCGGTGACGCTGGGCACAGTGCTCATCCACGAGAGATAGGCACTGGGCATTCGCGGGGACCTGTGGAGCACTGGGCGGGGTCCACAGCTATGGAAATCAGCGATGGGGGACGGCCTAAAGCGGCAGGAGGCAGACTAACGGCCATCAGGCAGCCCGCCCCCGTGTCACATTTACAGAATCTGAATACAAAAAGGTACCACTTTATAAAGTCTTTATTTTGGTCAGAAAGGGGGCACAATAATAACAGGGACCTTTCTAGAATGCAGCCCAGGAGCTGCAGAGGGGGAATCTTTTAGGTTTTGGGCGAAATTTCTGCTGACAGGTTCCCTTTAATCAAAAGCTTACAGAAATAACACTACTTAAAATTAAAACTTTTATTAATTTTTTTTTAAAATTAGACTCCGGCATTACAGGCCGGATAGGCGGAATACAAACAGCGTTGCTACAGTTTATCTGTAGAGTTTGGAGTGTGACTGTTTGAGGTTGTGGACAGGTGTCTTTTATACTGACAGCAAATAGAGGGCAGCAGTTATAACCTGCCCAGGCCAAGAAACTAATGCACTAGCAGGATGCAGCAAAACCCCCAATAAGGTGGAGGCGTCACAGGTGCAAAAGAAGCAAATCACTCACACACTTCCAATCGATGAAGGGGTGATTGCTGATGATAAAATTGCACACAAGTGGCTTGTATCGGGCGCCGTTCACACATGTAGGTGCACATTAACTGGTTAGCAGCCTATTAGTCACGGCCATACTATTCGACCAGGCAGGCTGCGCCAGTACTATCTAAGTGTCCTTGATAAGTTCAAACAGGTGCTATTACTACAGGTAATGAGTGCAGGACAGAGGAGCCTCTTAAAGAAGAAGTTACATGTCTGTGAGAGCCGGAAATCTTACATGTTTTTAAGTGAGTAAATACTTATTTTGCACCACAATTTGCAAAAAAAAACTTTCCAAATTAGAGAAGGTGATTTTCTGGATTTGTGTTGTCATTTTGCCTCTCATAGTTGTGATTTATCTATGATGTCAATTACAGACCTCTGTCATCTTTTTAAGTGGGAGAACTTGCACAATTAGTGGCTGACTAAATACTTTTTTACCCCACTGTATGTAATCAATATTGGCTGAATTCACAGACTCTGAGATTTAGGCCTCATTCACATGGCAGTATTTTTGCATTAGTGTTCGTATGCTAAAGTAAGAAGTGGATCTTACATAGAAAAACTATAATTGAAAGATTGACATCTGTTCTGTTTTGGAGACACTCCTGGTTTTGACATACAAATACTGCTGCACTGATAAAAATACTAATGTGTGAATGAGGCCTTCATTTGAGGGTATTCACATGCTAACTGGAGTAAGGGTTTAGAAATTACAGCTCTTTCATATGTAGTTGCCTCTTTTTCAAGGGCCCAAAAAGTAATTGGACAATTATCTTAATAGCTGTTTAATTGTTTATATGTGCTATTACCTTGTTAATCATCAATTAAGCAGGTGAAAGGTCTGGAGCTGATTCCAGGTATGTCATTTACATTTGGAAGCTTTTGCTGTGAACCTACAACATCCAGTCAAAGAAGCTCTCAATGGAAGTGGAACAATCATTAGGCTGAAAGAAATGTAGAAATCTGAGAGAGATAGCAGAAATGTTAGTAGTGGCCAAATCAACGGTATGGTACATTCTGAAAAAAAGTGCACTGGTAAGCTTGGGAACTTAAAAGACCTGGATCGCAGAATCCACCCAAGGGAAAAACACTCCCCCAGAAGTATGTATATCAGTATCTAAGGCTACCATAAAGAGAAGACTTCATGAGAGCAAATACAGAGGGGTCAAAACAAGGTGCAAACCACTAATCAGCCTGAAAAATAGACAGGTCAGATAAGACTTTATAAAAAAAAACCTAAAGAAACCAGCGCAGTTCTGGAAAACCATCCTTTGGACAGATAAACTTGTACCAGAATTATGGGAAGAAGAAAGTATGCAGAAGGCTTGGGACAGCTCATGATTTGTGTTGAGCGGACCCGGATATATACATATATATATATATATATATATATATATATATATATATATATATATATATATATATATATATATATATATATATATATATATATTATATATATACAGTGCCTACAAGTAGTATTAAACCCCCTGCAGATTTAGCAGGTTTACACATTCGGAATTAACTTGGCATTGTGACATTTGGACTGTAGATCAGCCTGGAAGTGTGAAATGCACTGCAGCAAAAAAGAATGTTTTTTTTTTTTTTTTTAAATTGTGAAAAGTTTATTCAGAGGGTCATTTATTATTTAACCCCTCAAACCACCAGAATTCTGTTTGGTTCCCCTAAAGTATTAAGAGGTATTTCAGGCACAAAGAACAATGAGCTTCACATGTTTGGATTAATTATCTCTTTTTCCAGCCTTTTCTGACTAATTAAGACCCTCCCCAAACTTGTGAACAGCACTCATACATGGTCAACATGGGAAAGACAAAGGAGCATTCCAAGGCCATCAGAGACAAGATCTTGGAGGGTCACAAGGTTGGCAAGGGGTACAAAACCCTTTCCAAGGAGTTGGGCCTACCTGTCTCCCCTGTTGGGAGCATCATCCGGAAGTGGAAGGCTTATGGGAACTACTGTTAGCCTTCCACGGCCTGGACAGCCTTTGAAAGTTTCCTCCCGTGCCGAGGCCAGGCTTGTCCGAAGAGTCAAGGCTAACCCAAGGACAACAAGGAAGGAGCTCCGGGAAGATCTCATGGCAGTGGGGACATTGGTTTCAGTCAATACCATAAGTAACGTACTCCACCGCAATGGTCTCCGTTCCAGACGAACCCGTAAGGTACCTTTACTTTCAAAGCGTCATGTCAAGGCTCGTCTACAGTTTGCTCATGATCACTTGGAGGACTCTGAGACAGACTGGTTCAAGGTTCTCTGGTCTGATGAGACCAAGATCGAGATCTTTGGTGCCAACCACACACGTGACGTTTGGAGACTGGATGGCACTGCATACGACCCCAAGAATACCATCCCTACAGTCAAGCATGGTGGTGGCAGCATCATGCTGTGGGGCTGTTTCTCAGCCAAGGGGCCTGGCTATCTGGTCCGCATCCATGGGAAGATGGATAGCACGGCCTACCTGGAGATTTTGGCCAAGAACCTCCACTCCTCCATCAAGGATCTTAAGATGGGTCGTCATTTCATCTTCCAACAAGACAACGACCCAAAGCACACAGCCAAGAAAACCAAGGCCTGGTTCAAGAGGGAAAAATCAAGGTGTTGCAGTGGCCTAGTCAGTCTCCTGACCTTAACCCAATTGAAAACTTGTGGAAGGAGCTCAAGATTAGAGTCCACATGAGACACCCAAAGAACCTAGATAACTTGGAGAAGATCTGCATGGAGGAGTGGGCCAAGATAACTCCAGAGACCTGTGCCGGCCTGATCAGGTCTTATAAAAGACGATTATTAGCTGTTATTGCAAACAAGGGTTATTCCACAAAATATTAAACCTAGGGGTTGAATAATAATTGACCCACACTTTTATGTTGAAAATTTATTAAAATTTAACTGAGCAACATAACTTGTTGGTTTGTAAGATTTATGCATCTGTTAATAAATCCTGCTCTTGTTTGAAGTTTGCAGGCTGTAACTTATTTGCATCTTATCAAACCTGCTAAATCTGCAGGGGGTTGAATACTACTTGTAGGCACTGTGTGTGTATATATATATATATATATATATATATATATATATATAATCTCCTCCCCATTGACATATATTGACATATATGGGGCCGGATTCATGATCGGATCCGGACTTCTTTGTCAACCCGCCGGACCCGGATTATTGACAGTCCGCTCAACTCTACTCATGATCCAAAATACAACACATCCTTTGTAAAACATAGTGTAGGTAGTGTGATGGCATGGGCATGCATGGCTTTCAATGGTACTGGGTGGTTAGTTTTTATTGATGATATGACTGACCAAAGCAGCTAAATGAATTCTGAAATGTACAGGGATATAACTGCTGCTCAAAATCAACCAAATGGAGAAAGGTTAATTGGATAGCGCTTCACACTACAGATGGACAATGATCCAGAGCATACTGCAAAAGCATCCTGTGATGCTATCACTAGGGGAAACAAGGACTCAAGAAAGAAGGAGAGCTCCTGAGTGCAGGGAGAACAAAGCAGTAATTGATTAAGCCAAGGTCTATGCCGGGATGTCGCGTCAGTACAGAGGAGTAAACAAGCCAAAGCTAGGAGGTCTCATCAAGAGCCGGAGGGAAGCAGAGCCGTAGTCAGGGAACAAACCAAGGTCTAAGGTCGGGAGATAAAGTAAGGAAAGAGGAGGGAGTGGAGATGGGTACACAGGATGGAACCAGGGTCAGGAAGACAAGGGGGGTAAGACGAGACAGAATGGACGGAGGTCAGGGAGAGGAGTGCTATGTAGCACGATTCGATCAGAGCAATCTCGCAGGAACCAGTTGCGCACGCTGCAGAGCAGGAACTATTACTGATGGCGTCCCGAAGGAAACACCACCAAGATATCGTGGCAAGACCTCCGGAATGAGGCACGACCAAACAGGCCCCTCAAATAGTAGCTGGGTAAATTAAAATATAAAACTTTTTTAATTTACCCAGCTATTATTTGTTCACATATTGGGGTAATTGCGTTTTGCTATTTAGTTCCGAACAGGCCCCTCCCATAGAACTTAACCACAGAGACAAAATACATGCACTGGCTCAGCAGTGGCAGAGCCATGCTAGCATGAATACACATCCTATGAGTTGTTTATTCCACTTATTTGCCTTATTCTGCAATGACTGAGTTAATCACCAAATCTGAACCCCATCAAGCATGTATTTCACAGGAGTAAAACAAACCTTAAGGCAGAAAGACCCACAAACAAGCAACAACTTAAGTCAGCTGCAGTAAAGGCCTTGCAAAGCATTACAAATTATTAAACAAGAAAACAGGAAAGTCCAGCTCAAATGAACAGTTTCTTCTTAATTTCTGAGAATTTCAAGCAAAATATTGATGTCCCGTGTACTTGAAAGTCTCAAGAAATAAAGAAGAAACTGTTCATTTGTGCTAGACTTTTTTGCTTTGTATTTTACTTGTTCGATCATCAGGCCATAGCAGGGCTTTTGTGCGGGCTCTGAACAGAGAGTGGATACAGAAATGGTGAGCTGGATCCATTGCTACTATTACAAAAGATTAAACTCAGCTTTTGATTATGTCCATGGCTTCCAGACTTCAAGCAGTTGCTGCCTGGAAAGTATCCTCAACAAAATATTAAAAATTTAAATTTTATTTATTTTAAAGTTAATTTGTCCAGTTTTGTTTGAGCCCCTCAAATAAGGAGGTTTTGTTGAAAAATTGTTACAATTCCTAAACGTTTCTCAGGATACTTTTGTTCATCCCTTCTAAATAAATCGGAAAGTCTCCACTATAAATGCAGAGCCCAAATCATGAAGATTCAGTCACTGTCCAAACATTTCTGAACCGAACTGTAAATGAAATTCACTGAGCTGTTTCAGAAAAAGTGTTAAACGGTTAAAATTTGTGCTCTTAATCTATAAATGTACTTCTGCTTATATACAGTTATTCACGGTTATCATGAGATTAATTATCCATTCTTCATATGACACGAGGATTATTTTCCTACAGGCCCCTCTCATACTTCCAGTTAAAACTAAATGTCAAATCTTTTTTGGAACGGAAATGATTTTGGTTAAGTTGATGTGTATATAAGTATATGTGTATATATAGAAATGCATGTATTTTATCCATCTAGTAATCCTCTCCATTTCTTCATTAGGGCATTTTATCCTATGTTAATTGATCGATTAACTAATTTAATCACCTCTATATCCACTGTTTATAGGGGATGATCCATGAGAATGTGATTTAACCTGATGAAGGGGACAGACCGTCCCAGAAACGTGTTGTGTGTTTAAATAAAGGAATATTTTTTAGCTCCAAGTGGATTTGGTTCTTGCAGCGCCCGGACAACACACTATTTTTACTTTCCTGGTTTTCAAATCTTTTTACAGCAGTATAAAAATAAACTAAGCAGCGTCACCATCCCATTCAAATTAGAGTAAAGATCCAACTTTGATGAAAAGGCCATGTGTCCTTCAGATTACACCTTTGTTTCTCCAGTTTTGACATATCAGGGTCTCTCCTAATGCCAATAAAAGATTAATTTAAAAAAATCCATGGGATGTTCATAATTGAATGAAATGAGCATTCATTGACATTAATTTAGCTTGAGGTAGATCAAGAATAAAGAGGAATTTTGCTAGTGGAGGTCCCAAAACTCTGTTAAAATATGAAAAGTTGAGGCGGCACTTGCTGAGGATGGTCACGTTCCTGTGAGCTCCGTTCCCCAGACACCGCAGCGGCCTCATTTAGCACCACACCGGAGCTCACCTTCGGTGTGCCAGGAGGCAGGACCTCCAGAGATGCCCAGGGAAAAGAAAGGGACCCCGCAGACGCCGCAAAATAGAACAATCCCCGATCTCCTGGGAGTTCAGCACAGTAGTGGGCCTGTTAAAATGTCGCTGGTCACCTCCTCTTCTTCCAGCGCGGCTGCAGGAGTAAGTGGAGAGGAGGAATCCAGCACCCTTGCAACGCTAGCTCCAGCAGCATGGCTCATACCTTCAGAGGAGCTGCTGCAGGCCATAAAAGAAATGTTTCAAACGGAGCTGGCTGCAGCTTTAGCTCCGTTTACTGCCCAGATCCAGGAGATTGCCCACAGAGCTGCAGCCCTGGAGCAGAGAGTGGACGATGTGTCTGAGGCCATGGAGGAAAACAGAAGCATACAGGAGCATGACAGCAAGCTGGAGTTCCTGGAATTAACACTAGAACTACTGGACTCGTGACACCTATATAGAAATACATGGTGCAAAGTAGTCAAAATGACTACCTCAGTAGTTCTAGTGTTAAAGTGTGAGGATCTGGAGAACCGTTTGAGAAGAGGCAACATTAGGATACGAGGTATGCCAGAGTCCTGTACTAATCTTAAAGCAATGGCCATTAACCTCTTCAGTGCCCTCCTGCCCCAAGCAGAGCCCATTCAGCTGGACATTGTGAGGATTCACAGGGTCTTAAACCGCCCGTGACTGGAAGGCATCCCCAGAGACATTATACTTAAATTAAGGCAGGAGGAAGCCAGGGACCTTATCCTGAATGCTGCTAGAAACACCCCTTCTTTGCCAGGAGTCCCAGAATCGGTGTCCCTATATGCTGATATCAGCCCAGCCACCCTGATGAGACGTCGCAAGCTCAGGGGAGTAACCATGGCACTCACTAGGGCTAATGTGAGATACAAATGGGGGTTCCCTTTCGCCCTGCTGTTTAACCGCAATGGCTATAACTTTGTGATACGTTCCTTGGAAAAAGGCCTGGAGGCGCTAAAAAGGGCGGAAATAGCTGAAGTACCAGACGCACCACTGCCACAAAGAAGAGGACCAATCCGGGAATGGCAACAGGTCAGAAGAAACCGCAATCAGCGAGATGGAAGATGGGGCCTCCCCCCTTAGAGATTTTGAGCCAACAATTGCTAATGTTTGGTTAACCCACTTTTGCACCCAGCTTCCTTTTAGGTCTATTTGATGGCCGCCTGTCTGGGGCCACCGTGTGCTGCCTACCTTTGGTAGATTACAAGTTTGATTACAATGGTAAAAATCTACCACATTTAAATGACAATGTATGCATTATGTTATGTTCTCTGAGATGTTTCCTTCTTCCTACTATTCTTCCTTCCTCCTCTTTTTCCTCTGACTCACCCTTGAGATGCGCCGCAATTGAATCCCCTAATACTGATGCTATAGGTAAAGGCAGTAGGCCGCCACCACTTCTGTTGCTGGCTTATATGGAGTACCGTACTTTTAAACATGGCATTTAGAGTACTATCACACAATGTTAAGGGGTTCAATAGCCCACAAAAAAAGGAGAAAAGCATTTGACTATGCGCGCCATAAACCTGACATATTAATGTTACAAGAGACGCACTTTTCGAACTCTTCACAGCCTAAATTTCTCTACCCTCACTATAACAGATTTTTCATTTCAGCCAATAATAAGAGAACCATGGTCTGCATCCACAACTCGCTTCCATTCCAGATCTCGGGCTCGCACGCTGATGGGGAAGGGCGATTTGTGATACTTTGAGGAAAGTTGCACACCAAAACGGTATGTTTGATCAGCAGCTACGCACCCCCCACACTACAGATCACTGCCCTGAGGGACATCTCCAGGTTCCTTCTCAGCCTCACCTATGACACGCTTATTTGGGGAGGAGATATGAACCTGGTGCTGAATCTATCCCTGGACAGCACATCGCTGAGGAGAACTGACATTTCAAAAGCTGATAGAAGAGCGCTTAACGCTATCTTGAGAAAACACACCCTAGCAGACACATGGAGGGAGTCAAATAGCAGCACACGAGGATATACTTTTTTTTTAAGGATACACCGTGCATACTCTAGAATTTATTATTTACTCACTAACTCTGAGAATCTGCCATCAATGTTATATTCCAGACACATACCGTCTGCCTGGTGGGATCTTGACTGTGTTCTAACAGCATTTAGACTTGACCTACAAACGTCCAGGGTTTATAGATGGAGAATGAATGAATCCCTGCTTACAAACCAGGAAGTGAGGTCCCAGGTTGAGAGAGAACTGGAATCCTATTTTGCCACTAATCAAACACCAGAGATCTCCAATGGCAACCTTTGGCTAGCACATAAAAAATATATTACGGGCACCCTGATCAGAATAGCATCCAGAAAAAAGAGAGACAGGACAGCTGCGCAGAGAAACCTAGAGGACACACTTCTAAAATTAGAAATAGCAAATCAGTCCCACCCATCCCTTCATGTCACTAAAAGAATAATAGAGGGTAAACTACAGCTACAGGCTCTTCTAACTAACACCACTGAACGGGCGCTGAAATGGACTCAGGCCACTTATTACAAATTATCCAACAAAATGGACAAGCTCTTAGCTAAAATACTTCGAACCCAGGAAAAAATTAATTTGGTTTTCACCATCAATGATGCGCACGTCCCATCCTGATAAAGCCAACAATTATTCCATAAATTTTATCAAACATTATATACCCAACCACAATTAGCACCAACGAATATGGTGAACAATTTCTTAAACGCAGTGACCATCCCGGCTCTCACCACGATCTCCTCGGCAAACCTTCAGGCTCACGTTACTATAGAAGAGGTCAAGGAGGCAATTAATAAATCAGAATCCCACAAAGCACCCGGCCCAGAAGGATTAACAGCAACCTACTACAAAAAATTTACCCACGTACTAACCCCACATATAACAAATCTCTGCAATGATATCATTGATGGTAAGAGAATCCCCCCAGGATTTTTATTAGCCCACATAATGGTCATACCAAAGCCGAAAAAAGATTCCTTACAGATCAAAAACTACAGACCTTTATCCTTATTAAACATAGACCTAAAGATCTTCACATCCATCCTGGTGAACAGGGTCAATAGCTGCCTACAAGCCCTCATACACCCAGACCAGGTAGGCTTTATCCCCACACGACAGGCCCCGGACAATATCAGGAAAAATTTAAACATTATACACCAGGCGAATAAGTCCAAATCGCCCCTACTCCTGCTTGCGCTCGATATTGAGAAAGCCGTCGATTCCTTGATATGGCCCTATTTATATAAGGTGATGACTAAAATGGGGTTTTCTAACACCTTTATTAGAATCATTCAAATATTATATGACCACCCAATGGCATATCTTAAACTCCCCACCAGAAGTCCACAGCCAATCCATATTAAAAGAGGCACTAGGCAAGGATACCCACTCTCGCCCGCCCTCTTCGCGTTGGCGATGGAACCACTGGCCCAGGCGATCAGGGAACATACAGATATGCGAGGCTATAAAATTGGAACCGAAGACTACAAATTAAGCATTTTCGCAGACGACCTACTACTAACAATTACAAATCCCCATGTCTCTCTGCCTAACCTATTCTCACTACTGCGCCAATTCGAAACAGTCTCAGGCCTTAAAGTAAATGTAGAAAAGACGGAAGCGCTCTTCATTAACACACCAAAACCAACACAAACCAATATACTCTCTAATTTCAAATTCCAAAAACAAGATCACTTTATCTCCTACCTGGGAGTGAAACTCACTGACCATAGATCCTATCTATTTAAATGGAACCTCTCACCCCTCATACAACAAATGCAACAAGACTTTAACAAATGGTCCCAACCGACTATCTCTTTCCTGGGACGCACACATGCAGTAAAGATGAACACCCTCTCCCGCTTCCTGTACTTATTTAGAGCCCTCCCCATATTGCTGCTGCCACAAAGCGTATTTAAAAAAATCCACAAAGAAGTCTCTAAATTTATTTGGAATGGTAAAAGAGCTAGAATTGCCCAGCGCACCTTATTCCGCCATAGAACTTCGTGTGGTATCTCCCTACCCAACTTTGCATTGTATTATAAAGCTGCAATGTTAGCACAGATCTCCACCATTGAGATGGGTGATGGGAGACCCAGATGGGCTGGACTTGAAGACCCATTTCTAGCACCATACACTCTGAGCAGTATGATGTGGATGACTGGCCCACTGCCCTCTAAAATGTTGGAGCTGACGCCCTTCTCATATGCCATGGTGCGAATATGGAGATCTACCAGATTTCAATATAATTTACAGTCAAATCCCTCTCCTCTCTTAAACCTATTCAATAACGAAATGTTTCTACCGGGGGTGGACTCAAGGGATTTTTTTCGGTGGAAACAACATAAAATAACTAGACTACGTCAGTTAGCTCCCTTATACCCCATGCTATCCCAAGCCGAATTCATAGAGAAATACAAACCGGCTAGGGGTGAACATTTCAGAATCCAACAAGTATTCCATTTTGTGACCTCCATTATGGGAGAATGAAGAATGCTACGCCCAACCACATTTGAAAGAGGATGTATTTTTGACCCGGGGGGGAAGTGTACGAAATCTCTTTTATATAACGCAATGAATAAACCCCCCCTGGATCTCAAAATTAAGGTGATGGACCAGTGGAAGGGAGACCTAGGCTTCTCAATGACTGTGGAGCAATGGAACCAGTGCTATATGAACCTCACAAGAGGCAGCCACCAAATCTCCCTGTCGGAAACATCTATTAAGCTCTTTCATAGGGCCTACCACATCCCGACCTTTCTAAGAGCGCTCTATCCTGGAACCTCAGACACCTGCTTTAGAGGGTGTGGCCATATAGGCGAAATGGCTCATATCTGGTGGAAATGCCGGATAGTGGCAGATCTATGGAAATCCGTGGGAAACCTTCTTAAATCTTTTAGCACTGGGCGCTACATCGAATCACCAGAGGTGGTGCTCTTCAATGCAAAACCCATTGGAACCTCTAATAATTGTAATAGGCTGATTACTTTTATTACTCTTGCTACCAAAATACAAATAGCCAGCAAATGGAAGTCGCCAACCTTCTCGAGCAGCATGGTCATACAAAAGGTCCATAACAGCATGCTCTACGAAAAAATAGAGGCCATCAGGAACGACACCGTAGAAGTATTTCACAAAATCTGGGACCCATGGTTACACTCCCAGCTAACGAGTGGTATGATAGATACTATCTCTACGTCAATGTAATATTTAGGACACCCTATTCCCCATATAGACTCCACCGTAGCCATTCTAAACACTGCCGATACTCTGCATCTGGTCAGTTAGGAGTGATATCATAACATCTCTCTCCTCTTCTATCTCCTTTTTCTTCTCTCTCTCTCTACCTCTCCCTTTCTTGTCTGCTATCCTTGTTAGAGTTACATAGATTTCTTAAATAGTCGGGATTCCCTGACAGTTACAATGTTTCATGAAACAGGACTGTTTGAGACTAAGGGTGGCTTTACACGCTATGAGATCGCTACAGTGATCTCGTTGGGGTCACGGAATTTGTAATGCACATCCGGCCGCTGTAGCGATCTCGTTGTGTGTGACTCCTAGGAGCGATTTTGGATCGTTGCAAAAACGTCCAAAATCGCTCCTCGCTGACATGGGGGTCCTCTCCCAATTATCACTGCTGTCGCTTGGGCGAAGTTGATCCTCGTCCCTGCGACAGCACACATCGCTATGTGTGACGCCGCAGGAACGAGGAACCTCTCCTTACCTGCCACACGCCAGCAATGTGGAAGGAAAGAGGTGGGCGGGATGTTTGTCCCGCTCATCTCTGCCCCTCCGCTTTGATTGGGTGGCCGCTTAGTGACGTCGCTGTGACGCCGAGCGAACCGCCCCCTTAGAAAGGAGGCGGTTCGCCGGTCACAGCGACGTCGCCTAGCAGGTAAGTACGTGTGACGCTGCCGTAGCGATAATGTTCGCTACGGCAGCGATATCCACATATCGGCATAACGATAGGGGCGGGTGCTATCACGCTCGCCATCGCTAGCATCGACTAGCGATGTCGCAGCGTGTAAAGCCCGCTTAAGTCGCACCATGGCACCTACTCATTTGACATATTTCTATACGCGTGTCAAATCTTTAGCCTATAACTCTTTTTGATTATGTAACAGGCTGCAAACTACTCATTTTTCGTGGTTACTAGGAGAGATTTTCATACTGTTGACCGATTCATGCCGTGACACTGTAAACCATACATATGCCTCTGTAATGCCATATTTTAAATGTTAATGTCTTGAACTTGTTCAATAAAAGATGGTTGAAACTAAAATATGAAAAGTGAATAAAGAAATGTCAATGTCTTACTGAACCTCCCCAACAACAGATTGGTTCAATAGGTAGTGAAGTATCATTCTGGCGTAGTTTCATCATCAGAAGATCGTAAAGGGGCCACGATGAGGAATTAATTGTCCAAATATAGAACATTCTCAGGAGCAGATGTGAAGAAACTTGAGTCAGGCCGTTGTGTAGAGACATCAAGGAAAAAATCAGAGGAGAAGTCGGAATATCTTCCAAATCAGATGAATGGCAGCTTTATCAAAGGGTATCGAAAGTAATTATATAAATAATAATCAAGTTTGGACACCAGTATCTGAACATTGGTTACAGAATACAAGTAGGTTAGAGATGGTAATTATTCAGACCATAGGCTACTGATATATAGCGCAGTTGATTAATCGCTTCACTCCCCCAGTCTATTTTCATATATATGGTAGCCACAGCACTTCTGTAGGTAGGTGCACAATAGGATTCTGTCATGTAGCTGAATAAACATAAAGTCGGCGCTACAGATGAGTGAAATAGTGAGGTTTATTATAAAGAGCAATCCAGAATAGTAGTAAACATTTTGGTCAACAATAGACCCTCTCCAGTTCACAGATTGCAATGATAAGACTGCTTCGAGCTCAGAGAAGTCTCCCATGATGCTGTGTACAGCCGCCGCTGTCTCACCGCTGCTGCTTCTGGGTCGGCTGTGCAGTGCATATGTATGAGCATAATTACTCGGCCTGGAAGCAGAGACAGCAGCGGCTGAAGACAGCAACGCTGGAAGCGGGTGTGTTTAAAAAGCATTTTATTTTAAATGTATGTGATTTTTCTGGTACATGTTTCACAGATCACACTATTGTGTGGTCTGTGGGACATCAGTAATGCCAGAAAAAAATGGACTTGTCTCCCTGCGGAGCACATGGACACGCGTGTACGCTGCATGGAAACACATCAATGAGAAATCACTGATGTGTGCACAGACTCATTGACTTTAATAGGTCTGCGTATGTTCATGAGTCTGGTATGTATAAAAACTGCAACATATGTACCAGAATCATTGACATGTGAAGGGAATCTTATGTTGAGCACTTAGATTAGGATTTCCATCTACATCTCTGAAATACACGATATAGGTGAAACCCCTGATGGATCCATTCCCTAATGAGGCACCAGAGTTATTCTAAACTCAATTTGGCCTCTGTTTCGCTGTGTCCGCACTTTGCAGTTCAATTCTGCAGTGTGTAAGTCACTCCGTGTACGTCTCAGAACGCAGCCAAAAAAGCTGCGTTCTGAGACGCATTCGGCAGAACGCAAAATGCGTACACTCCTGGAGAGAATTCATGCATTCTGGATGCTTTCTCTGCCATAGACAGAGTGGGAAAAGCATCCAGAACGCACATTTTTCACAGTACGCACCCACTCGGCTCTGCAGCATCCCCATAGACTTAAAGCAGAGCCAAGTGGGACCGCACTGTCACTGACATGGCTGGCTGCGGGACAGTGCCGAGCGATCAGAATGAACTCGGATGAACTTCACCCGACTTCATTGTGATCGCGCGGCTCTGTGCGTGTGCCGCGGCTTGATTTGTGATCACACGTGAAGGACTCACCTGAGTGACTGCAGTGAGCAGCGAGATCAGCTATGCTTTCACTCAGGTTACTCGCGGCCACAGCTGCAGTCCTCCACCTGAGAGCAATGGCCGCGAGTAACCTCAGTGACAGTACAGCTGATCTCCCGGCTCACTTCAGTTGCTGCATGGAGCTCACCGGAGCGGCGGTGTTCTAGTGCCGCTCCTGTCAGCTTCCGATGTAGCAGAGCTGGAAGCATCGTGGGACCTTGCATGGATTACGTCAGACCTGGAGGTGTTTTTGAGGGATTAAGAAAGTGGTGAAAGAGGGTGTTTTTTGTCTTTCATTTCAAATAAATGATTTTTTGGATGTGTGTGTTTATTTACTTTAACTTATAGGTTCATCATGGAAGGTATCTCGGGGAGACGCCTGCCATGATTAACCTAGGACTTAGTGGCAGCTATGGGCTGCTGCCATTAACTCCTTATTACCCCGTTTGCCACCGCACCAGGGCAATTCGGGATGAGCCGGTGAAGTCCCGGGACTGTCGCATCTAATGGATGCGGCAATTCCGGGCGGCTGCTGGCTGATATTGTTAGGCTGGGGAGCTCCCCATAACGTGGAGCTCCCCATCCTGAGAATAACAGCCTTCAGCCGTGTGGCTTTACCCTGGCTGGTATCCAAATGGGGGGGACCGCACGTCATGTTTTTTTTCCATTTATTTATTTATTTATTTTACTGCTCGATATAGACACAAGGTCGTCAGGTGACGGATGACGCGATGAGTGAGTGGCGTCCTGGGTTGCTGCGGCAACGCATGCGTCATATATCCGCCCACAATTTGATTGGATGATGTCCTCTTTTTAGCCTTGCACTTCCCTCACTAAACCACTCCCCCTGACAAAGGCTTTTCCTGCCGAAACGGCCGTCGGGTGGATGCCGGTCTCAGGCCTCTCCCGGTCTCTTTACAGGTATGTCCACAATCATTGGGCACTGACCCCTTTTTGAGTTTATGTCTGTGGTTTATCGGGCCCTCTATTTATTGTGCTAATTATAGCAAGCATATTAACGTAGTGACTAGTCTGTTCACACGTGACCCACAGCTTGTCCATACACATGCCTGTTATCACTGGTAAACCTGATTTCTATACTATGTATACTACTACGGATCCAGTTTTGGGCTCCACATTTTAAAAAGGACATTCAGAAGTTAGAGTCAGTTCAAAGGCGGGCAACTAGACTATTACAAGGAATGGAAGGCCTCCCATATGATGGCAGGTTGAAAAAGTTAGATATGTTTAGCTTAGAAAAAAGACGTCTCAGAGGAGATCTCATTTATATGTATAAATACATGTGTGGTCAATATAAAGGACTGGCACATGACTTATTTCTTCCGAAAACAATACTAAGGACCAGGGGGCACTCACTGCGAGTGGAAGAAAAGCGATTCCGACACCTAAATAGGAAAGGGTTCTTTACAGTTAGAGCGGTCAGACTGTGGAATACACTACCACAAGAGGTAGTAATGGCAGATACTATAACAGCTTTTAAAAAAGGGCTGGATGATTTCCTCAGTACACAAAACATTGTTGGTTATAAATGACTTAGTGACTAAATGTAGAACTGGTGGAGGAAGGTTGAACTAGATGGACCTAGGTCTTTTTTCAACCTAAGTAACTACAGTTAGGTCCAGAAATATTTGGACAGTGACACAATTTTCGCGAGTTGGGCTCTACATGCCACCACATTGGATTTGAAATGAAACCTCTACAACAGAATTCAAGTGCAGATTGTAACGTTTAATTTGAAGGTTTGAACAAAAATATCTGATAGAAATTGTAGGAATTTTACACATTTCTTTACAAACACTCCACATTTTAGGAGGTCAAAAGTAATTGGACAAATAAACCAAACCCAAACAAAATATTTTTATTTTCAATATTTTGTTGCGAATCCTTTGGAGGCAATCACTGCCTTAAGTCTGGAACCCATGGACATCACCAAACGCTGGGTTTCCTCCTTCTTAATGCTTTGCCAGGCCTTTACAGCCGCAGCCTTCAGGTCTTGCTTGTTTGTGGGTCTTTCCGTCTTAAGTCTGGATTTGAGCAAGTGAAATGCATGCTCAATTGGGTTAAGATCTGGTGATTGACTTGGCCATTGCAGAATGTTCCACTTTTTTGCACTCATGAACTCCTGGGTAGCTTTGGCTGTATGCTTGGGGTCATTGTCCATCTGTACTATGAAGCGCCGTTCGATCAACTTTGCGGCATTTGGCTGAATCTGGGCTGAAAGTATATCCCGGTACACTTCAGAATTCATCCGACTACTCTTGTCTGCTGTTATGTCATCAATAAACACAAGTGACCCAGTGCCATTGAAAGCCATGCATGCCCATGCCATCACGTTGCCTCCACCATGTTTTACAGAGGATGTGGTGTGCCTTGGATCATGTGCCGTTCCCTTTCTTCTCCAAACTTTTTTCTTCCCATCATTCTGGTACAGGTTGATCTTTGTCTCATCTGTCCATAGAATACTTTTCCAGAACTGAGCTGGCTTCATGAGGTGTTTTTCAGCAAATTTAACTCTGGCCTGTCTATTTTTGGAATTGATGAATGGTTTGCATCTAGATGTGAACCCTTTGTATTTACTTTCATGGAGTCTTCTCTTTACTGTTGACTTAGAGACAGATACACCTACTTCACTGAGAGTGTTCTGGACTTCAGTTGATGTTGTGAACGGGTTCTTCTTCACCAAAGAAAGTATGCGGCGATCATCCACCACTGTTGTCATCCGTGGACGCCCAGGCCTTTTTGAGTTCCCAAGCTCACCAGTCAATTCCTTTTTTCTCAGAATGTACCCGACTGTTGATTTTGCTACTCCAAGCATGTCTGCTATCTCTCTGATGGATTTTTTCTTTTTTTTCAGCCTCAGGATGTTCTGCTTCACCTCAATTGAGAGTTCCTTAGACCGCATGTTGTCTGGTCACAGCAACAGCTTCCAAATGCAAAACCACACACCTGTAATCAACCCCAGACCTTTTAACTACTTCATTGATTACAGGTTAACGAGGGAGACGCCTTCAGAGTTAATTGCAGCCCTTAGAGTCCCTTGTCCAATTACTTTTGGTCCCTTGAAAAAGAGGAGGCTATGCATTACAGAGCTATGATTCCTAAACCCTTTCTCCGATTTGGATGTGAAAACTCTCATATTGCAGCTGGGAGTGTGCACTTTCAGCCCATATTATATATATAATTGTATTTCTGAACATGTTTTTGTAAACAGCTAAAATAACAAAACTTGTGTCACTGTCCAAATATTTCTGGACCTAACTGTATGTAAGTATGTAACTACCATCTTTTATACTGTGTATACGATAATCTGAATATTTATATGATTCTTAAGTGATTGTTTATTCATTTGCCGGGAATTTCTGACATCGGTGTTCTTCTTGTGATTGTGCCGCTCACCACTTACCTTTAATAAAGTCTTTTCACAATCAGCAATTGGGCCTTGTTGGTCATTTTTCCTTCTTTTTGTTTCATTATGGCTTTCCACGACTTGCCCTAGTCCTTTCCAAGTTTATATACTATGATTCTCCCTATTACATTATGTATTAAACATTAGAGATATGGAGTGGTTGAGAGCTTTCTTCGATATAGTTCGATATAGACACGCCCACCGGCAGCTGTGATTGGTTGCAGTGAAACAGCTGTCACTCATCCTGGGGGCGTGTCTGACTGCAACCAATCATAGGCACCGGTGGGCGGGGGAAGCAGGGAATACGTAATAGATTAATGAGCGGCCGGCATTTTCAAAAGAGAAGAAGCCACCACAGTGTGAACGCCGTGCAGTGCCGCGCCCGTGATCGTGGATCGGTAAGTATGAGAGAGGGAGTGGGAGGGAGAGACTGACATGGACAGAGAGAGAGATAGAGACATAGAGAGAGAGAGAGACAGACCGACAGAGAGAGAAAGACGAAAGACCTGCCTTTGTTATGTTAAATAAAAACATGTGGATCGCAATAATAATGCAATGCAAGCGCACTGCTTCACATTTTGGCAGCGATTTACTACAACTCATTGATTTCAATGGGTGTAGAATGCTGCTAAAAATGGCAAAAACAATTGACATGCTGCTTCTTTGAACGCATGCTTTTTTCCCAAAATTATGCAAATTAATCGCAACGTTTGGAAACGCAAAGTGCGGACAAGAAATTCACATTTTCCATAGACTTTGCTGGAAAATCAAAACGCATGCCTTTTGGCATGAAAACGCTGCAGTTCAAAATGGACCTAAAAAGCAGCTGAAAAGCAGGTGGAAACGGAAAGTGCGGACACAGCTTTCATCAATGTTCTTCTTTTAAAAGTTTACAAAACAATTGTTAATCACACTTTTGTGCATGCCTAAAAAGATGTGTAAAAAGATCTACACTGCTGGACCACAGGCCATACGGGAGTTCAATGTCACTCTTTCTGACTCATTACAGTGAATTTTCCATTGGGAATTTTGTCAATCACATTTTTCAGAGATTTACATATAGTCCCCCGATATAAGTGCTCAGTGTAGAGCACAGGATGAATGTGAGCCGTGCCTTACTACATTCTTTGAGAGGCAGAATAAACAAATCAAGAGCACTTGAAGAATTTGCTTTATTACTATTTTTTACACCATTCACCTAGTAATATGGGATAGGGCGACTATTTCTCAGGTCAGTAAGACTACAGTGATACCAGATTTATATAGTTTGGGTTTTTTTAGGTTTGGCCACTATCACATTAAAAAACGCTAATTTACAAAATTAAGGATTTCTGCATCACAAAATTTTGAAAGCTATAATTTTTTTATGTTCCTGCCAACAGAGTCATGTGTAGGCTTTTTTTGAGTTGGAGTTTTTATTGATACCATTTTGGGCCACATTATATTTTTTTTTTATCACTCTCTATTCTCCCTTTTGTGAGGCAGAATCAAGAAGAAATAGCAATTCAGGAATTTATTTTTTTATTTATTTTTTTATGCTACTTGCTGTTTTGTGAAAGTAATAAGACACCTTTAGTGTTTGGGTCAGTACAGCTCCAGCAATACCACAATGATATTGTTCTTTTTTTTTATGTTACCACTTTTACGCAATAAAAAGAATTTTATAGAAAAAAAATGTTTTTGTATTTGTGTATTCTTATAGTTAGAGCTTTTTTATTTTTTCAGAGTATGGTGGATTGTTTTTTCATGACAAGAAGACATTTTTTAAGCAATTCCATTTTTATTTACATATTACTTTTGGATTGCATTTTGTTTCACTTTTTAGTCATCTGTAAGATGAAAAAACATACCATAGATTTTGCTACTTTTTTTTATGATGTTCACTGAAGGGGTTAACTAGCGTGGCAATTTTATAGATTTGGCTGTTCCGGACTCTGTGATACCAAATGTGTATACTTTTTAATTTATTTTTACATAAATATACGTACTTATTGGTATAGTATTTTTTTCATTCTTTTGTTATTTCATATCTGATTTTATTTTAAATATTTTTACTCTTTTTTTTTTTTTTCTTTTGTTTTGTTTAATTAGTTCCTATATGAGACATATCTCCCTCTCCCAGTCCCCTAAATGCAGCGGGGACATGAACTGGTCCTGACTGTGACAGATGGAGCTTGGCTTTAATTTACACCAAGCTCCCAGCCCACATGATCGCCATAATATACACTTGCAACAATTTTCGCAAACCCCTTCCTGACCATAACGTACATGTACGTCAAATATTGTGAAGGGGTTAAATGCACCTTCCCACCTGCTTATTTTTCATCTATCTCTGTAATTCTCTTGCTGTATGAATGAGAGCTGTCAATCTGAGGCCTGTTTCAGATGTCAGTGATTCTGGTACGTATGTGGTAGTTTTTATATGTACCAGAATCACTGACATACGCAGACCCATTATAATTAATGGGTCTGCACACACATCAGTGATTTTTCACTGACCGTGTCTCCGTGCAGCCTACACGCGTGTCCGTGATTGCCGCACGGAGACATGTCCCTTTTCTTCTGGCATCACTGATATCCCACGGACCACACTATGGTGTGGTCCATGAAACACATACCAGAAAAACATGGACATTGAAAATAAAAAACATTTTTAACTCACCTTCTCCAGCACTTCTTGTCTCCGGCCTCTGCTTTAGAGGCGGCTCACTACTGCATGCATATTCATGTATATGTAGCGCCCCTGAGACTCTAAGGGCACTACAGGGAACTGCATCCTCTTGTGGATGCAGGACCTACCCCATGGGACCTGGAGTTACCAGTGCCTTTTCTACCAAAACTCAATTTAAGGCCTCCGTCACACATCCGTCCCTCCGGTACGTGTTTGCCATTTTTTACTCGTACCGGAGACAAGTACACACGGGGACCTAGGTAATCCCAATGGTTAGGCGACACGTAAGTATTTAGGAACGGAACGTGTGTCCGTTCCGTACTTACGTGTCTCCGTGAGTTCCATACGCTGACATGTCCGTGTTGCTTCGGCAGAATGGGTGTCACACGGCCCGCACATGTACCACACGGATGTAGTGTGGATGCGGTTTCGTGTGACACGCGCCGGAGAAACACACGTCAGGTTAAAAATTAAAAAACACATACTCAACTCCACGAACCCTGCAGTATTTGCCGCGGCTGTCCCCTGCATCCGTCCCCCAGTGAATTTGAACAACGCACCTTCATCACTGGGGAGCGGACACAGCGTCAGCGGGGTGTGGCCAGTGCCGAACGCTGTCATTCAGCACCACAGATAGCTCCGGAAGAAGCAGGTAAGGCAGGGCTTTCCGTTCTCCGTGTGTTATTACGTATAACACACGGAGAACACGTACAGTTAGGTCCAGAAATATTTGGACAGTGACCCAATTTTCGCGAGTTGGACTCTGCATGCCACAACATTGGATTTGAAATGAAACCTCTACAACAGAATTCAAGTGCAGATTGTAACGTTTAATTTGAAGGTTTGAACAAAAATATTTGATAGAAATTGTAGGAATTGTACACATTTCTTTACAAACACTCCACATTTTAGGAGGTCAAAAGTAATTGGACAAATAAACCAAACCCAAACAAAATATTTTTATTTTCAATATTTTGTTGCGAATCCTTTGGAGGCAATCACTGCCTTAAGTCTGGAACCCATGGACATCACCAAACGCTGGGTGTCCTCCTTCTTAATGCTTTGCCAGGCCTTTACAGCCGCAGCCTTCAGGTCTTGCTTGTTTGTGGGTCTTTCCGTCTTAAGTCTGGATTTGAGAAAGTGAAATGCATGCTCAATTGGGTTAAGATCTGGTGATTGACTTGGCCATTGCAGAATGTTCCACTTTTTTGCACTCCTGAACTCCTGGGTAGCTTTGGCTGTATGCTTGGGGTCATTGTCCATCTGTACTATGAAGCGCCGTCCGATCAACTTTGTGGCATTTGGCTGAATCTGGGCTGAAAGTATATCCCGGTACATTTCAGAATTCATCCGGCTACTCTTGTCTGCTGTTATGTCATCAATAAACACAAGTGACCCAGTGCCATTGAAAGCCATGCATGCCCATGCCATCACGTTGCCTCCACCATATTTTACAGAGGATGTGGTGTGCCTTGGATCATGTGCCGTTCCCTTTCTTCTCCAAACTTTTTTATTCCCATCATTCTGGTACAGGTTGATCTTTGTCTCATCTGTCCATAGAATACTTTTCCAGAACTGAGCTGGCTTCATGAGGTGTTTTTCAGCAAATTTAACTCTGGCCTGTCTATTTTTGGAATTGATGAATGGTTTGCATCTAGATGTGAACCCTTTGTATTTACTTTCATGGAGTCTTCTCTTTACTGTTGACTTAGAGACAGATACACCTACTTCACTGAGAGTGTTCTGGACTTCAGTTGATGTTGTGAACGGGTTCTTCTTCACCAAAGAAAGTATGCAGCGATCATCCACCACTGTTGTCAACCGTGGACGCCCAGGCCTTTTTGAGTTCCCAAGCTCACCAGTCAATTCCTTTTTTCTCAGAATGTACCCGACTGTTGATGTTGCTACTCCAAGCATGTCTGCTATCTCTCTGATGCATTTTTTCTTTTTTTTCAGCCTCAGGATGTTCTGCTTCACCTCAATTGGGAGTTCCTTAGACCGCATGTTGTCTGGTCACAGCAACAGCTTCCAAATGCAAAACCACACACCTGTAATCAACCCCAGACCTTTTAACTACTTCATTGATTACAGGTTAACGAGGGAGACGCCTTCAGAGTTAATTGCAGCCCTTAGAGTCCCTTGTCCAATTACTTTTGGTCCCTTTAAAAAGAGGAGGCTATGCATTACAGAGCTATGATATTGCAGCTGGGAGTGTGCACTTTCAGCCCATATTATATATATAATTGTATTTCTGAACATGTTTTTGTAAACAGCTAAAATAACAAAACTTGTGTCACTGTCCAAATATTTCTGGACCTAACTGTACGTGCCATAAACACGGCACACGGGGAACAAACCACCCCTTTAACACGTACGTGACAAAAACGTTACGTTTTGTCATGTAAGTGTGGCAGAGGCCTAAATCCTAGTTCTCCTCTACACACTGGGCATAGAGGATTAACCACGTAAGGGGATGGTCACCATGGGAACGAGTCCCCTGGGCTTAGCCAACCTGGTGAGACTGGTCAGACAGTCAGAGAGTAGTCTAGAGTCGGGAGCACACAGGAGAGGTGTGCCGACGTGCCTGAGCTGGGTCCATGTAACGGTGACCCCGGGGGCACAGGAGAGAGGTTACCAGGATGGGTACCGAGATACCGCTGGGACCAGAACACACACTGGGCACAGGGCCCTAGGTCAAGTGCAAGTTTTAGACTGTTTGGCAAATACCTGCCTGGTGAGGACACCTTCACGGACTTCATTGAACCAAATAATCCAGGGGCATCAGCAGTAAACTAGGATTGGGGTTCGGACACTTACCTCCCCGCAGGGTCCGCACTGCCCGCCGTACAGAGAAGGAGACTGTACCCCAAAAGGGACAGTCGGGGTCCCCAAACGAACCACGCTACGGGGACTTAACCTACAGAGAGTGCCAGGGGACAGAGCAACCTGGGTCACTACATTGACACTATATGGAGAGGAGGTATGCACACCAGTGACTATGTAAGGGGAATATATGAAAAGCAGAAACTGCTGTGTGAATACTGACATGAAAAATCCAATAGCTATATGTAACAATGAAAATATGAAAATGGAATCTGCATTACTGCCATGAACATATGAATAAAGAGAAATTTAGCTATTGAATTGATCAATGCAATAGAGCCCCAGAAGAGAGACTCAGAATTGGTGTTCCAGATGTTATTTCTTAATTGATTTGTAGTCTTTCGTTTGTGAACCCACCCCAAGCACACCTATTGCCAATCCATATCATACGCATATATAGCCTGGATCTCAGCTTCCCATACACGGTAAGTTTTTTTAACTGCATGAGAGGACACACACTAGCTAGGGACCCAACGTAGAGAAATACTTTGGCGTAGTGTTGGGGCTCTATTGCATTGATCAATTCAATAGCTAAATTTCTCTTTATTCATATGTTCATGGCAGTAATGCAGATTCCATTTTCATATTTTCATTCTTACATGTAGCTATTGGATTTTTCATGGCAGTATTCACACAGCAGTTTCTGCTTTTCATATATTCCCCTTACAAAGTCACTGGTGTGCATACCTTCTCTCCATATAGTGTAGATTTTTTAGGTTTTTGCACCCAGTTCAGACTCAGAATTAGTGTTCCAGACGTTATTTCTTAATTTACTACATTGACACTAGTCCTCCTGGGACCTGAACCAGCAACCCCTGGGTCCACAGTCAGTAGAGACTGTTTAAGACAACCTGGTGTGGTCTCCATTATTGCCCCACTACAACTCTTAGGCACAGCCCTACCTGCAGAGGGCCTACCATCACAGCTGCCACTACCACCAGCCCTGGGAGTATCCACACTGAGTAGCGGCGGTTCTCTATCATTAACCGCAACTCGCAGGTGGCGTCACATGATAAAAACTCTTATCTCCCCTGTAAATACCCCCTATTAACAAAAGGGGCCCAGAGCACGGGAACAGGCAATGGCCACGAGAGTGACATTCCCATTTGCTACCGCCCGGGATCGAGTACCCCCTTCTCTGGGCGCTACATATGCAGGAGCAGCCGACCCGGAAGTAGCTGCAGCGGAGGTCCGCACCGGCCGGAAACGGAGTCGGGAGATCAGCACCATGGACAGCAGGAGCAGGGACAGGTGGGTATAAATCCATGTGCAATAACGGAATACGTATCACGGATTGCACATGGACAACCTACATGTGCCGTTAATCACGGCACACGGCGGGACGTATGCGTGTTTTACAAGTCAGTGAAAAACATCTGTGTTTTTCACTTACATGTGAAACAGGCCTAAGAGCGGGAATGGAAATAGAGGAAAAACAGAGTTCTCTACAATTAGGGTAGTCAGCCTGTGGAATGTCCTACTGCAAGAGGTAGTAATGGCAGATACTACAACAGCTTTTAAAAAAGGGCTGGATGATTTCCTCAGTACACACAACATTGTCTGTTCTAAATGATTTAATGACAAAATATATAATTGGTGGAGGAAGGTTGAACTAGATGGACTTGGGTTACTATGTAACTATGTAGCAAGCAGGTGAGAAGCTGTTTGGCCCCGCCAGGATGCACCGAGCACTTGTAGTTGAATGGTTATTCTGTGCTGACAGTTTCTTTAAGCAGTTCCATAAGGTGGGCCTTTAACGTCTAAATTTTTTAAATCAAAATTAAATGGGCCCTTAGACTTGGAACATGGAAAACATGTGCAAATCTTTTCTTTAGTAATGGTTTCCTTGTTCCTTCCTCGTGTATTTGTTCCTCTTTCTGCTGAAAAAATGCAGAACAGAAATCTGACCGGCATTATTCTTGTGTATCCAACATCATAACTAATGACCACTAGGGCCCAGAAACAAAGGTCCAAATTCAGTTTTGTATTTGTGCCTTTAGTACAGTGTTTGGTGTTTTTCATTTGTGCTTTATACTTTTCTTAATATGCACCTTTTTTAAAATCCATACCAAAAACTCCCAACAGACAGTGTACCACCTATGTATTAAGGCAAACCAAAAACATATAAAACATATGCCCTCAAAAAAACGGAAACACAAAAGCCTACACAGGACAAATAAAAAAACATAAAAAATGTACACATTGTGCCAAATCCTGTTTCCTGGGCTGAAAACCGACACTGGGAAACAATCATGATGCCAGACATTATACACTGAACAAAAATAAAAACACAACACTTGTTTTTGCTCCCATTTTTCATGAGCCGAACTATAAGGGTGTGTGCCCACGATCAGTATTTGCAGCGGTTTGGACGTAGCATAAGTCAGCTGCATCCAAACTGCTGCGGTGTACAGTACAAGCATAGTGGACAGGATTTCTATAAATCCCGTGCCCACAGGGCCGGATTATAGGCGGGGCAGACGGGGCTCCAGCCCAGGGGCCCCCACCAAAAGAGCTTTTAAGGGGGCCCCCACCATACTTGGCACCTGTCAGCATTTTTTTTTCTTCACACCCTCTCCCCCTCCGTAAAGACAGTCTAATAAATCAGCTGTGTTTTCGGGGGGGGGGAGGCGCGGGGTGTTGAAGCACCGCTATTTATTTGTATCTGCGTCTTCAAGATGCAAAAACACTGCGGGCACAGGACGCTGATTGACACCGGAAGTACCAGCGGCCGCTTGTACTTCCGGGGTCAGGTGTGCTAATGCTCCCTGCTATGTGCTGTGGCCGTACCCAGCGAGGGGCGGGCAGCTGCCCCCCCTCCCCCTTCCCCTCCCTAGAAGCAGGGGCACGGTGTAGTGCGCCGCTGTATCTGCTGTCCCCGCTGCGCTCCTCTACACTGTGTGCATGCCAGGCACACTAGCAGGAGGCAGCGCGCTGTGATCTGTCGGCTCTGCTGTGTGCTGTGCTCGGCAATGTCGGCATGCACCCAGTGTAGAGGAGCGCAGCAGAGCCGATGACCGCAGCTTCCTCTTTCCGTTCCTATTCAAATGTATTTGCATCTTTCAGACGTAAATACATTTGAACAGCGCGCCAGGACCCGGCCCCACCCTCGACGTGCAGCAACGTGATGAGATCAGCACCTTGCTGACGTCATCACAGTGCTGCAGGCACCACACAGGGGACAAGAGGAAGCGAGCGCTCCATGAAGGAGCTGAAGAGACAGGTGTAATTAATGGGGATGAGTGAGGAGGGGCTGAGGACACAACGGGGAACATTTGTGAAGGAACACAGCTCTGTGACAGGCAGAGGAGGAGTACTGTATTCCGAGGGAGGGAGGAGTGTGTAGTGATGGGGCAGTGTAATTTGTGTGTGTAGGGGGTGATGAGGGTTGTATTGTGTGTGTGGGGAAGGGTAATGGAGGGTGCATTGTATTCTGTGTGGGGAAGGGTAATGAGGGGTGCATTGTATTGTGTGTGGGGGAGGGTTAATGGGGGGGTGCATTGTATTGTGTGTGGGGGAGGGTTAATGGGGGGGTGCATTGTATTGTGTGTGGGGGAGGGTTAATGGGGGGTGCATTGTATTGTATGTGGGGGGAGGGGTAATGGGGGGTGCATTGTATTCTCTGTGTGTGTGTGTGTGTGTGTGTGTGTGTGTGTGTGTGTGTGAGAGGTGATGTGGGGTGCATTGTGTGTGTGAGGTGATGTTGGGTGCATTGTGTGTGTGTGTGTGAGGTGATGTGGGGTGCATTGTGTGTGTGTGTGTGTGATGATGTGGGGTGCATTGTGTGTGTGTGTGTGTGTGTGAGGTGATGTGGGGTGCAGTGTGTGTGTGTGTGTGTGTGTGTGAGATGATGTGGGGTGCATTGTGTGTGTGTGTGTGTGTGTGTGTGTGTGTGTGTGTGTGTGTGAGATGATGTGGGGTGCATTGTGTGTGTGTGTGTGAGATGATGTGGGGTGCATTGTGTGTGTGTGTGTGTGTGTGTGTGAGATGATGTGGGGTGCATTGTGTGTGTGTGTGTGTGAGATGATGTGGGGTGCATTGTGTGTGTGTGTGTGTGTGAGGTGCTGTGGGGTGCATTGTGTGTGTGTGTGTGTGTGTGTGTGTGTGAGGTGATGTGGGGTGCATTGTGTGTGTGAGGTGATGTGGGGTGCATTGTGTGTGTGTGTGTGTGTGTGGTGATGTGGGGTGCATTGTGTGTGTGTGTGTGTGTGTGTGTGTAGGAGGTGATGTGGGGTGCAGTGTGTGTGTGTGGGGGGCTGCATTGTAGTGTGTGGTGATGTGGGGTGCATTGTGTGTGTGTAGGTGATGTGGGGTGCATTGTGTGTGTGTGTGTGTGTGTGTGTGTAGGGGGTGCATTGTAGTGTGTGTGTGAGATGATGTGGGGTGCATTGTGTGTGTGTGTGTGTGTGTGTGTGTGAGGTGATGTGGGGTGCATTTTGTGTGTGTGTGTGTGTGTGTGTGTGTGTGTGTGTGTGGTGATGTGGGGTGCATTGTGTGTGTGTGTGTGTGTGTGTGTAGGAGGTGATGTGGGGTGCAGTGTGTGTGTGTGTGTGTGTGGGGGGCTGCATTGTGATGTGGGGTGCATTGTGTGTGTGTAGGAGGTGATGTGGGGTGCATTGTGTGTGTGTGTGTGTGTGTAGGGGGTGCATTGTAGTGTGTGTGTGTGTGTGTGTGTAGAGGGTGCATTGTAGTGTGTGTGTGTCAGAGCTGTGTGTGTAAGAAGCAGTACTGTGTGTGTGTGTATATATGAATTAGAGCAGTCTGTGCGGCCCCCCCAGAACTATATGGGTCCCCAAGAGCGCTATGTCACCCATCGCAGTAATGAGTACACCACCAGAGCTGTTTGCCACTCCAGTAACGTCTATGCCCCCTGCCCCTCCTGTGATGTATATACAGCAGTGCTGTCAGTGTGCAGTCATGTCTGTTAGTGACAGCCATCGTGAAACACAGCCACATGTCCTGAAGGAGCTGGACGGAAACAAGCGGGAGAGGTGAGTGAGGCTGCTGGCGACTTCCCCATATTAATACCTGTAAAGGCTCATGCACACGTAACTGCTGAATATTCTGCAGCGATTTGACAGCACATGTGCGCGTCAAATCGCTGCAGAAACACTGCATAATGGATGCAGTTATTCTGTACAGAAAATCCGATTTCATGCACTATGGCTGCTTCCCCCACCATAGACAGAGCGGGAGCTGCATCCATAGCGCACGGAATAATTGACATGCTCATTTTATGAACGCACAGATTTGGGTCAACATTTTAGCACCCAAATCGCTGCGTTCATAAAAGCTACGTGCGCGCGTATCATGCACAATCTACATAGCTTGTATAGGGGACGCAGAACGCATGCATTTACACTGCAGTGCTATACGCAGTGTAAATGCATGGAATTACACAACGTGCGCACGACCCCTAATGCGTCTGTGTCTGCATGTATGTCAGTGTATATGACTGTGCATATATTTGTCTGTTTATATGTATTTTTCTGAATTTGTCTTCAAATATGTATATGTACATATGCCTGTATGTGTATGTGCGTGTCTGTGTGTGGATGGGGTCCACTGAGACTCTTTCACCCAGAGGCCACAAAAACCTGGAGCCGGCCCTGGCTGCCTTAACATTGGGATCAGTAAAAAATGTGAGTAAAGCTTTACACGCTACAATATATCTAACGATGTGTCACGTCGTAAGTGACGCACATCCGGCATCGTTAGTGATATTGTAGTGTGTGACAGCTACGTGCGACCCTGATTGTGCGTTAAAACGTTGATCGCTGACACGTCGTTCATTTTCTAAAAATTGAACGTCTGGTTGTTCATCGTTCTTGAGGCAGCACACATCGCTCCGTGTGATACCCCGGGAACAATGAACTGCAGCTTACCTGCGTACTGCCAGCAATGCGGAAGGAAGGAGGTGGGCGGGATGTTTACGCCCCGCTCATCTCCGCCCCTCCGCTTCTATTGGCCGGCCGCTGTGTGACGTTGCTGTGACCACGAATGTCCCTCCCACTCCAGGAAGTGGATGTTCGCTGCCCACAGCGAGGTCGTTTGGAAGGTACGTGTGATGGGGGTAATCGTTTGTGCGTCACGGGCAACAAATTGCCTGTTCCGCACATATGATGGGGGCGTGTGTGATCGCATACGAGATCAAAATGTGTAAAGCAGCCTTAACTCTACTTTCCGTGTATAAGTGATGGCTGTGAGTGATCCTGGACTGTGTCTGTATTGTAGTACTGTAAATCTGAATGTGGCAGAACAGGATAAATGTTCATTGGATTTCTATCTAAATGCTACAGTTCGCGCTCTACTGTTATGGCTAAAAATGTTAACGTTATGGGGCCCCCACCAGATTTTCTGCCCAGGGGCCCCCACCAACCTTAATCCGGCCCTGCGTGCCCACTATGCTTGTTTTTTCCGCAGCACACACTGACTTGCGGAGCGTCTTTCCAGACTGCAGCATGTCAATTGTTTGCTGCAGAATTGCCTGCGTCCTCCATAGGGAGAACACAAGCAGGAGACCACAGCGCACGGAACCCTGATCGTGGGTACTGACAGCTGCGGTCTCCTGCGGAGAAGACGTGCGGCCCCCCCGGTCAGGACTCGCTGCATTCTGAACGCAGCGAGTCCTGATCGTGGGCACATACCCTAAGATCTAAGACTTTTTCTATGTATAAATTTTTAGCCTTTTTCTCATAAATTCACAATTTGTTTAAATCTGTATAGTGATCACTTTATTCTTTGCCGAGATAATCCATCCACCTCATAGGTGTGGGATATCAAAATGCTGATTAAACAGCATGATTATTGCATAGGTGTGCCTTAGGGTACCGTCTCACTAAACGACATACCAGCGATTCCGATCATGATACGACCTGGTCAGGATCGCTGATACGTCGCTACATGGTCGCTGCTGAGCTGTCAAACAGTCAGATCTTCCCAACGACAAGCGACCAGCCACCAGCGACTCATGTAACGATGCTGTGCTTGGTAACCAGGGTAAATGGTGGGTAACTAAGCAAAGCGCTTACCAGCGTACACTGCTTACAGGCTGCCAGCGCTGGCTCCCTGTATGCGTAGCTAGGGTACACATCGGGTTACTAAGAAAAGCGCTTTGCTTAGTTACCCAATATTTACCCTGGTTACCAGCGTACGCTACTTACACTGAGTCGGTGCTCATTTGTCTTCCGCTGTCAAACACGCCGATATGTGCTGCACAGCAGGAGATCAACGAGAAAAAAATGAACCAGAACAGTCTGTAACGATCAGCGATTTCATAGCAGGGGCCAGATTGCTGCTTAGTGTCACACACAGCGAGATCGCTGATGAGGTCACTGGTTCGTCACAAAACCTGTGACTCAGCAGCGATTTCGCTAGCTATCTCGCTATGTGAGAAGTACCCCTTAGGCTGCCCACAATAAAATGCCACTCTAAAATGTGCAGTTTTACAGTATTGGAGGGCTTCGGGTTAACAACTGTGAACAATGTTTTAGAGAAAAAGGCTACCAATGTGTACATAGAAAAAGTATTAGATCTTAGAGTTCAGCGCATGAAAAATGGGAGCAAACACAAAAGTGTTGTGTTTATATTTTCCATTGAATTATACAGTAACAGATATCCGAAAAAGGTAGAAATGGACATTACCCCTAAGTTGATGTTAAATATTATTCAACAATGAATAGAGGTGTAATGTATACATACAGATAATACACACATAATGTAGTAATAAAAAGGATATGAAAGGTAAGGTTCAATGCTGCTTATAAAGTGCCATGTGCACCAAACTTTTGTATGTGTCTTTCCACTTTTTTTTATTTTTTAAAGTCTATTTTACGTGTCTGCTTGTTTGTTTTTTATGTTCGTCGATGGTGGCATTTGGGGTTTTCTAGATGTTTTTGGTTGAGTGCCCCCCCCCCCCCCGGTCAGAACTTCCAGCGCACAGACCCCAAGACCCCAAAGACAGGAGATGACCCAACAAGATTTAGCAGAGCTAGACCCACAGGTGCAGGAACCTGGTCAAAATGGGGAGCCATTACACTCACAATACCGGGTGGGGCCCCTGTCACAAACAGCCTGTCAGGACACTGCACCACAACATCCTATATCGCAGCATAGAGAGCCAACTTTGGTGGATATCATGGCGGCCATTGGAGTCTGCAATACTTTCCTCAACAATATCACCTATCAAATGGGTTGCATCAAACAGGAACTGTCGAGTGTGAGACATGATATGAGACAGCAGGCTGAAAGGACTACAGCCCTGGAGGAAACAGTGAGTGAAATGGAAAATGTGCTGTGGCCAATGACGAAAGATGTGCAAGTGCAAAACAATATCTGTATGGTGGGGGTGCCGGAGAGGGTGAAGGGCACCAGCAGAATTTTTTGAAGACTGGATTATAAAGACCTTTGGAAAAGATGTACTGTTACTGTTATTTGCCATTGAACACACTCATAGGGTTCTTACCAGACCCCTGTCCCCGGGAAGTCCACCGCATATGGTGCTCATGAAAATCCTGCACTACAGAGACAAGGAGAAAATTTCGAGAGCTGCGAGGAACATCCCGAACCTATCTGTGGGTGGCTAGAAAGTGTAGCTTTTCCCAGACTACTCAGCGGAAATCCAGAAAAAGCAGGCACAATTCACGGTCATTAAATGCACATTAAGTCAGTTGGCGATAAGTTATTCTATGCTCTACACTGTGAGTCTCGGCATTAAACACAACACACTTCTTTGAGTCTCCAAAAGATACCCTCGGTTGGTTAGACAAGAATGAGACTAGTATCCGGAATATGCGAACACGAGGACCTTCTACTGACTGAAACAGGTTCATGATCAACCTCCTGCGTGGTTTTCTTGCCATTTTTTGTTTCCCTTTTTTCTCCTTTGTTATATTAAGATATTGCGATATTTCCCTGTTGCTGGGAAAGGTCGTTCCTCTGAGAGTATGTCGTATGGGACGATCATTCCATGGTTGGATGTGCTGCAGACTGCCTCTCACATTTAAGACGTTTGGACAGATTTGGCAGTTTTTCTCTATGTAATCTTATACAGTTAGGTCCAGAAATATTTGGACAGTGACACAATTTTCGCGAGTTGGGCTCTGCATGCCACCACATTGGATTTGAAATGAAACCTCTACAACAGAATTCAAGTGCAGATTGTAACGTTTAATTTGAAGGTTTGAACAAAAATATCTGATAGAAATTGTAGGAATTGTACACATTTCTTTACAAACACTCCACATTTTAGGAGGTCAAAAGTAATTGGACAAATAAACCAAACCCAAACAAAATATTTTTATTTTCAATATTTTGTTGCGAATCCTTTGGAGGCAATCACTGCCTTAAGTCTGGAACCCATGGACATCACCAAACGCTGGGTTTCCTCCTTCTTAATGCTTTGGCAGGCCTTTACAGCCGCAGCCTTCAGGTCTTGCTTGTTTGTGGGTCTTTCCGTCTTAAGTCTGGATTTGAGCAAGTGAAATGCATGCTCAATTGGGTTAAGATCTGGTGACTGACTTGGCCATTGCAGAATGTTCCACTTTTTTGCACTCCTGAACTCCTGGGTAGCTTTGGCTGTATGCTTGGGGTCATTGTCCATCTGTACTATGAAGCGCCGTCCGATCAACTTTGCGGCATTTGGCTGAATCTGGGCTGAAAGTATATCCCTGTACACTTCAGAATTCATCCGGCTACTCTTGTCTGCTGTTATGTCATCAATAAACACAATTGACCCAGTGCCATTGAAAGCCATGCATGCCCATGCCATCACGTTGCCTCCACCATGTTTTACAGAGGATGTGGTGTGCCTTGGATCATGTGCCGTTGCCTTTCTTCTCCAATCTTTTTTCTTCCCATCATTCTGGTACAGGTTGATCTTTGTCTCATCTGTCCATAGAATACTTTTCCAGAACTGAGCTGGCTTCATGAGGTGTTTTTCAGCAAATTTAACTCTGGCCTGTCTATTTTTGGAATTGATGAATGGTTTGCATCTAGATGTGAACCCTTTGTATTTACTTTCATGGAGTCTTCTCTTTACTGTTGACTTAGAGACAGATACACCTACTTCACTGAGAGTGTTCTGGACTTCAGTTGATGTTGTGAACGGGTTCTTCTTCACAAAAGAAAGTATGCGGCGATCATCCACCACTGTTGTCATCCGTGGACGCCCAGGCCTTTTTGAGTTCCCAAGCTCACCAGTCAATTCTTTTTTTCTCAGAATGTACCCGACTGTTGATTTTGCTACTCCAAGCATGTCTGCTATCTCTCTGATGGATTTTTTCTTTTTTTTCAGCCTCAGGATGTTCTGCTTCACCTCAATTGAGAGTTCCTTAGCCCGCATGTTGTCTGGTCACAGCAACAGCTTCCAAATGCAAAACCACACACCTGTAATCAACCCCAGACCTTTTAACTACTTCATTGATTACAGGTTAACGAGGGAGACTCCTTCAGAGTTAATTGCAGCCCTTAGAGTCCCTTGTCCAATTACTTTTGGTCCCTTGAAAAAGAGGAGGCTATGCATTACAGAGCTATGATTCCTAAACCCTTTCTCCGATTTGGATGTGAAAACTCTCATATTGCAGCTGGGAGTGTGCACTTTCAGCCAATATTATATATATAATTGTATTTCTGAACATGTTTTTGTAAACAGCTAAAATAACAAAACTTGTGTCACTGTCCAAATATTTCTGGCCCTGACTGTATATATTGCGTAGTTATGAAAACTTTGTCTTCCGGGACTCCTCCTGGTTCACTGGCTGATTTACCACATTCCCATTTCTTCCCCTACTCGCCTTCACCCACCCTCCTTCACCTCTTCCCCCTCACTTTTTTTTTCTCTTTCCTTCTCTCCTGTCACAATATTACCCTGTTATATTGGGAATTTGGTGTGTTACGAGATATCAGACTCAGGGGTGAGGGTGGGGTGACAGGGGCTGTGTTATAATGCTATTGGGAATACACTTATTTCTCCACAGTGGAAAGAGGAGCTCGTCCAGGGAGTAGGAAGGTATTTAGTTGGTACACGTCTCCCCCATGAGGTTAGGACATCAAAACATTGATGGTGGTATTAGGTCTGGACTGCTACTGGTGAGGAGTGTGTCTTGTAGATCCCATGGTCAACTCGGTTGTGGTTATGTTTAAGTTAAGGGGTGGGAGGAGGAGGGCAGGGGCGGATATGGTTCTCAAATAAGGAAAGTACAGTTAACCTACTCATATACTGAAATTTACCTTTTGTTTTTCAGTCAGTCAAAATAGATGAAGAAGAGAGGTATATTTGTATCCTAGCACAGCTGGCTGGGGTTTCGTATATTATAGCAGCAGTGTATATCCCGCCTCTATACTCGGGAAAAGTTCTACAGGAAGTTCAATTTGAGGTGCAGGTGTGACACCCTGGCAAAGTCAGGTAGTCATAGATAGGCCCCCGCATAACACCATCCCTCACTTAGGTGACACACAGCCGATCTGAAACCCTAGTCACCCCCCCCCGTTAGGGAAAGATAGGCACACCAGTGGGCAGGACCAGGCAGTTGGACACGCCCACCCAGGGGTCTAGACAGCCCGGGGCGGGAAAACAAACAGATTGAGTTGTAGTTCAGGTTGAGAGAAGTGTGGGCTGGAGCTAGGTGTAGCTCCAGCAGAGGAAGTTCAAGTTGAACGGTGCCAGGGTCATAGCCCTGGTGCCTTTGGCTAGGTGGCAGACGGTGGTCTCCGTCAGCAGGAGACGGGAAGACGGCTCGGCAGATCCGAGATGGACCAGGACAGGGTTGTAGCCCGCCAGTACCAACACGGAGCTATATGAAGATAAGGTATGCACACCAGTGACTATGCAAGGGGAATACATGTAATAGCAGAAACTGCTGTGTGAATACTGACATGAAAAATTCAATTGCTATATGTAAGAATGAAATGTGAAAAATGGAACCTGCATTACTGCCATGAATATATGAATAAAGAGAAATTTAGCTACTGAATTGATCAATGCAATAGAGCCCCAACACTACGCCAAAGTATTTCTCTACGTTGGGGTCCCTAGCTTGTCTGTGTCCTCTCATGCAGTTAAAAAACTTACCGTGTATGGGAAGCTGAGACCCAGGCTATATATACGTATCATGTGGATTGGCAATAGGTGTGCGTGGGGTGGGTTCACAAATGAAAAACTACTAACAAATAAGGAATAACGTTTGGAACTCCATTCTATGTCTGAACTGGGTGCAAAAACCTAAAAAAAATCATTATATGAAGATAAGGTATGCACACCAGTGACTATGCAAGGGGAATACATGTAATAGCAGAAACTGCTGTGTGAATACTGACATGAAAAATTCAATAGCTATATGTAAGAATGAAATGTGAAAAATGGAACCTGCATTACTGCCATGAATATATGAATAAAGAGAAATTTAGCTACTGAATTGATCAATGCAATAGAGCCCCAACACTACGCCAAAGTATTTCTCTACGTTGGGGTCCCTAGCTTGTGTGTGTCCTCTCATGCAGTTAAAAAACTTATCGTGTATGGGAAGCTGAGACCCAGGCTATATATACGTATCATGTGGATTGGCAATAGGTGTGCTTGGGGTGGGTTCACAAACGAAAAACTACTAACAAATAAGGAATAACGTTTGGAACTCCATTCTATGTCTGAACTGGGTGCAAAAACCTAAAAAAAATCACTATATGAAGATAAGGTATGCACACCAGTGACTATGCAAGGGGAATACATGTAATAGCAGAAACTGCTGTGTGAATACTGACATGAAAAAGAGAAATACTTTGGCGTAGTGTTGGGGCTCTATTGCATTGATCAATTCAGTAGCTAAATTTCTCTTTATTCATATATTCATGGCAGTAATGCAGATTCCATTTTTCACATTTCATTCTTACATATACCTATTGAATTTTTCATGTCAGTATTCACACAGCAGTTTCTGCTATTACATGTATTCCCCTTGCATAGTCACTGGTGTGCATACCTTATCTTCATATAGTGATGTTTTTTTAGGTTTTTGCGCCCAGTTCAGACATAGAATGGAGTTCCAAACGTTATTCCTTATTTTTTAGTACCAACACGGAGAACTGACCCAGAAACCGTAGCACAGAAGGGGTACTCGAACCCTGAAGCCAGGACCGCAACCAGCGGCCTAGCTAATTAACCGATTGAGGGCAGGATTATAGGTTCTGTCCCACCTAAAGTCCCTAAAAGAAGACAACAGCCCACCGATAGGGATAAGGCCACCGCCAGGGCCCATAGATCCCACGGGCCAGCATCTGCGGGCACGGCTCCTTAGGCCACATCCAACCGGGAGCGGACTTCTGAATTCCAGACCAGGCAGTCCACCATACAGAAAGCAAGTGCAGAGGAAAGGACAGCGACCACCAGCCTGAGAGGGGGACCTGAATATAACCGGCCACAGCAGCCGGCCACCAGCACTTTGGTTTACCAAAAGACTCGTGTGGTTCATTTACTGTGAGTAACCAAACATCCCCCCTGCACGTCCGGGTGCGCCGGCCCTTGCCATCGCTATACACTGCACAAAGACACTGGGTCCCAGGGCGACCATCCCTACCCACGGAGGGGTTAACATCCAGCTGCCACTACATCTCCCCCGGGTGCCCCATAACAGCAGCGGTGGTGTCCCACCTCACCACACACCGTGGGTAGCGTCACGAACTTAATACGGCCTAGTCTGTACATCTACGTCCCCCTTTTATTCGGCGTGTCCACGAGACCCTCAAGCCACCCACAGAAGGCCCGGATCCGAGCAGCGGCGGCTGCTGACACGGGGCAGCACACAGGCACCCTCCATACCACACTTGCTCCTTGGGGATTTTTATTACACGATAGTTGAGGATTTGAACAGACTGCATCAGAAAGGGTAGGAGAAAGTGGCCGTTCGGGAGGCTCTTGTCTGAGGTTGAACTGCTTGATCTATGGAGAATATTTAATCCCAGCGTGAGAGTCAATCTTTGTTTTTCCACCTCTGTTTGCTCTCTAAGGATTGACCTGTCCCTGGGGAATGCACAAATGGCAAGAAAAGTACGGTTGGTAGATTATTTCCTGCGGAATATTTCAGTTCATGTCCCACTCTGTTTACAGGTCCAGTTAGGTGTGAGGGAGGTACCCCTATTCCCTGGAGATTTAACCGCTTTTGGCTTTCTATATTTACTAAGGATAGTAAGATCCCTAAATTGCTTGAGAAATTATTTTCTAATAACAAGGGATCATCTTTAACGGCCATTGTTTGGGATATTATGAAGGCATTTCCCAGGGGCCTCTTTATCAAGAAGGTAAATTAAATTAAAAATTCATCTATAGCATTTCAACATACATTGAGAAGGGAGACCCAAGAGGCAGAGTCAAGTTATGTTCTTAATCCTTCAGATGGGACTAGCACAACTTTGGAGCATATGCAGAAAGCTAGTCACAGGTTATTCTTTAAAAAACACAACTATTTTGAGGAAGGGGAAAAGGCAGGTCACCTTCTGGCAGTGGTATCAAGGGCCCAACAGGGTGTATCCTTTGTCTCAGAGATGAAGAGATGGGATGGCACTTTGACACAGTCAAATAGAGACAAGGTAAAGAGACAGAGAAAAAAAACACTCACCACTGCAGAGACAAGCCTGTATAAGTCCTCCAGGTAAACCCTAAGGTCCAGCACGGATCACGGCAGCAAGCCGAATAGGCAATGGAACAGAGTAATGGAAAGGATCCAGCTGGACTCCAACGGATAAATAAAAAATCCTTGTTTATGTCGTCTTGATTTAAAGATATCCAATATACATGTCATGACACCGACTCGTACACACTGATGGATGGCAGATGAATACCACACTACGCGTTTCGGCGGGACGCCTTCTTCAGGTTCTTCTTCGTCCTGCCGAAACGCGTAGTGTGGTATTCATCTGCCATCTATCAGTGTGTATGAGCCAGTGTCATTCCATGTATATTAGATATCTTTTAATCAAGACGAAATAAAGAAGAATTTTTTATTTATCCGTTGGAGTCCAGCTGGATCCTTTCCATTACTCTGTTCCATAGAGGACATACAAGCTTTTTTATTGAGAGGCAATATACTGATTCTCTCATGTGAGAACTCCCATGCATTGGTCGCTCCATTGAGCCTTGAAGAATTAGAGCATGCTCTGTCATCAATGCCCAATAACAAATATCCAGGTATGGATGGTCTGCTGACTGAGGTCTTTAAATCCTACAGGAATATTCTACTGTCCCAGTTGCTGGAGGTTGTTAATGCAGCACCGGAGGAGGGGAAGATTCCGCCTTCCATGAATGAAGCAGTTATCATAGTGATGCCCAAGCAGGATAAAGACCCCAGTTTTCAGGAATCCTACCATCCAATATCTCTGTTGCCAATAGATATTAAAATTTTCGCAAAAGCTTTGGCTAACCGGTTATCGGGTTTAATCTCTTCACTTATACACCCTGATCAAACCGGCTTCATGCCAAACAAGTCCACCTCCATTAAGATTCAACGCCTTTATTTAAACTTACGGCTACCTTTGGAAGGAGATCAGTTTAAAACGGTGGTCTCCTTAGATTCCACAAAAGCATTTGATCGAGTGTAAATATCTGTGGACGGTGCTCGCTAGCATGGGATTTGGGGAGAAATTTATATTTTGGGTGAAATTATTGCACCGAGGGCTAGAGTGAAGGGGAATGGTCCACTATCGGAAGGGTTCTCACTGGCTAGAGGGTCAAGGCAGGGATGCCCTTTGTCTCCATTGTTGTTTGCTATTGGTATTGAGCCCCTGGCTGCGGCATTGAGAGCATCAAGGGGAGTAAAGGGCTTCACCCATGGTAATTTCACTGAAAAGGTTGCACTCTATGCGGACGATATGTTATTATTCTTAAATGACTGGCCAAACTCGATAAAGGAGGCAATCTCCATGATTAATTCTTTTGGGGAGTTGTTGGAGCTGACAATTATTTTGGATAACTCCTCCCTGATGACATTGGGACCTGTCACTGCTGCTCCCAAAGGTCTTGTGGGGCAGCTGACGCTAACCTCCTCATTTAAACACCTAGGTATTTGGATCTGCGAGAAGGTAACAGATTTTGAGAAGTTAAATTACGCCACTCATAAACAAGTTTCAGCAAAAAAACAAAGCCTGGTGCAAACTTCCACTGTCAGTAATTGGGAGGGCTCATTTAATAAAAATGATGCTTAAGCTGTAGGCCCTATATCTGCTACACAATGCGCCAGTATGGTTGCCTCAGCGTATATTTCATAAGATCAATAGTATCTTTAGAGCGATGATATGGAAAAGAGAAGTTTCACGGATAAAATTACAGACACTGCAAAAATCCAAATCCAATAGTGGACTGGCAATCTTGAACCTATTTCTATATTAACTAGCAGCATAGTCACATCACTTTAAGAATTGAGAGTGAGGAGGTGTGAGAACCTCATCATCGTTGGTGGCAAATGATACGACATGCACTAGTAAGAGGGGACTTGACTGCTGAAGTGGATATTGGGGGGGGGGTTCAGAGCCTTTACCCTGCCCAGCCATACCACACAATCAGGGTGATGGGGAAAACATGGGATCAGGTGAAGGGAGTAATGAAGGTGAGAATGGTTACTAAATATTCACTCGTCTGGGGGAACTTGAACCTCCATGAGCTCAATAAACTGAAAGGATATGAATTATATAAAAACAAAAAAACAAAAGGATATGAATTATAGCAGCGGAAGGGACTTAAAAAGGTACAACAATTATTCGATGAGGAGGGACTCAAGACGTTTGATATTCCTAATAGCAGGTTCTTCCAGTACTCACAATTCAGGCACGCTTGTGAGATGCAATCTAGAATAGTGAGTTTGTCGCCGGTGGATCGTACTTCATTACTGGATATTTAAATGGCAGGTGGACACACGAAGGGAGCAATCTTTTGAAATTACATGTATTTGGAAGGGGCCAGAGGCAAGATGGAAACCTGTTTCCTTAAAGAAAAATGGTAATGTAAATAATATACTTAGACTGGAAAAATATGTATATCAGAAAGGAAAAGCATACAGGAAACTTGAGGACTTTTCGGCACCCTGGTTGGACATACCAAATGTGGTGCCGACAGCCTTGAAATGGGCCCTGTTATGGGCCTATTCTAATCTCTTGATGTGGAGTGAAAACTCAGGATGGGAATGAAGGGCCTAAGGCGTTCCGAGAATATTTAAGGAATAAGGGTGAGTGGTTATTGTTAACAAAACCAAACCGATAGTCTGAAGTGCTGGATTCTGAATTTCGCCTTGGTGTAAATGTTGAATGTTAATATGTACTATATTTAATACCTGCTCTGGTTATTGAAACCTCTGGATTCAGGGGGAGGTGGGGGATGTTTTGGATACCTTTTTGTATACCTTTTGTTTTATATGTCTGTGAAACCAAACTGTTTAATAAAAATGTATCTGATTTAAAATAAAGAATTTGCTTTATTTAGTTTTTTTAGGTTCACTTACCTGCAGTATAAGTGATAAGGCGGCTTTAGATCAGTACATTTACAGCGATACCAAATCGTTTTTTTTGCACTGTTGAATTTTGAAGGCTATAGTTTTTTATTTATTTGTGAACAGTCATGTCAGATCTTGTTTTTTGCTGGATGAGTTATAGTTTTTATTGGTACCATTTTGGTCTGCATAATATTGTTTCATCACTTTGTATTACACTTTTTGTGAGGTAAAATAAGAAACAGCAATTCAGGAACTGTGTTGTTTTTGTTACGCCGTTCACATTTTCTTAAAAGTGATAAGACTGTTTCATTCTTCGGGTCAGTAAGATTACAGCAATACTACACTTCATTGTTCTCTTTTATGTTTTGCCGTTTTTACACAATAAAAACAATTTTATAGAAAAAAATGCATTTGCATTGATGTAGTCTGAGTGCTATAACTTTTTTATTTGTTTGCTCACAGAGCTGTATGGTGGTTGTTTATTTTTGCAGAAGATAACGTTTTCAGCTAGACCATTTTTATTTATATATGACTTTTTGATTTGATTCCACTTTTTTGTCAGCTGTATGATCAAACGACAGTTTTTGCTACTTTTTTTACGGTGTTCACTGAAGGGGTTAACTAGTGTGATAGTTTTATAGATCAGGTAGTTACGGATGCGGCAATACCAAATATATGTACTTTTTTGTTTTTCCATAAATATAACAATTGATTGGTATGAAATTTTTTATTCATTTTTTTATTTTTCATTTTCTGATTTGTTTAAAAAATATTTTTACATTATATTTCACTGTTTCTCTTAAAGGGTTATTCCCATCTCAAAGATCCTATCCCAATATGTAGTAAGTGAAATAATATTAATATTAGCCAATACCTTCAATTAGAAATGTTCACTGTAGCCTACCTCATGTGCAGTGCATTGCAGGACCTTAGCTATCTATGGTTTGCTACAACCACTCATATAGTGACAGTTAGTTGCTAGTGGTCGTAACCATGGAAAGTCCTGCAATGCACTGCACGTGAGGTAGGCGACAGTGAATCATAAGTACTACACTACATTTCTAATCTGAAGTATTTGCTAATATAATTATTATTACTACGTATACTACATATTGGGATAGAATCTTTGAGCTGGAAATACTCCTTTAAGTCCCTATATGAACTTTTACTACTCTGATTGCTGGTGTAATTTATTGCAACGCACAAGCATTGCATTACATGAAATCTGTCAGTGTGACACAAACGTTAAGCCTCTTGGACCTTGCTGCTGCCATGGTCTAACAGCCAGGAAAACCCAGAGGTTGTTATTTGATCTTGTCGCAGGGGTACCAATCAAATAGGAGAGGGAGCACACTCCTTCTTTCAGCCCCCTAAATGCTATGATTATTTTTGATCTTGGCATTTAGGGGGTTAAACAGCTAGGTCACCAGTCCTGGCTGTGACAGTTAGAGCTCAGCTATCATTTAAGCATAACTTCTTTGCCCAAATGATAGCCACAAGGTACGTTTATGTCATGTTGCGGAAACACATTTCTGACTATGACATAAACTTACGTGAAATGTCGTGAAAGCGTTAAAGAGAAGGCTCTGATGATTAATACTGCAGATAAAGGTGTGGTAATGGTTATAATGGATAAAACTATATTAAGTGAGAAGATCCTCTCACAATTAGCCAATAGAGAGGTCTATCAAATTATTCCAGGTAATGCAACATCTTTTGTCAAACAAAAGATAAAGAACTCGATCTAACATCATTTATTGTTACACTTTGACACGTGGCAGACACGTTCAGACCAACCAATGTCTGGATGCATGACAAAAATACCAACAACAGTACAACAGGTGGGGGGGACACCGGGGACACAAAAACAACGGTGAACCCTAGCTCTAGTGAGAGGGGTAGATGGTCACCTCCTGCACTCACCTGCTGCTGACCCTATGCTCTTAACCAGGCCCTATACAGTCTCCTCAACTGTCACTGAACAGGAACCTGAGACCCTAAGAAAAACCCTGCAGTACAAACTCAAACTAACATGGGAAATCATATTACCAGGTCAGTTTTACCATATAATGAACATAAATAAAAATAGCTAACTAAAATAACAAAAACCAATTGTGAAATTGCTCTTTGTTTTGCAATTTCACCGCACTTGGATTTTTTTTAAACATTTTTCAGTACACTATATGGTAAAGTTAATGCTTTCATACAAAATTACAACTCGTCACACATAAAACAAGCCCCCATACAGCTATGTTTACAGAAAAATAAAAGTTATGGCTCTTGGAGGAAGGGAAGGAAAATGAATAATCTCCGTGTTGTGAAGTGGTTAAAGGAGAAGTTGGAAGAGTTCATACTGATCTTTATGTAAAAAATACAGGTAAAATAATTTATTACACTTTACCAGTTGCCATCCAACTATAAAAACAATAACTACCAACTTCGCAACTTGCATGGGTTGACAGGACAGTCCCACAACAAGAGAACAAGTTAATAGTTTGAATAAATGCACTCTAAATTTAGGGCTAGAAGTTACCCCGATAAAATTCTCAAGAAAAGTAGAATTGACCCAACAAAATTCTGTTAAGCAAGAGGGTAAGAGGATGGCATTTGTACATAAGGCCGCCATCAGGGCATGACAACCATGACTGGTGTATAGGGCCCGGTGAAGACGGGGTACTGGCTGGGACTGGGGTAATTACTTAGCTTTATTAAGCTTTATTAAGTCCCCTCTTCACCTGGCCTCATTCACAGCCGCAGCAGAGGGCCCTGGCCGTGTTGCTTCAGCCACTATACTGGCTTTGCATTCAAAGGGGCGGCGCATGGAAATTAGCAATGTGATGGAGGCAAGGTCAGTGGGGCACAGCAGGACACTGGCACGGTATCCCGTGGCCCAGTGTGCAGCAGTATGATGAGGTCATCACTGTGCGACCTCATCACACTGCTACAGGTAATGCAGAACTGCGGTGGTGGCAAGGACGTAGCAGCTTTCAGGGACAGGCAAGCACTTGATGAGCTGAAGATAAGAGTGGGACGATCGCTGAAGCAAGCCCCTTCCTTGCTTCAGCTGGATGTGTGAGATGGGGACAAATCCAGCTGAAATGCATTGCAGCTCAGAGAGGATATCGCGCCATGTGGGAGACGGGAAGGGTAACTACATTTTTCTTTCTTTTTGCGGCAGAGAAATATTCCAGGAGGGGCCCAGGAAGGGGACATATGTACCAGGAGGAGGACATATATACCAGGAAGAGGACAGAAACCAGGATGGGGACATATATACCAGAATGTGCCCAGCAGGAGGATATATATACCAGAAGGCCCAAAGGATGTGACATATATACCAGGAGTGGCCCAAGAAGGGGACATATATACCAGGAAAGGGACAAATAAACAAATATGGGGACATATATACCAGGAGGGGCCCAGGAAGGGGACATATATACTAACAGGAGGATATATATATATATATATATATATATATATATATATATATATATATATATATATTGTATCAGGAAAAGGACAAATAAACAAGAATGGGGATATATACAGTGAAGGAAGCCAAGGGGCCAAAACTCTTAATGGGGATCAAATACTTATTTTTCCTGAAAAATGCAAATAAATTTATATAATTTATACAATGTAATTTTCAGAATTTTATTTTGGATATTCTATCTCTCACTGTTTAAATTAACCTACACTTAAAATTATGGACTGTTCATGTGTTTGACAGTGGGAAGATTCAAACATATGGGCATCACCTATTGGGATCTCCTGTTATACAAACCAAATTAAAGTATATAAAAGTAAAAAGATGTATACATAACAGGGATCAACAAAGAGAGTCTCTTTGAAAAAGTGAAAAAACTTTATTTAATACAAGGTGCATAATATCATGTCTCAGAGAGCAGTGGTAGGCAAGGCATGATATAATATACAAGGACAAACACACAAACCTAACATTAAAAACATTTAAAAAGCCCAGACCACAGCATCATGGACATGAAATTGCTGGTGTTGAAAGGAAACTTCAAGTCCCAGAGAGATAGGAGACTATGGGAGTACAAACTTATGATGACCTTTGACACATTCAGGGTAGGGATGAATGTGTCTCATGGATTCATGTCTTTTTACATCAGTTAAGAGATGTGCTCCTCTGACCATCCGAGCGTGTCACAGCCCTGGACCAGACCCTGATCAGAGGGCAATAAAACTTTCACACTGAACTGCAGCAGTATTTATGGCCCCACAACAGTTTGCCCCCCTGCCATAGTGATAGTTCTGTTTCATATAACTTGTTTTTTTTCTTTTCTTTTTTTTTTTTTACTGCACTATTCTATGTCCTGTTGTGTATAAATATGTGACTCTTCAGATTTTGTGTTATACCATGCCTGATGAAGAGACCTGAGTAGTCTCGAAAGCTTGCAATTATTACCATCTTTTCAGTTAGCCATTAAAAGGTATCAACCACTGAGGATTCTCAGTTCTTTTAAACAATTTTTTAAAAAGCCTCAGAAGGCATAACAGGCTAACACGCTAAGGCTAACACGCTAACCCCAAACTGATATCTTAGCATAATCAATGATACATAACAAATCCACACAGTGTATCATGAATTTTAGATTAGATCCTGCTCCAAATACCATACATAAATGTGTGGCATATATCAAACAGTATATACACTTGTATCCCAATCGTCCATGCACTTAAATAGGTCCCTAGCAGGTCTATAATCTAGCAATCCTATAGTAACACTATGCATTATTAGTCCTCATCAAAATCCTTATGAGGCTAGTTGACCTAAAACTAACACAGGTTAGCATTACCTATGTCAGTATAAAGGGTTTAAATTATAGTATGAGCAGGAGAAAAATTGCTCATATGCATGCAGGCACTCAAATGGATTCCTAGATGCAAGTATAGTTACCCACTGCGCCCAGAAGCTGCCCAAAATTAAGACAGCAGGCAATGATGAAAGCCAACGTGGAGGAGGGGAAAAACCTATTATAGTGTATGGAAGGAAAAAGTAAAAGGGGTTAGCATCGTGATATAACCCCACGAGTATCGCCACTACAAAGTGTGGCTTCCTCAGGGGAAAGTCGTTGTCTTTGACAGTGGGCAAACTTACAAAATTAACAAGGGATCAAATAATTGTTTCCTTTACTGTATACCAGGATGTGCTCAAGAGGGGGACATATATACCAGGAGGGGGACATACATACCAGAAAGGGCCCAGGATGGGGACATATAACGGGAAGGGGACATATATATATACACATAAGGGGACAGAAACCAGGATAAGGACATATATACCAGAATGTGCCCAGGAGATGGATATATATATATTATATATATATATACCAGGAGGGGCCCAGGATGGGACATATATATCAGGATGGGGACAAATAAACCAGTATAGGGACATATACAGTATACCAAGAGGGGCCCAGGAGGAATACATATATACCGGGGGGGGATATACATACCAGGAAAAGCCCAGGATGGGGACATGTATACCAGGAAAGGGACATATATACCAGGAAGGGGACATAGCACTCCTCCCTTTATTTATATTTATTACACTGTGACGCCCACTACTTCTTTCTGAACAAAGTGTTGCTAGGAGCAGTGTGTGTGTGAGGGTAAATTATACAGAGGGGCAATCCAAGAAAAACTTACTCCATATGTGCTGGAACAAAGTTTTTTTTGGATTACCTTGGACGGATGCCGTGCACTTGAGGGAACAGGTGAGCTGGATGCCCTTGATTTTTTTACTATACAGAGGGGCAGTGTGTGTATGGGATATATTATATAGAGAGGCAGTGTGTGTGTGGGGGATGCTGTTCAGAGGGGTAGTGTGTGTGGGGCGATATATAGAGGGGCAGTGTGTGTTGGAGGATATTATAATAATATAAGGTAACAGATTCAAACAGGTGCAATTAATACAGGTAATGAGTGTCGAGTAGGAGGGCTTCTTAAAGAAATAATAGCAGGTCTGTGAGAACCAGAATTCTTGCTGGTTGGTAGGTAATCAAATACTTATTTCATGCAATAAAATGTAAATTAAGTATTTAAAAATCATGCAATGTGATTTTCCAGATATTTTTGGGGAATTTGGTCTGTCGCAGTTGAAGTGTAAATATTATAAAAAAACACAGATCTCTACATTCTTTGTAAGTGGGAAAACTTGCAAAATCAGTAGTGTATCAAATACCATATTTTTTTGATTATAAGATGCCATTTTTGTCAGAAAAAAATTTGGGAGGAAATTGAGGGTGACATCTTATAATCTGAATGTAGCTTACCAGGGGAAGTGGAGAGGGGTCACAGGAGACGCTGCGGGCCGTGGGCGCTGTGCTTCGGCTAAAGATCTCATCTGCGCACATGCCACCTTCGGCCCATTTATTTCCCTGCAGCGGACTTAAGGAAAATGGAGCCCGGAGGTGGCGCGTGCACAGATGAGATCTCAGCTTGTCACTGAGTTGAGAGCTCCATCTATCTGCACACACGCCAACTCTGGGAGCCATTTCTTTGTAGCCTGCACCGCCGACAGTGCTTCTACTGCCTCACAGTGCCCGAAGTGAGCATCTTGGACACCCGCTGCGCTGCCCGCAGCATCTCCCTACACTAGTGTGATGCCCTGGACTAGCCAGGTAGTCACAAACACAACATCACACACACCCCCTCCCCTGGATAGTCTACATCAGTCAAACAAAATCCTTGTTGCCTCCTCCAGGGTCTGATGTCCACACCAGGTGGGGCGGAGCCATGCGGTTGGCCCCACCCACCGAGGAGTTTACAGGCCTGGAGGCGGGGAAAAAGTAGTTAGTTGAGTTTGGAGTTCAAGTGGAGTGGAAGAAGTTGAGCTTTGGAGTTGGAAGTGAGAGGAGAAACTGCTAGTGTCTGGGTAGGAGCCCAGGCACTGTCAGCAAGGTCGGAAGACGGTGGTGGCCATCTGCAGGAGATGGTACAAGTCAGCGGAACCGTAGGACCGGGGACAGGCGGTGGCCCGCTGGTACCGAGCCGGGGAGCTGAGTTGTACCAAGCACACAAAGGCAGGGCCATCGGACCCCGACTAGGCTAGGAGCCGCCGACAACGGTCAAATCCGAGAGGGACCGGAACCCCAGGGGTTCCCTAACACCCAAGACCCGACAGAAGGCAACCGTCCCCACAGTGAGGATGAAAAGCCACCGCCATAGGCTAGAGATCCAAGGGTCAGTGCCTGCGGGCAAAACGGGCTCCTTCGGTACATACACGCCGGGGAGCGGACTACCGTTGGGAAACCATCGGAGTCAATACATTCTACAAAGGTGCAGGGAAAGACAGTCACCATCAACCTGTCCGAGGAGAGCAAAGACACTGCAGCCAGCTGCGGGACCCATCCATCCAGCCGTTTGGTTTACCAGAGACTCTGTGACTCTGTGCCTGAGTGAGTACAACAGTGCCATCCGGCACCGCGCCGCGCTGCCCCTGCAACCCTGCACCCCAGCTACCCTGCCTCCCCGTATCACAACCGGGCCCCGGGATCACCAACTCCTACCCACGGAGGGGGAACCAACATCCTAGCTGCTCTTTGCCATCGCTCCTGGGATCCCCGTCACGAGCAGCGGTGGTGCCCATTATCACCACGACCCGTGGGTGGCGTCACGAACTTTCTCCCCAAACAAACCACCCCTTTTCACTCGTGGGCGAAGAGCGCTGCTTGAGTCCCCGGGTCCGGCCCATCGCTCGAGCCACCGAGCAGCAGCAGCCCCGGACCCGAGCATAGCGAGCGCGGCCCCTCCGCCCGCGACACTAGCACCACCCTTGCACCTGTGACCCTGCTCCACAACTGTTCCCGCCCCCCTAAGGTAAAACACCATCGGATTATAAAACAGATCCCCCATTCCCCCCCCACTGTATATACGATCGTTTTATGTACAACAGTTATATTTATACTTTCGGAGTCATTGGAATATTCTTCACAAAGTTTCCTAATGTCACTGAGTTGTTTTTGTCATGCTCCTAATCTAAAGAATAAACTAATCAGAGCTGATGGGTGGTTCCTCGACACTGAAACCAACAAAATCCCTTCTAAAAGCTTCCAAAACAGGGACCTTGTCCTGTCCGAGTTGTTTACCACTTAACAATGTACTAGAATGAGATAAAATGTATCACCCACATCCTGGTATAAAGGTATACCTATAAAATGCTTTTTCACCAGCTGTAATTTGTGATATATGCGGATATATGCGGATATCCGCATATATCCATTTACAATGCACGTGCGTTTTTACCTGTGATTTTTCTGCATCAAACGCAAGTCATTGGATAAAACCTGCACATAAAACTCAGCGTGCCAGAAGAGAAATTAACATATTATGAATTTTAAACACGCACCGCTGGTAAGAAAGAAGCACAATGCGGGGCTCTCTGCACTTTGCTGACACAGCAGGAAGCGCTGATGGCCGAGGCATCCCAGCAACTGCATCAGGAGAGCAGCAGACAAGTGTACCTTGTACAATATGGGATAGACCGCTCAGCACGAAGCTTCAGTCTATACCTCATCTAACTCTGCACTTTTAAGCTGGATTAATCAAACTGTATGTCCTTGCTAGAGATGAGCGAACCTGTCCCGGTTCGGCTCGAGGTCGGTTCGCCGAACGGAGGTCCCGTTCGAGTTCGGCTCGTCGAATGTTCGACGAACCGAACTCGAACCAATAGGCTATAATGGGAGGCAATCACAAACACATAAAAATGCATTATAAATGTACACAAACAGTTAATAAACATTGCCA